>NC_135945.1:3442500-3781220 GCF_964058835.1 Carex rostrata | reverse complement strand
CCCACCAGCTATGAAATTACTCAACATATTGGATTCATTCTCCTGCCGGACTTCAGGTCCATTAATAACCACCTCCTCTAGATCAGCACAATTCAATACGCAAATACTCTTCAATTTAGTCATCTTTGTCCATAATTCACTCGATGGAAGCTTGAGAGTCTTCAAACCAGCTCCAGCATAGATCACAAGCTTACGTGTGGATCCTGCAAGTCGATGTGATTGAGCTAGGCTTTCCAAAGCAGCAAGAGTTTCGATTGTGGCATCAAAAGCCTTGAGTCGTCGCAAGCTCTCGAGCTCTTGGAATTCTAACCCACTACCACAAGTGTCAACTTTCCAGTCACTATAACTGTCATACATGTAAAGTACCTGAAGTTGTGTCAGACGGCACAACACTCCATTTGGGATTGTTTGTAGTGGCATATCGTCAAGAAGTAATAATCTGAGATTAACCAATTCTCCAAGCTCAATTGGTAGTACTTTAATTTTGGTCCGGCACAGATTTAAGTATTGAAGTTGACCTAAAGCACTTGACACTGATGGGAGCTCACTAATGGATGTATGTGAGAGGTCCAGCACACGTAGAGTTGGCATGTACAGCAAAAATCCGTCACATATTGTCTTCAGCGAACGGTTGTTCTGGAGCATAAGGGTTTTGAGGGATGGACATTTGGGCTGCTCATACAGCTCAGGAATGTTATTCCTAATGAAAGAAATCCTCTTGGCATCACTCCATTTTTCAGCTCTCAGGGCATCCTTTAGGTCAGTACCTGCACGTACTAGACATTTTGTCTCCATGGTGCCACAACCAGATGCAATCCACAAAACCATAGCACGGACCATGGGATGCATCTTGATATGCTCCTCTTCTTCAATTTCTAACAATGAAGCCGTCTTAAGATCACTAAAGAGATCATGCCCCTTATTAATCTCAATGTGCACGTCATCAATGGAATCCTCACCAATACAATAATCAATGATCCACTCGTTCAAAATAGAAAAAATTTCTGGAAATAAGGAGCAATACAAGAGGCACAATTTCAAGTTTTCATTAGGAAGGTTGTCGTAGCTATGCTTGAGGCGCATAAGCAAGTCATTCTTCATTCCAAGAAGCCGCCACGGTGCAATATTCAACATCGTGATGGCCTCCTTCCAATCTTTGGTTGTGGGCTTGCTCGCCATAGCCCGCCCTACTGTGATAAGTGCAAGAGGGAGTCTCCCGCACTTCATCGCTACGGTCTTTGCCAGACCACCGATCTCTGCATTGGGATTTGCTAGTGCATCCCCAACCTTCTCTTGAAACAGCTCCCATGCATGTTCCCAAGGCAAACAATCAAACTTTATCTTTCGCTTCACATCCATTCGATCGCACACGTCTTCGATCCGCGTGGATAGGAAAATTTTGCTCTTTGATTGCAGTTTTGGAACTGGGATGCCGAGCATCTGCAATTTGATTGGCTCCCAAATGTCGTCTAATATTATAACAAAGTTCATCTTGCTGAGCACTTTGTACAAAATGACTGCACGCTCAATGGGGCCTTTATTTTCCCATGACAGGCCCAGCCGGACGCTAATGATCTCCTGAATCTTTGTGAGATCGTAATCACGGGTGACCTCAATATAGATAGCCACGTTGATTCCTTCTTCTCTCAATAAATACTCATTATTGAACTTTTTTAGCAGGGCAGTCTTGCCAACACCGGCCATCCCGAAGATACCGATGATGCCAATGTCATTATCCTCTAGAGACGCCTTAAGCTGCTCTAGTATTGGGCCCATTCCGACCACAGGCACTGTTGGAATCTCTTCAAAGCGAACCTATTTTAAAGGAACAAAAGATTACTAAAAGTTAGTGCTAAACAGAAATTGAAAATGTGCATCAAAGATTGCAATTTTAGCTAAAATAGTATCGGATACTTGTGGTGTGGGGTTATCCTGACCTGGCTACATCTACTAATTTCTATGTTTATCTGGAGTTCCTTGGCATACCCAAGGTGCATTGGATACTCTCCAACAGTATAGACAGTAACTGAAATGTTTCATACCGATCATTCTTGTTATACTTTGATAATCTGAACCATGACAGTTAAATAATCTACGCTCAATTATATGTAAGTAGTTGTATTTTAGTAACAATTTCGACAAACTGGCCTGACATTAAAATAACACATCCACCTGGAGTTGTAGTTGTGTCCATACAATGTACAATTGGAGAATGACATTATCTATATATGATTCATAAAAAAGGATCAATCTTTTATGGATTTAGGAAAGTGATCCACAAATTACCTGAACGAGCTCATCAGCAACTTTATCAAAAATCCTCTCCCTTAAATTACCCACCAATTCCCTGGTTGCATCAGCCTTCTTACTGAGCAGGTATGTAAAGCGGATACCAACGGCCTTATCCACTGGTAACTGAAGTCTTGCATCGTACTCAGCCTTGATCGACTCCACTTCAATCTCTAGCTTATCGACACTGTCCAGCCACCAATTAACCTACATTAAAAATGCCAAGTAATTGACTATGTTAACGTGGGTACCACTGCCGAACCTAGGCTTACAAGCTGTGTTGAAGTAAAGAATCAATTTGAGATTAATTACGTTGATAGCATATCAATTAGATATCAATTAGTGTTAATTAGCCGATATAACAAATAATGTAATAAGGAAGTATTTTAATGGCTTTTTATATCTGTAGTCTATAAATATATAAATATAGCAACTTTATAAGAGATTGAAATAATATCAAAAACCAATAAAATTAGTTTATTTTTTCCTCTTTCAAATTTCAAACAAGTGCTATTAGTATTATTAAGTTTGACCCATTTAACTTATTTGTATTGGGTAAACAAATCTAGGTTATATTGTACACCAAATTCCTACAAAAAAAATAATTAACTTGCTAGTTAAAAGAGAAAGGGGAGGTAGCACAATTGGTTAGGAAAAAGTCCTAGAGTTATTGTATCCAAAAGTCAAGAGTTTGATTCCTTCTCACGACTTCGCAGTTTCTGCAAAAGTTTTCAAAAAAAAAAAAAACTTGCTAGTTAAAAGGTGAAATACCTGGCTAATAGCCTCAAGACCCCGGCGCTCAGCCGCAGCTATCATCCTCCTAATATCATTCCTCTTGCTCTTCAGTTCGTTCATCTCATTTTTCAAAGCGTCGATGTAGTAGTGAGAGGATGCCACGTAGCCATAGGTTCTGAAAAAAAAGTCTTTCAAAGGACGGAAGACATTTTCAAATATTGATCCTATTATCTCCATCATGAACAAAAGAAATCACCAAATGTTAGAAGATCAATTAAGATCCAAATTGGAGTTCAGGTGCAAAGGATAGGAAATGGTTTAATGCAGATCAATGGGGTTTAGAAAATTCCATAAGGATTTGATGTATCAATGGAATATGAGAAGACTTGACTAAAGGAGGTCAACGAGGGCGCCAATGAACATGCATGGAGCCCACAGTTGTGAAGAAGCAGGATATATTGCTTTCCCTTCGGTTAGGTTATTAGTTGCTTTCCAGTTAAAATGTTTCTCTCTCTTTACGGGCATATTCGTTTTTTACGTGATTGTGTGGGATGATATTTTTACGAATATGAACATTTACTAATTAATTTATAGAAACCTATACTTATAAAAATGTACGTAAATGGTGATGAGAACATAATGAAATAATGTTGTGTTGTACCTTATAAATAGTTATAGAAAAGTTTGACTTGAGAAAAATATTCATAAAAAACATTACTAAATTTTTTTATCAATTTTAATTGTAACATCCCGATTAATTCTATAATTATTTTTAAAAGATATTGAACTTATTTATAAATATTATGAAAATTAAAGGTTAAATTTCTGCACTCTGTCACGCCCCGGCGGCCAGGCCGGGCACACGACACGACAAAACGACATCCTCTCATCCATTCGCTATCCTGTCAACCTACGTCGCAACAGAAAGAAATAGAAACAATACGGAGTCAACCACAAAGCCGACGACGTAGCTTCTCTATAATTGACTTAATAACTATAAACAACCATTTCAATAGGATTGGATTAATCCACACAATTAAATATCAAATTAAGTATGCATATTTAAACGATAATATCAATTGGGTCTAGGTTTTCAATAAACAACAGTTCCATTCCAGTTGGAATCCCTGAAATAGGCGATTCTCAGTATTCCAGTCCATTAAGAACAAATTTCAGTATCTAGACCCCATATTCCAGTTAAATATATTGTCATATTATGATTACCCGATTTAGTACTCAATCAACCATACAAATCAAAAACTCAGATTATAGAGAAGTCCGGTTACCTAATAGTGATCAATTCAGAAATCCAATTCAAGATGCAACACTTGTTCGGAATCAACGCAACGTAGTCAGAATTTCATTCAGACATAAAATCAAATATCACTATATTATCACAATATTTTCTTTATTTTTCTTTGGATTTTCTCTTTTCCTTTTCATTTTTCTTTTCATCTCCTACATCAAAAGAGAGACAAAGAAGTTTAATATGGGGAGAGGGACAACATGCATGAGCCGCGTGGCATGTGTGCCATGTTGGCTTGTCTTTTTTTTTTTTTAAGTTTTCATATATTAAACTTAGACTTTCACTTTTCAAATATTGCAAACAAGTCCACAATAAATTTAAAATATTTATAAAATAAAATTTACCGGGTGTTACAAATTTTTCCTCTTCAAAAGAATTTTGTCCTCAAAATTCAAACGGATGATACTCAAATTAATCGGGACAAAACAGACAATAATTAAATCGAATGAATCAAGTAGAACTAAAATTACAAAGTTTTCATACATTCCTTTACAATAAATTTCAATACTACTATAATTTTTTGTCAGACAGATAAATATATCATATGATAATTTAACGGTACCACGAATGACAGATATTACAAAATCGATAATCAATAAAATTTCCAAATAAATCACATAGTCAAAATTTTATAAATTAATATTTCATAATGTATATTCCGATAAGTCAGAAAAGTTGTCACAATTATTCAAACCGGAGCAGAACACAAATATAATACTTGTAACAATTTCATAAATCAATTCTTCAGAATGTCAAATTCAATTTGGATCAGACAGATTCAAGTCAAGATACTTGTCAAACTTGTACAGGTAGATCAGGATTCAATTCAATTCAATTCAATTCTAACAGAGTACAGATACAATTGAAATTTGGACTCAAACACAGTCCGAAGAACGAATGCTCTGATACCATTCTATCACGCCTTGGCAGTTAGGCCAGGCACGCGACGCGACAGAACGACATCCTCGCATCCATCCGTCGTCCTGTCAACCTACGTCGCAATAGAAAGAAACATAAATAATACAGAGTCAGCTACAAAACCAAGTACCCAGTTATTTAACGACACAGCTTCTCTATAATTGGCTAAATAACAATAAATAACAATTTCAATAGGATTGGATTAATCCATACAATTAAATATCAAATTAAGTATGCATATTTAACCGATAATATCAATTGGGTCTAGGTTTTCAATAAACAACAGTTTCATTCCAGTTGGAATCCCTAAAATAGGCAATTCCCTGTATTCCAGTTTATTAAGAACAAATTTCAGTATCTAGACCCTATATTCCAGCTAAATATACTATCATAATCCTATTACCCGATTCAGTACTCAATCAACCATACAAATCGAAAACTCAAATTATATAGAAGTCCGGTTACCTGATAGCGATCAATTCAAAAATCCAATTCGAAATGCAACACTTGTTCGGAATCAACGCGACGTAGTCAGAATTCCATTCGGACATAAAATCAAATAACACTATTATCACAATATTTTCTCTTTTTTTTCTCTCTTTCTTTCACTCTCGGTTTCTTCTATTTTTTTTTCTTATGATATTCATTAAGATGTTAATAAAAAGGAGAGATTATATATATATATATAATAATAAATGGATGTTGGTTACTAGGTGGAGGTGCATGATCCCCGCATGGTCAACAATGTCACGTCTCTCTCTTTCATTTTTTTTTTAAATAAGATGAAATTTTTATATTTTAAACCTCATAGTTTTCATAATTATAAATAAGTAAAAATTCCTTTTAAAAATAATTATAGAATTAATCGGGATGTTACATTAATAATCAAAAGTCTAATAAAATTTAAGAAAACAAAAAAAAACAAATTGTAAAAAGTAAAAGTTGAAGTGATGATGAAAAAGTAATTTATAATTAAATACAATAAAGAATATCATATAAAATGCACTTGTCAAAAAATAATATACAATTATATAAAATAAAAAATCATCAAATGAATACACTTGCCTGAAGATGAAAGCAAAATAACAAAATTATTAAGATGCAAAGGAAGAATGAGAAAGAAATGGTATGAGAGAGGAAAAAAAATCAACCCCAGATTTTTTTTATATTTTTGCATGTATTTGTGCAGAAATTTGATTCGCATGTATTTTCTCAACCAGACATATTTTGAGATAGAAATTTCATGCCTTTTAAATTTTCATAATTTATAGGCCATCAAGAATTACGTGACGGCTCTAATTTGTTATTTCATTTTCATTATATATTTTGGGTGATAATTAACACAAAGCATGTTTAATTAAATTTAATCTCCCGTTCTTTCAGTCATATTAATTAGTTTGATATGAATCCGAGATATTTGTTTTAGGGAATTAGTTGTTTCGCTTGTAAAAATAATTTTGGCTACTCGGGCACAATTAAACTTTTTGGTTGTTTCGTTAAAAATATTTTCGTACCTTTTATCATAAAAAGGAACAAAAGAGAGATTTCAACTGGTGTTAAAACTTTTAAACTGCAACAATATTTGCAAATACAGCTACTTAAATTTCTAAAATGACTCAAAAATTACAAATAGCCTGTTTATCTTCATCATTTTCTTAAGTGATCAAATCTTCCAGAATGGGACAATATCAGTTGAAAATTAAACATATTAATTGTAATCGATATTTTTCAAATTTAGTTTAAAAATTATGATATATTACATTAAGAAAAAATAAATTAAACAAAATATATATTTTATAGTTTTAATTTTGGATGTTGGATTACTGTTCACCTACAATAACCCTTTTTTTTCTCCGTTGAATCTTAATCGAACATTTATCAGCGTTCTCTGCATTGTCTATCCCTTCAGTTGACATGCATTTTCTTTCTCCGCCTTTAACCGCTTAAAAAAAATTTAGATATCATTCCTTCCCCATCTGGCATCTAAACCATCTACACCCTCTATCTAGTTCGCTCCGCTTCTCTCCTCTGACCTAAACCTGTCGCTCCACCATTCTCTCCTCTCACTCCTATTTTCTCTTGTCGTTCTTCTCTCTTTTTCTTTCCGTTTTAAGTATTTTGAAATTGTATCAAAACTTAATTATCATAAAGGTTATACTAATATGCAAATAATAATATATTAATTATCATGACAGTCTAACAATATATGTTTATTAATTATCTCTGATATCTTATTGCAAGAATTAAAAACTTATATAAAATCGATCATAGATATAATTAATGCAGAATATCATTCTGAATTTTTTATAAGAGAATATTAGACTAATTTACTGGCATCTTTTTGTATTTTTCTATAAAGAATATTAATAGCTAGTATATGCAGAAATTCACAAGATAAATAAATCAAGGATCACATAACATATGTATGACAGATCATGCTTAGTATCTCTCTCTCTCTCTCCACCACCTCGATAAAAGTGCAAATTTCTTTTCAAGAGTGACCATACATAAACAAGTTTAAAAAATCCATATGTTTACCAAAACAAGTTTAAAAATTCATGTCATCATAAACAAGTTTAAAAATAAATTTCACTATAGCAAAGAATCTAAAAGTCATTTTTTTTTCCAAAAATGATAATATAATTTTTTGATTCATTTTATTTGAATTAAATGATCTCATGCATGTTTATACATAAAATCAGCATTTCATAATCATCCTCCCTCTCTTCCTCTCATATATAATATTGCTAGAAATTTAGAATCATATATACGAGATAGAGAGATTTTCAATAGTTTATACTTCTCGGTTTTTCTATTCGTAATGTGAATATTGTTTTAGAAAAGTACATGATTTTTGCATGTTTATAGGTTAAGGATGTGTTAATCAAAAAAATTAGAAAGATGTACTTTTTTACAAATACTAATTAATAAAAATATTCTTGACAAATTACAATTTTTTAACATAAAATCATTACTTCTTTTTTGTGGAGACTGAGTTTTCAAGTTCTAATTTATCAATATTGTATACTTATATAATACGGTTCATATAATGATAAACAAAAAAAAAAAAATATATATATATATAATAGTAATGAAGCATATTATATAATAATTAGTCCAGTTGAAATTAATAAGATGAAAATAAATTAAATAAAACTTGGTCATAGCCAAACGCTCAAAGAAACAATAAAAAAGTTTGTGAAAACTATCATATTAAAATTAGTAAGGAAAACCGATTCTTTTTCTATGCTTTAATTCAATTGATTATCCAAGTCAAGAATGGACAACATAATAAATGCAAATGAAAACACTTAAAAAAGACAAGTTTTTTTCTTTATATACTTTCAAATTTGTGTTCAAGTATACAACTTAATATAGGAGAACAAATCTTATTCACAAAATTAATTTACAAATTTAAAATTACTATCTATGATGCTGCGCCAAATAATAATGCAAATGAAAATATAAAAGGCAGTACTGCGCAAGAGGGCTTGGCGTGCTAATTAAATAAACCTAACTATTTAATGAATCTAGGCATAACCATGAAAAGGAACTTTATGCTTTCTTAAGCTTTATAATGGGGTGCATATGTGCAATATATATATTCAAAGCAAGATTTTGATTATGGAAAGATGTGAGAAATTTTTATCTTTTTTATTATTACCAAATTTTTTTCTATCTATCTAAAAAAATAGTAAAAAATTTTCAAAAAATGTAAAATTTGGTCTCCAAACACATATTAATATGGAGAACAAGATGAACGGTTCGGATCGACCGTTAGGATTTTGAAAACTCGAATATTGAGCCGTAGCACCATAGCCCTCTATGCAACCCATAGCACCGTAGCCTTACTCATTTTATATAACCTATACTTGAATTGATTTTTGATATTTAATCTATATAATACAAGTGTTAAATTAATAAAATATATATAGTAGCCGTATGGTATCTAGGATTTTTAAAAATTGGTGTATCTCCGTATCCATATCATATCCGATACGATACATGTACCCGTATCCATGCAAAAATCGCACAGATTTAAATCAATTATAACACTATTAATCTATTGTTCAAAAAATATATATATATATATATATATAATACATCAATCAATCAATCATTAACCTAAAACAGGCTTATCTTGTTTGTTAGCTCGAGTTTTATAACCAAACCAAATCAAAATAGTTAAAGCAAAACCAGATAGCATACACTCAACCAAAAAAAAAAAAAATTCCCCTCTAGACCGACAAACGACAAAAGGCTTATTTTCATCCTTTATTAGACATCTAGCATTTGGGAAGATCAGACGGTGGAGGCGGCAACTTCTGATTAGGAAGGTTACCATCTAACACAAGCCATGCCATCTTGAGTCCCCAGCTGGTGTGTACCTCCAAGTGACAATGCATGAACCATACTCCTATTTATAAACAAAAAATTCATTAAAAAATAAATGGATTAAATCAAGTGAAATCATGAAATTAGAATTAAAAAAATAATTATGAGATTAAGAATTGATCAAAAGTTTACCTGGATTATCGGCAAGGAAACGAATTGCTACCCATCCACCAGGTGGAACTCCAATTGTATTCCTCTCAATTGGGTCCACTAGATTGAACTTGGCCGGATCTTTAGCGGGGTTGTAGTTGCCAAAACCTCTTCCGACGACAAAAAAGTTGAAACCATGGAGATGAAACGGGTGGCTTTCGGCACCTAAAATGCTTGTGTCTTGCAACACCAACTCCACAGTAGTATTGAAGGGAATCACCAAAACTTTTGTGCCATTGGTTACAAATGTGTTGTTCGGAGGAGTGCCAGTGTAGTTGAATGGCATGAGGGGTATAATCGGAAAATCGGATGCTTACACACCATTTGATTTTCCAGAAAAATGGGATTGGAGGAGGGCATTTTTGGGAAGAACAAAGGATACGTTATTCACAGTAGCCGCAAACTTCGTCCCGTTAGGACCCTGATTATTTAACATACAGTAATAATAGTTAAGAAGCAATTATACATTCAAATAAACTATATCCATATAGAGATCAATCTTTATTATTTCTTTTGTTTACAGCATGATTTCTTCTTACCACAACTAGTTCAACATTCTCAAATGTAGTACTTGAAATAAAATTTGTGATGAGATAATTTGAGATTTAAAGATAACAAACCTGACAGGTCTGATTCTTTGGACATGGATTTGCTCCTAGCCCAATAGTAAAGAAGAATTTTCGGTCAACCGTTTGCGGCACGTTTGCTGGATACTGAGTATTTGCCAAACTCCTTAGCTTATTAGTGAAATTGGTTGCAAAAGAAGTGTCATTCAAAACAGGCAATGTGGGCTTAAATAGTGGTAAGTTCTTATTAAAGCTAGATGAAGAAAAACTGTTTGGATTTTCATATTCCAAAATTCCTGCCACGGTTGTGTTGTCAAAGGTTCCTGGGCCGGTGACATATGGTCGTGCCTCCATAAAGAAGTTTGCTCCGGGATATTGTGCATGAGTAGTTAGTAGAACATTTGTGGTTTGGCCGGGGGTTATCAGCAGTGTTTTTGTAGTGAAGGATTTCACATAAACAGCATCAACTTCTACAATAGTGAGCGAATGATTGGCTATGGAGAAAAATAGTTCTTCATTGAGTGCAGCGTTGATAATGCGGAGGAGGTATGTCTTGCCGGATTTCACCTTAAGCTTGAATGTGTCTGCAACAATTTAAGTATGATAGTGCTGATGTCAAGGAATAACATAGCAACATGAAACTGATATACTAATTCATCTCTTTCAAAATTAATCAGTTATAATCTGAATTAGTGGAAATAATATTTCATTATTTTTTGTACTACTAGGTACTAATTTTAATTCTATATATTTGTTATTATCATCTTCTCTTACCTTTTGCTGAGCAGTTATACAGTAGACCGGGAAGGCCGTTAATGGTGTACGCATCGGAAACATTTGGGCCTCCACCTGTCTGCAAAGCTTGACTGATGATGGCCTCTGTATCGGCCTTCCACCATTCCCCTAGCAAATTCAAAATGAAGCCAAAACAATTTTGTCAAATCAATATTCTCATATATATATAGTGAACTTGAACACAAAATTAGACATAATTATATATACCAAAGATGACTGGAATTTCCTTGTATGGTTTTGCAAATGGATAAGGGACGCCAAGTTTTGGAAGGATTACAATGGGACCATAGACAGTGGCACGTAGCCATGAAATGTGTGCATGCCACCATAGAGTGCCTCTCTGGCCTACTATTGTGAAGTTGTAAACATAGCTCTGGCCTGATTGGATTGGACATTGGGTTATGTAGGCTGGCCCATCAGCCCATGCACTAAACAACTGTCTGACACC
This sequence comes from Carex rostrata, assembly GCF_964058835.1. NCBI lineage: Eukaryota > Viridiplantae > Streptophyta > Magnoliopsida > Poales > Cyperaceae > Carex > Carex rostrata. The sequence continues at coordinate 3,769,618 of NC_135945.1, read as the reverse complement.
ATGCCTGTATTGTATATATATTTCCATGTAAACAATAGTTAGAATTGATGTAAATAGTAAGGTGTTGTTCTTTAATAAAATTATGTTACTTTTTATCATACATTCATACTTTTATGATAATTTTTCTTTATTTATAAATGGGTTAATCAATTGATTCTACATCTATTATATAATTTAAAATTAATTTCTACACAGGGAATCTTTCTAAAAACACAGTTAGCCAACTAATCTACAACAAACAACAATGCTTCAATTTGCAAAAGATTAACTTTATTTAACTAACGAAACCAAACATGCATCTTTAATTACACATGAAAGAGAAAGCTGACCTACCAGTGCAAAGAGATGTTGTACGGAACATGGTTAATAACCCGGACTACCACTCGATCACCTTCTCTTGCTAAGATCTTAGGTCCCGGAAATTGGCCGTTTACCGTCACAATGCTCTTTGTTTGACACAGTCTTGTTACGTTCTTCATTTGTATCTGCCGTGTTTTCGTAGACATGATAGCAAGTTAATTAGTATATATATAATATAAGAGAGAAATAAATTAGAAGAAACTAAAACTAATACTATATATAACCATATAAATATATTCATGCACGTACGTCAAACTGGTAGTGCCTTGTAATGCTGGTTTGCTGAGAAGTAGTCATGATAGGGAATTGGAGGAGTGCAACTGCAATGCATGAGAGCATGATAAGAGAAGGGAATAGAGCTGAGGCGGCCATGGTTTTTAAGAGACAAGGGAAGAAGGCTTTGTGTTAGTTAATTATTTGATGAATTGCATGGTGACTTGAGAAGTATATATAATAATAGAGATAATATTTATAATATGGAGATTGATGTTTGGTGGAATGAAGATGAACATAGTTACATCAAGAGGTAGAGTTGGCCTTAGATAGCTTAGAGTGTAGCTAACGTCAACCCCAAAGTATTTTGACCGTTACTTTATCATGCAATTAATGAAATATTTTGGTGAGGTTCAGGTGCAATTCAGAACGGAAACATTACGCCTAATTTGGGTCAATGTTTTTTCTTTGACTTGATTCATGTTAGGCCTATTATATGTTATATTATAAACGAAAGGAATTATATAGCATGTTATTCCATGCATGGGTGCTAATTCGCATACACATACATATAAGTTAAGTTGCACCATATCACAGCTTATTTTATTCACTGCAGGATAAATCGAATCATACTAGCAGACACACAAAATTTCAGCTTTTTAATTAGTTTCCCGCTATTTTTCTTAAATAACAAGAAAATGTATATATTCCTACAGTTAAAAAGACATTGTCATTTTCAAATGTTTAAGAGACATTGTCATGCAAAAAGTGAACAGGATTATTGGTGAGTTGATTTTTGTATGGATAAAATTGAGGGTAGGTGAAATAGTTATCATTTATATATGTGTGTGTGCCTATATATAATATTATTTATTATTTTCTTTTATTTGTTAAAAAAATTCTTCCCTGTGTCTCCAAGTAAGAAAAGGATGCCTGACCCAACTGACTTCTCATAAAAATTCTTATTTTTGTTTTTCAAACAAATTGTTTAGCATAGGAAACTTGTTATAGCATATATAATAAATTAAAGACATGGAAGCAAATTCGCTACTGATAATCAGTATACTGAAATAAATAACTATAAAGTGCAAATAATGAATCGATATATGAATTTGTGACATTCGGTGTCACACGAACCCTCCTTGATTTCAAAATAGAAAAATGTTACTTATTGGCACCGTAAAGACGGAAATCGGATGAATAGGCTCGAAATTAAATCATTTCATAACATATACAATCGGTTAAACTTAAATTCAAACTAGTCATCTTGAATTATAGATTTGATTTCAAATCATTCAGTTTGAAATCATTTTGAATTTTGGGTCGTCTTGAATTATATTTTGAAATGTCCAATTTTGGACGGCGGGTTCGGGTCTGATTGGTCTTGATCTATTTGACATTTTTATATTATTAAATCGGGTCTGGTTCTGGTTCAGGTTCAGATTCAGATCTAATTAGCTAGCCAAATTTCATTATTATTATTATTATATATAGAGAGAGAGATGACAAATGAACGGGTTCGGTTAAATTTTGGTTGGGTCAGGCCGAATATGAACCGTTCGATTTGGGGTCATATTTAGATTTCAAGTTGTCTTTAGATCGGGCACATATTTTTTCGAATCCGATTAAGATCTTACCACCTCTACTTTTAGTACTTCCAAGTTCTAATTTGACGGCTGGTGCATCTAAATTTGGTAATGTCCATAATGGAATGGTATTATTGTAAGCTTTTTCGAGCAATTAATATAATTCCAAATGTCACCATATATAATCAGGGACAAATGCTAGTCTCCAATCAGGGACAGATGTTAGTAAACCAAGTGTAGTTGAATGCTTGGAATATTGTATATATCTTAATTATCTGTGTGCTAAATTTATATTACATTAAATTAAACAATTATTGGGATTCACAAATATGGAAAATTATTAAATAATTCAAAAAAGTAAAGAGATGAGGTTATATATTGGATACGTATTGATTACAATATATGAGCAAACAACACAGTTTTATATGCTTTTTTTAATTTATTTAGAGAATTAAAGAACTATTAGACATTGAATTATACAGTGTATGTCATTCATTGACACTAAAAAATAGAAGAGAAAAAATAGCACTACGATAGTTTCATTTTAATATTTCTATTTATTAAAATGAGGATGTTTTTCTATCAATTGAAACATTTTAGCTCCTTAATTATCATTACTAGACTTAATTAAATCATGCAAATTAGTTCATGTGCCATTATAATTATTAAGCCTTAGTTGCAGGAAGATGTTATTTTAAAACCTTAATAAATAATTTTCAGCATTGAGAAAAAAGAACTCTATCTTTGTATCATAGTTGTCTTTATTTAATACTTTTAAAAGAAAAAATCTAATTTGCTTAATATATGAGTGCTACATTATTTACTTTTATGAAGACCACAACTTAGATATGATATTTATTTTGTTGCATCCACTCATTTAATACCACACAAGCTCCTTTTTTGCATGCTAAAGATTGATTGTCATTTTATGTCCTATAGAATGATCCAAGCTATCAAAAACAGGCCTATCCAAGCTATCAAAAACAGGCCTAGATGCATCATAATATGGAATCAAAGTAAATTTTATGAATCAATATTTCATCCGTCAATTTTTCTAATGAACTCAGGTTATAATCTTGTCAGATATGAACTTAATTTTTAATGTAAACTTTTCAGTATGATCACATCATCATACGACCATATATATCTTTAAATAAAAATCATTGCACAACATAAAAATAACGAAATAAAGTAAGTACAATTACATAAATTGTAAGTCTCATTGAAAACAAAATTAAAAGCACAATAAATCTACAGCCATCAAAGAGTGCTTTCAAACTAACAACCCAAGTTCAAATTCCAAGTAGCATTAGTACCCACTAACAAATTAACATCTTGCTAAATAAATTTATAGGCATGACACCAGATTTGATGCAGGCAGCTTTGAGGCGGTGAAGATTGTACTGCTCAGCCAAGGCAAAGGTGGTCTCAACCGTCTCAGCTGAGATTCGCTCGCACAATCTTTCCTCGGCGAAGTTGTAGAGGTCATCCACCAAAAATCGATCAGCCACTACTAAGAGATGTTGTGTTAGTTTCACCGAATCAGATCTTTCCATGGGTTCACCATCCGCTGCTGTATCTATCTCCGGCACCGAATCCGTATATATAAAATTAAGCAAACCTTTGAAGACCATGGGTTCCACATCTTCGATCTTTATCGGCTCAATGTCATATGATTTTACACTCATAGGCCCGAAAAACTGCGCATGGAACACAGGTGATCGCGCAGCAAGCACACACCTGTGTGCGCAAAAGATCTCACCTTTCACTTGAAAGTTTACATCCGCTCCTACTCCACTCTCCAAGAGGTTGCCGAGGTGGTGTCGCAATTTCATAGCCGGTGCGGGCACCGGCACCTTAGTAGATTCCAGTACATTGCTTATTGAGCAATGAACGGTGAAACAATCGTCTCTGACATACAGTGTCTCAAGTTGATCATGTGTTATGAAGTACTTGAAACCTGACTCTATTCCAACTACATCACTGCTCTCCCCGGTACCTCTCTGCCCGATACATTTAAATAAACCTCTGGTGTACTTTTCTGACAACCTTCCTTGCTTATCTAACAAACTTAATTCATATCTAACTGCATATGTAATGGTCTCGGCTGGATCGGTCAAAAGCACGAGGGATAATGACACGTGAGAGTACAAGTGTCCGGAGAGATCATCATAGTTTACTGCACTAGTGCGGCATCTGATGGCCCATTCAAGACCTCCGATGCAAAAGCTGCTTGACTCTACGCATTTTAAGAAAGCATCTCTTATAGCCGAGTAACCGATGATCTTGCAATGGTGGGTCCCGCTCACCAGACGATTAACACATACTGATGTTGTGAAATTGTTGTTTCCTTCACAGGATGCCATCTCCTTTACTGGTCTTCTGCAAAACGGACTAGGATATTATTTATTTTTTAAAATGAAAAAGGAATGTATACAATTTGCATGTATATTATATATATACATACATATGCAAGTTAGAGATTTACAATGTGGAAAAAGAGAAAAAAACAAAGAAAATTATGATCACGTTACCTGCTGACAATAGTTAATAATTTGTGCAAGATTTTTGGTTTGCCTTTGGAGGTTTTATAGAGATCAAGATCTAAATTTGGGTTTTCCAGTTGTGAACAAATTAGAAACCTGATATTAACACTTTCTTTATTTTTAACATTTTTGAAAACTGGCTTACCGAGAATAGATTTTATTTTGCGTCTCGCCAATAAATTTGGAAAGTTATTTGTGAACAGAATCAAATTAGGAACCTCATATTAGCACTAATGCTATTTTTGTTAGGACCTGCAGGAGAAGGATGCTATATATCAATATATGTAATATATGATGTGTTTTCCCATTCTATGATGAGCAATTTATACATAACACAAGTATTAGTATTGAATTACATTAATTACCAACTTTGGCATTTGTACAAAGCATCACATGCATTGCACCGATTATATAATAGCTCCTTTCGCTTGGACTACATATTATATGAGGAGGTTTCAATGTCTCATCTTTTTTATATCTTATATTTTATATCTTCGTTTTTCAAGTCCAAATTATCGATCCGAACCGTTCAACATAATATTTATACTAAAATATGCATGGAGATGAAATTTTACATTTTTTGAAAAAAAAATTTACTATTTTTTAAGATAAAACAGTGATTTTCTATCCACTTTAAAAAATAGTAAAAATATTTCAAAAATTATAAAATTTCATCTTTAATCATATTTTAGTATAGATATTATGTTAAACGGTTTGGATCGACAATTTAAACTTTGAAAACAAAGATATAACATATGAGGTATGATGAGATATGAAAGACACAAGACATCGATACCCTCCTCATATTATATGAGGGTATTCAATTAAATAACCTTCCCTTATTATTTAACATTGCTCAGCAATCCTTACCTAGTTCATCTAATAGCAATACAGAATTTACAAAATAATACAATTGTGAGTTATCGTGCATGACTCTAAAAATGAAGATTCACCTAATCATATATTACAATAAAAGAGAGTTTCTTAGTACAGATTGGTCCGCATTATGATCAATAACTTCGTTTTCAAAATCCAATTAAAACATTCAATTTGAATTGTTTACATGATCTATATGAAAATGTAATTGTAGTCGAAATTTACATTTTTTTACAATATTTTTACTATTTTATAATATAGATAGAAAATCACTTTATCTAAAAATTGTTAGACCATTTAAAAGTAGAAAATTCTTCCTATCTAAACTTTTTTATTATTATTCGATGCTTCGTGGAATAATAATTAATGCAAACGAAAATGTAAAAGGCAGTATTTCGCAATATAAGCAACTGTTCTTATACATTAATTAAGAATTAAAAATGGCTTGGCGTGCTAATTAATTAAACCTAACTGTCTATACATAATTAAATATATAGAGAGAGGAAGAAGCAGTTTTATTCCGAGCATGTCTCCAGTGGTTCACGCATTTCATCAAACAGTTGTTGTGCATCTTTGTTTTTCTCTGCATAGTAGCTTAATCTAAACTCTTCTTGCTTCCCAGTTCACACAATCACACCTTCATTACCAGTTGACCATTAACACTGTACCATGTTACTCAGAAAAAAGTGCAAAGGAAAGAGAGGAAGATGAGCTTCTGCATCTTTTCACCTGAGCAAAACCGTCTTCTGCGAAATATCAAAGTTATCTCAGCATCTGAAGTTCTGAAAATGCAGCCTGTAAAGAAGTTAACGCACTTCGGCCGAAGATGTGTTTGTTTATGTTTGTACTATGTCACCTGTGAGTAGTCGCTCTGAGGACAAATTGATAGAAGCCAGGGAAACATGGCAGCCTCCGGTAGGAATTTCCAAAAAAAAAAAAAAAAAAACACAAACAATAGTCAATTCTTACCTTAACCCTATTCTAAAAACAAACAAAAAGTGAAGTAATTTGGTTTATTTTCATTGTCTGCACTTGATAAAAAGAAAAACAAAGAAGACTTTCCCATGGCAAGAATTTGGTAAAAATTAAATCCCACATTATAATAAGGTCTCTTTCAAACATTTCATCGAACAAGTTGTGAGCACAGCCAAGGATTTCCCTTAATTTCATATTCATATCAATTTTGAACGGGAATGCAAACACTGCTCGACAAGCCCCAATCAGACAAGAGACTTAACCTCAACTTCTTAATGTGTGAAATATCTAAACTTCTAATCTCTCCACACCCTCTTTTCTACCATATGCATTCTTAATTTAACCTGAAATTCTAGGGCTAGAGAGTAAACAAATTACCGGCAAGTATACATGAGTTGTATTTGTATGCTATTTGAGACTGCTATTTAATTACTTCTAAATTTTTGAATTCATAGGGGTGGCTAAACACCCATTGTGTTGCATTAAGATCCGCTCCCGACTCTTCATCACCTCTCTTGACAAATACAATTTTAGCCTTCTTTGATAACCTGGGAAAGAACTCAAGCATCTCAAAAAATACTTTGGCATCCTCTAAGTCAATGATATTGAATTCCTCTAACAGAGGTGCAGTGCTTAGCACAAGTTTTGCAAATTCTAGCATCGACTTGGAGCATCGCAAGGACAACTCAGTGGCTCTTGCATACATAACATCCACAACCTCGAGGTGCTTAAACAAGCAGTCTTGGATTGCTTTTGATTCCCACAAAGCTTGATCATGCGGTTCATCCATATCCTCAGGATCCCAAAACTGAAAAAATGGAAAAGAACAAAAAAAAAATTGTAAATATTATCATTAGGTAGTATGATTGGATATATAGAAAGATTCAACTAAATTTGCTGGTAACATATGATTATGTTGATCCGATCAAAGTGCCAGCTTTGTATAGATTGGTACTGGACCAGTTTAGAAGCAGAGACCAGATTTTAGACTATGGGGATCAATGTATACAGAGGAGGTATTGAAAAAGTATGGGGGCATTTTTTAGAAAAGATATAGCAATGTTACCTAAAATCCAACAGATCAATATAAAAATTTTGGATAAGAATGGGGTTCAGTTAATCCCCATTCTTGCTTATTGGATCCCTCACTCAACCAGGCATTTAAAGTAATTGGTAGCTTTGTAATTCTTTCTGGTTTCCTTTGCTACAGGACAACTTAAAAAAAGATTTGTATTTAATCGAGCATTCAGTTTTGCCCAAAAATTTAAGAAGTAATATAAAAAGTAAATAAAAAATTAATCAAATCATATATAAATTGTACATAGAGAAGTAGTAGACCTCTATATGGAGTATTTCTATGTTCGGTGCAGTTTGAAAAAAGTAAAGAACAGTTGCAATCTCCTCCGGGTAAGTACGTAGTTGCACAAAAATCTCTGTCAAATGATTGAAGACTGGAAGATTTTCTGAAATAGGTCCCATGCCCAAGTACTTGCAAAGAATTAAATAGTCGAAATTATAAACATTAGCCAAAAATAAGCTCATAGTATTACAGTATCAGACAATTTTGTACCGGTGGGATCGGTCAACACTACAGTACCACATGTACATACCAGAATTTCTTCGGCTCATAGTTTTTGTTCTATCATATTTTTATTTTTTTTCATTTGCTAGCCTCTCCTTGGCTAATTTTTCTTAATTTATCTTAACTAGATCACAACCTTTCTGTACAAAAGTTCAAATGAAACCCTATCAATGGTATTCCGAGGAACAGGTATGCTAATATCATTGTAAACAAATTTAAGCATATATCAATCTTACATCAATGAAATCACAACCACATAATTCTAGCTGTTGAATGTTAGAAAGGTGCCCAAGAGCACGTTTAATGTTGCTTTCTTTCCCATGGTTTCCTAAACTAAACTCTTGATAATCTCCGCTACTTGAACTGAGATAAATGCATCCCCAGGTCAATTTTGGAGTTTCCAAACAGATATCATGAAAGTCACCACAAATATTCAAAGAAGTGAGATTTGGTGCAAGGATACGGAGGCAACCTTGCTGTACAAAAAAAGAAAGTGTCAAGTCATCTAGCAAAGGGCAACATGAAACCAACTTCTCTATACCAAACCCCGGCATATGAAAATAAGATAGGTGAAGGGTGTGTAACAAAGTAAAGCCATTGAAAAATCGGGGAACATTAATAATGCAATAAGACAGATACACACGTTCCAGTGCCAGGCAAGAGATGAGGCGGAAAGGAACACAGCATTTTTTATTTTTGTTAATACCAAATCTTAGTTCTAGATCCCTGATACCATTTCTAGACAAGATAAGCATCCATCGGCCAATCGCCTCATTGCAATCATGCTCACTAACAAGTTTGAATTTTTGAATCGGACCCTGGTGAACCAGTAATACTTGGTCGACCGACTTAATAAGTCCAGACTCTGTAGAACTTTCTTCAAAGACCAAATCTGGAATCAAAGTCCATGAATCAATCCACTTGCTCGAGAGGATGCTTGTTCTGACGACCTCTTTGAGTGGGAGTTTCACTAAAATTTTCACTTTTAGATTAGCAGGCAAGTTGGTGATATAATCATGATTCAAATCAATATTAACTCTGCTTTTTTGGGGCTGAGGTCTATCCATTGATAATATGAAGTCAATTTCATCCTGCAAGCAGCATTAAGAAACTTTTTTTTAAACTGCAGATGCGTCCATAATTATTAAAAAACTAAATTTGCAGAATTACCCATAATTTAATAGTCAAAGGCATAGAAAAATAGTTACAATATTGAAGAAGACAAGAAAGAAAAAGCTACATTGCATGGCCAAGAAAATCAATAAAAACCTCAACTCTAGAAATGCGCACATGAAGTGATCTGACACCTAGCCCCATGTAGTTGGAAATCAAATAATTGTATGACCAGCATTAGTTTCTATACATTCAACAATAAATTTAATTTTAGGACCAGTTAATTATTTTTTGTTCCTTTTTTTTGGTTGGTGTTGAGGGTTCAAATTGCAAAACTTCTATTTTGAAGCATTAATCCCTCTATTGTATAGCTGGGGTAATGAAATGCGAATATTTTTTAGAAAATAGAAGAACTAACAAGGTGTTGTAATCATCTACTCCTAATAAAGTAAAATTTAACATAAGCAAAATTAGTGCGACATAGGCCTTAATACCAAAAAAGGTAACTCTTTAGAAAAGTATGAAGATGAGAGAGAGAGAGGACTTACCGCAAAAAAGTGAAGACAGAGAATTTGACGGAGAGGCAGTGGAGAAAGGGAGGATTTAGGGTTTAGTCTATTTTCGCGCCAATACCACAAACCCTATTCGGGGAATATATTGATAGCACCCGAGTTAACTCAAATTAAATTTTTGAGTTTAGATCCGGTGGTCCGGACCTAAACTCAAAATCCGAACCTATTTGGGATGGAATTCGCATCCTCTGAGATATCACAAACTTTGAGTGCTTTTTTGGAAAATCTGAACTGTTCAAAAACGTGGTGCACTAATCTCAAAGTAAAAATAATACTGGCCCCTGCACTCGTCGGTCACGCAAAAAAAAATTGCCGTGTCATTTTTTTGCATTTTTCATATTTTTTATTTAAATAGAAATATTTATAATGTATTTATTTTTAATATTGAAATATTAGAAATATTTAATATATTTCTTTAAAAATAGATAGTATATTATATAATTTCATTTATTAGAAAGACTGCTACAAAAAACGTGGATCAACATTTTTTGTGCTAAATTTTTTTGTTGTAAGAAAAATTAATATGTTTTTTTTTAAAGCCGCAAAAAATCCAGCATGAAAAATGTTGATCCGGATTATTTGTAGAAGTCTTTCTAATAAATCAAATTATATAGTATTTTATCTATTTTTAAAGAAATATATGAAATATTTCTAATATTTCAATACAAAAATAAATAAATTATAAATATTTCTATTAAATAAAAAATATGAAAAATGCAAAAAAAAATTGAAACCCCAAAAATAATTTACTTTTTTTTGGAAACCTCGAAAAAAAATTACATGAATTAAGTCTAAAACCGCAAAAAAAAAAATTACAGCTTGGGTAGACTTCGAAATAAGGCGAAAACATGGATAGTATCTTAAATTTTATATTTTTTTAATATTAATAAAAAAAATTCGGTAATTCAGCCTTTTTACATTATGTAATTGATTACTTTCTATTTTCAGCTATAAAAAGACACACTGTGTACCAATTTGATTATGAAATAAAAGCCGATTTTTTTATATATATCCAAAATTAATAACAAATTTTAAAAAATAACCAATTTGTCGCTGGAAATGCAAAAATATCCAAACCGGTTAATGGATAACCGAACAAAACCCAAATTTCCGGTTACCCGCTTCCCAGACCCGTTAAAATTAACCGGTTCACGGTTAACCGTAAATATTCGGTCCGGTTAACTACTAACCGGAAAGAATTTATTGGTCCGGTTAGCTGGTAACCGGAAAGTTTTTTTTTTTTTCCCGCGTGGGGGGCATGCACCGTGGGGCTTCGACTCGTGGGGGGCATGCAGCGTGGGGCTTCGACGCGTGGCAACTCCTCGGTCCGGTTAATGGTTAACCGGACATTTCGTTTTTTTTTTTTCGCGTGGGGTGCATGCAATGGGGTGCGGACGCGTGGCATTTACTGTAGACCCGTGGCTGACTTCAATATAGCTGAGCTCCTGGACTGAGGAGTTTGAATCAGCAAAAAAATTCGGTGAAACGCGGGGAGAAGAGAAGAGAGAAGAGAAGGTCTCCAAGCAGATCAGGTTTTTTTTTTTATTTAAAAAATATTAAAATAGTTTGTTATATTAATTATAATTGTTTAGAATTATTTGAAATTTGTTTAGGTTGTTTAAACTTATTTGAAATATTTTTGGTACTAGGTCGGGATCTAACTGGTATTGGGTCGGGATCTAACTGGTATATCCACAGAGTGCCGACCGGTACTTGTCACACCCCAAATCCACCGGGTGTGACAGCCTGCCGCGTGTATAAATCAAGCGTCACATATACACGCGAGGCAGTGGATCTTTTATATGCATTGCCAATATCCTCATCTGCTGCGTCCGAGTAACAAACCTGAAAATAATCGGGAGGGTGGGGGTGAGAATAAATTCTCAGTGCGAATTTGCCACAGTTGAATTATTGGACTTGCAATCAAACTCTATATTCAAAAATGAAACCCAAACCAATAACAGTTCAAACAGATATATATTCGTAAACATAAATAACAGAATGCCAATGCACGACAACAGTTAAATCAACCTGCAACACAGTTTACGGAATTTCCAAGATGAATTTCAAACACAACATATACTTTGGCTTAACTCGATTCCTAACTGAGTTCAGTAGGGCTTGTAGCAATTACAGATGTTCTTTCGAGCTGAACCTTTATCAAACCCACATCTGTAGGGTTACTGACACCTACAGATGGCCAACCGCTGGACCCTTTATCTGACACCCATCTGCAACCGCTTGGCTTAACAGTTTATTAAGGTCTGGTTCAAATCATGTAAAGAAAATCCACTTTAGAATCGTTTCCAATATTCGTCATATTCAATCGACCGTTCAAATGCATTAACACGTAGGAAAATGCTACCGAGCCATAGACGTTACACAAGTCAACCACGATTTCCAATCACACATCTCATAACATAATCACCCTCCCTCGTCCCAACCGGTACTGGGAATATCGAGGGCCGTTCACCTAAGGCCATTTAAGATCCTGGGAATCCAAGTCAGCATACAGCCCGACTTGGCAAATTAATTGGATCCAAGTGCTTAACTTCGTAAATCCATTCACACACATATCAATTCCACTCGTGGTGACTTTAAATCAAAATCAGATCACAATAGATCGACATAACCTATAACCATACCAGTATGCAAATCATTCAATTCAGATCAATTCGAGTTTAATTTGATTGGGCTATGCAAATGCTCTACGCAATTCAGTGATGCAATCAATGATATTCAACATGACAAACGAAAACACAGTTTAATTCCTGAAAATAAAGTATCAAACAAGTCCAAGAATCTCGCACCTTAGTATGACGAGCGTACCGCTTAATTTAAGGATCGGACGTCTCGTATTGTCTCGCAAAATCTGGCTCGACTGAGCCTACACCTATATTATACGATTACTCGGTTTAGTTCGGTTACATTCTCAAAACTTAAATTCCAAAAGTCGTCTTTCAATTCGTCAATTCTCTTATACCTTTCGGCTCATTTATAGTCATTTTAATTCAAGTCCAATTCCAAAATTATATATATATGGTCGGCCCTTATATAAACTTTCACCTTATTACACTTTGGTCCATTGGACGTATCAATTATTTTATTCCAATTCAATTTAATTAAAGACCCATAATTTAGTAAAGGTTTAAGCCCCTAATTAACAATTCACCATTTACTCAAAGTCCATTTATAACATTTCAATTTCAGTCCTCTTTACAATTATTTAAATTTACATATGGCTCAAATTATAATACTTCACATGCATGGCCGGCCATAGCCTCAAACAATTTACATCTTACACATTGGTCCCTTATATTTATACAACTCACATAGGCTTTATATTTTAAAATTCATACCCCTTATTTTTATAAAGATCCCCAAGGCTTGTATTTTGCACAAAACAACCTTCAGTTTAATTTATTTACATTTTTGGTCCCTGTCAAGTCAAGGACTGGTACACACACAAAATCAGCACCATTTACCGGGAAAATCAACAACCCGAGCAAAGGTGAAATTAACTACAATTCCCTTTAATTAATACAAATCACTTCCTACAATTAATCATTTCTTACATTTTAGCCCCTTTAATTTATACTAATCACTTCCTACAATTAATCCTTTCTTACATTTTAGCCCCTTTAATTTATACAAATCACTTCCTACAATTAATCATTTCTTACATTTTAGCCCCTTTAATTTATACAAATCACTTCCTACAACATTAATCAATTCATCCAGACACAATTCAAGAAGTTTATAATTTAATTTAAAAATTAACCGAAAGAGAGGATGTCAAAGGAGAACGGTCGATTTCGAGGGTTTCGTCTCGCTCCGCCTTGCAACCGTCTCACTTGAGCACGAGCAAGCACCATAGCAACCTCACGAAAACACCCGCAAGCAATAATGGCAAACCCCCAATTTCTAGGGTTTCGGATTCTCACGAAATCAATGGCAACCGGTGCAAAAGAGAGGGAGATAAAGTGGAAGAGGAGGTCCATGGGTTAGAGAGAGAAGAGATGAAGGTTTTCGTGGTGGTGGCGGGGATCAGCGAGCGAGGAGGAGGGGGGCGCGAAGGGGCAGGGGAGGCGGGAAAAGAGGGAGAGGGGCGGGGCTTGGGGTTTCCCGAACTGAGAAGGAGAGAGAGGAGAGGGTGGGGCGGTCGGGTGGGTTCGCCGGCGACGGGAGAGGGGAGGGGGCGGAGCCCCTCTGGTTTTGGCGGAACAGAGAGGGAAGGGGACGGGGGGGGGGCTCTGTCTCACGGGTAGGGAGGGAGAGGAGAGAAAGAGAGGAGAGGGGGTTTTATTAATTGGCTGCTTTGAGATTCGTGCTAGATGGAATCCAATGGTCCAATTAATTCCAGAATTTCAATATAATCTCATTTAATTGGTTTAAAATCTGTTTCTACTATAATTTTGAATCGAAGTTTCGTAAAATTTTGCAATTAATTTCGTATGAATATTTTGTACTTTTATTACTCTATTCTAATATTCAAATCATTTGGTATTAATTGTACATCTCTATTTATATATATTATTTAATTAAACTTCTATAATTCATTAATAAACAAGATTTATCAATTTCATTATTTATGTGTACAAATAATTCGTATTGTTATATTTTAAATCTAGATTTCAACTAGGTCATTTACTTACACGAGTCAATTTATTTCCTTTTCTAAAATTCCATGAACTTGTAACAAATTTTCTAAGTTATGAATTTACCAAATAGTTACAATTTATCTATAGTGCTATATTTTATTTTATGTTTAAACTCTAAATTTTAATGTACATAATTTTATGATTCATTTATATTTCAAAATTTGAGTTTCGTTTTAGTTAATTAAACTTTTTATTTAAACCAAATGATTGATTTATCAATTTAAATCATGTTTTAAATTTCGGAATGTAACAGTACTAGGTCGGGATCTAACTGGTACTGGGTCGGGATCGAGGTTCAGGAATCTGATTGGTGTAGTTCGGTTCCAATTCTACATATAACTCCAGAATCGATAACATTTGTGAAAATGACAACACAATTCCTAAAATCATTTCGAAAGATTGTTGGTTTATTACAAGTATTAACTGATGGTCACATCCCCCATCGGTAGACATATTAAATCTGGCTTGGATTTCCATATTTTCTTGGCTAACATTATACCCAACCAATTTATAAATCTCATTCCGAAGATAATCAAAGTTGTGGTTCACGGTTAGCGGTAATGAGTATTTAGCTCGGGTACTGTAAAATACCCCATCATTATTGTATTGGATTTCTCCTCCAATATAAATCTTGACACAAATAGTTCTATCCATTTTTAGTTTCAATTGGTCTGGCAAGTCAAAAAATAACAACATATAAGTAATTAAAAATTGTCCGGAACTATGAAAATTATTCTATATTATTTTACAATTTCCTAAATTATTCTAGCCCATTTTGAATATTCCTAACTTATTCTGCACCATTTTGCAATATCCTTAACTATTTTCGAATTTTATAAAATATTCTAAACCATTTTGGAATGTTCGAAAAAATTCTAAATTATTTGGACAATATCCTGAACCAGTTGAAATGAACTAATTTATTATATTACAAATTAAAATTAAAATAAAAAATAAACTATTTTTAGTCTAAACAATATATGTAATTAACCTATTTTTAGTTTTGATTGGTACAAATAACAACATAAATAATTACAAATTAATTATAAAAAATGACCTTTTTTTTTTTATCTTCCTTTATCTTTGCCTGAGTGTGTTCCTTTCTCTCCGTCTGAGTGTGATCGTGTGCTTCGTATCTGTAGCAGATTACAAAAACGATTAGAAGAAATAATAATTAACATAATTTCAAAAAAAAAAAAAAGTTAAAAGATAAAATAATTAACATAATTATTTACTTACTGATAGAGCAAGTAATATTTGTTTACTGATTTATTTTTGTATGAATGATTATAATTGATTCTAAACGGAAAATATAAACTTTATAAACTTTCCGGTGCTCTGTTAACCGAAAAAATAACCGGTTAGCTATCAACCGAACATATTCTAAAGGTCCGGTTACCCACTAACAGGAAAAAATCCACAAACCCGGTCACCCACTAACCGGAAAAATAGAAAAAATTCGGTTAACCAATAACCGGATTGGGTACATTTGTAATTTGATCCACTGAATGGGTAAATTACGAAATTTGTTATTAATTTTGGATATTTATAAAAAAATCGGAAATAAAAGTCATCTTTTTTCTCTCTTTCTCTTCTTCTCTTATATTTCTCTTCTTCCCTTCTTCTATTCTCATTTGTATCCACTTAATACAAATACCAAAAATTCTACAAAGATCCAGTACATATCAGTGTTGTAAATAACTGTATGCGATCATTAAACGGACAAGGTACCACCAAGTGATTAATTAGAAATAATCAAGAATAATTGGCTATAATCAGAAATAATTAATCGAATAATTGAAAAAATCCATGACAGCACCGCCAATAACTAATCGACTGATTAATCGTCATAAACGAACGTTTTTTTACAACACTGGTCCATATACTGTAGTATATTGAATTATACCAGCATGAGCTCATTTGGGCTTATTTGGACTTATCATGGGCTTCATATTTTCTTTTTATTTTTTTTAAAGCCTAGTGCAAAATGGTAGGATGTTGTCTACTTATAGTTTGGAATGATTGTTCCTTGGCAAGTAGTAATTCATACATTTAATAAACCCATCACATGTATATTTTTTCTATACCTTTTGTAAATATTCAAACTTCATGTGAGAAGCATTAAATGTTCATACTATTTCTGTAACTAAGGTTCATTTAGGCGTGACATTTCATATTTTACATCTCCCTAAATAAAAGATGC
Organism: Carex rostrata; assembly: GCF_964058835.1. Classification (NCBI taxonomy): domain Eukaryota; kingdom Viridiplantae; phylum Streptophyta; class Magnoliopsida; order Poales; family Cyperaceae; genus Carex; species Carex rostrata. The sequence continues at coordinate 3,752,931 of NC_135945.1, read as the reverse complement.
GAGTCAAATTTTACATGATATGATATGATATGATATGTATTACTTAAAATCTATTGCGAATGGACATTAACATTCCAACATATAAGAATTATATTTCCGAAAAGTTTTAAGATATTGGAAAAAACCATAAAAAATTATGTTTTAGAAAATTAGATCTCTTAAAATTTATATTTTTAGTTAAACTTTTAATCAGTTCATTAACAAGTATCTAAAAATTGATGAAAATTTTCATATTATATATGAAGTGGATGAAAAGATTTATCACAAATATTCTGAATATAAAGGTATTGTAAATTAATAAACTAATATATAAATCTTAAATGATTATGGTTGTGTTTAATACAAGTTATAATGAAAACAAAATCGATCAAATATCTTTATTTAGAGATAGATTTTTTAGATAGAAAGTAATATTTGATGTAACATACGCAGAATGATTTAGCTAATATTTAATTTTTATTTTTTATTTGAATAATGTTATATGTTTACTGTTTTATTAGCGATATTTTGTATTTAATTTAGTTAGTATGGTTATTGGAATTTTGATTGTTTTATTTAGTATGAATGTCTTATGATGATAGTGATGAATCAGGGTTAGTTGTATATCTGATACTGATTATTCTTTACTTTTAAGTCTCTGTCTAATCAGATTCAGAGTCGATCCAAAATTTGATGCTCATTAATTTAAATTAATGTCCGAATTTTCTTAGACATTATGTATGAAATAATATATTTAACAAAAAAAATCAAGTAATATAAAAATAAAAATAAAATGAGCTTTTTAGTAAAGATTAAAATTCAAATCACCTAACTATTTAATATCCACAAGAAATTTTCTTATTCGAATTTCAAACTTACAATTTCTTATATATAAAATATTGTCTCTACCACTAAATTAAATATATATATTTTTTAAAAGATTAAAGAATGAGATACATAAATATAAATGTGTTCAAAATATATAAATACCTTAATCAAATCGAACTGGCGAAAGACGGAAGTCTTTTTTTAATTAATTTTTTTGTCGCTTTTGCATGACAACTTTTGGGTCAGAGAATAAATTAATTCAAGTAACAACTCAAATTAGTGTTCTAAAATTGCACGCTATAGCATTTTTGGACTCTAAACGCTAAGCTATGGCATAATAACACGCTATTTGAGCTACAGACGCTATAGCGCATAGCGTGTAGCGCAAATAGCGCCCACTATGCAACATGATTTTTTTTTTGCAATTGACGTACTAAGCTTTATATTAAACTATTAAATATTTAATGAGAGATCCATCAAACAAAATCAAAATAAAGAAGCTACAGCGCGCTATGCAATATGAGTTTTTTTTTTTTCAATTTATATGGGTTTTAAATAAAGGCTTAGATTGAATATATTAAGATATTTTTTGAAGTAACAAAATGATTACTTACTATATAATAGATTACTTACTATATTAAGATAGTTAATTATGTCATGATGTCTAGGTTATTTTGAAATTTAAAAAGAAAAAAGATTGATTATGTCATGATGCTGAATATATTTTGAATAGAAAAAGATCGATAGTTTATGATATTAGTATTACTATGGATATTTTGAGTCGCAATTTAGACTTTGTATTGGTTCAATATGAATATTATAATTTTTTAATCAAATTGATATTATTTATTGTTCTATGAGACTTAGATAATGTTGATATTTAGTACAAATATATGATATAATTTTTATAAAAAAAAAACGCTATGTGGCATAGCTTTCACTATAGCGACGTTATTCGCTATAGCTTTTTTTGTAGGCTTCCTGCTATAACGCGATAAATATTATTTAGAACCTTGACTCAAATGCATGGAACATATATTTGAGGGTAAAATTTTATATTTTTTACAAAGTTTTTTACTAAAATATGCTTAAGAGTATGAAATTTCATAATTTTTGTAAATTTTCTATCTATATAAAAAAATAGTAAATATTTTTTCAAAACTTATAAAATTTAATCCCAAGCATATTTTAGTATGGATATCATATTGAGCGGTTCAGATCGATAGATTGGACTTTGAAAATAAATATATAAAATATGAGGTATGATAAAATATGAAAATCACGAGGTATTGGAACCCTATTTGTATCCGTATCTGTATGGATATTCGGATATCGAATATCCATATCTGATTTTCCGATACGGATAGATAATATCCAACTCGTTTGCACCCCTAAGCCAATATCACAGTTAATTATCAAAATTTTGTAATGAGATTGGAATTGGTTTGGGAGAAAAAAATAGAATATTTTGAAAATTTTGAACTCTCTGAAAAATTAATTTCTAATCAAAGGTTTAAATAGCGTTTATCACGTCATAACGGACTGGTTAAAAAAAAGCACTATACTCAAATAGCACCGCTATAGCATCGTATAGCGCATTATATCATCGTATAGCGCGTTATAGCGCTGATGATGCCATAGCTTTTTATGGTCTAAAAACGCTATAGCGCGTTATTTAAAACCTTATTTCCAATTGATCCCAAATCTCACCAATTACCACTGAAAATGGGACTGCCGAGAAACAAAGCTCGCTTTGGAAACAACAAACGTTAAATTTTGTTTCCGTTTATGTAAACAACGATTTTGATTAGAAATATCTTCTCACGTTACGCCTTTGACTCGTTAATTACATATTCAATTACATAGTTAATTTGTGGAAAATCAGGAAGTGAATGATAAAAGTGTAGTGAGAGCATCTCCATCCATACGACTGCGTATTCTCTGCATTAACTCAAAATAGAATCTCTTGAGTTAATGAATCTCGACTGTCTGATTTTAAACGGAGTCAATCTGACTCATATCTATAATATAGGAGTTATTTAATATTAGTGTGGATTTAATCCGCAAGAATTTGAAAACAGATCGGATGGTCAAGATGTATTAAAGAGGATATAAATTCCATCCATACAACTCAATTGAGTTTTTTAATAGTTGTTAACCACTTTTTAGAAATTAAAGCTTCTCAAAATTTTAATTCTCATATCTCTAAAATTAATTTTAGAGTTTTCATTAAGTAACATCAGTAATAAATTAAAAAAAGATAAATAATTTAAGCCAATTATTTAGTCAGTATAGAGTTTATAACCAATTTCTTAATAAAAAGTTTTAATGCATAGTTTTTTTTTTTAAGTTTTTTAAGTTTTTATATCTCTAAAACTGAATTAAAAACTGTCATATCAGATTAGAAACTCTAGTTTATACTATGATATTCAATCAAGTGTCGTACCGTGTCTAATATAAGTAACGTGTCGTGTAGTGTCCGCATCATACCAATTTTGAATATTTAGTCAGGATAGCCGGATCTGAACTCAAAATTCAATTTAACTCGGAGGATTCGATTCCCCAAATAGGACTAGGAAGCGTATTCTCTGTAGAGTTTTTCCGTGCGGAACTTTTAATTTGGTCCGTTCGTTTTGAATCGGACGGATCAGATCAGATCTTGCTCGAATTTAAAAAAATAAAAAAAATTGTGAAACTTTAAATCCGATCAATCCAATCCGAAACGAACGGACATGATTAAAAGCTCCGCACGGAAAAACTCCACACAGAATATCATTTCAATAGGGCTTGTGGTAGTGGCGCGGAAATCCAATAGAGTAAAACCCTAAATCTTCCCCATCAATTTCTCTGCCTTCACTTCTTTTCGGTAATTCCTCTCTCTCTCTCTCTCTCTCTCTCTGTGTCGCACGTAGTTATCCCAGTTATACAATTTTGTGGTTGGATATCTAGGCGTTTGGCCTCAACTTTCTTTGATTTAATAGATAAATAGAGGGAGAAATATTTCGAATCAAATTTTTACAATTTAAACCCTCAACACCAACCAAAACAAAAAAAATCAGATCACTTGATTGTCTTCTTCAATGTTACTGTTTATCTAAGCCTTGTGTCAGAAGACATGATGTGAGCATTTCTAGAGTTGAGGTTTTTATTGATTTTCTTGGCCATGTAATGTAACTATTTTTCTATGCCTTTGACTATTAAATTATGGGTAATTCTGCCAATTTTGTTTAATTTTTATAATTATGGACACATCTGCAGTTTAAAAAAAAAGGGTTCTTACTTGTTAATGCTGCTTGTAGGTTGAAATTGAGTTCAAATTATCAATGGATAGAACTCAACCCCAAAAAATTAGCGTTAATATTGATTTGAATCATGATTATATCACCAACTTGCCAGCTGATCTAAAAGAGAAAATTCTAGTGAAACTACCACTCAAAGAGGTGGTCAAAACAAGAATCCTCTCGAGCAAGTGGATTGATTCATGGACTTTGATACCAAATTTGGTCTTTGAAGAAATTTTCTTTGGAGAAAATTGGACAGAGTCTGGGGTTATTAAGGTTGTCGACCAAGTATTACTGCTTCACCAGGGCCCGATTGAAAAATTCACACTTGTCAGTAGTGAGCATGCTTGTAATGAGGCGATTGGCCGATGGATGCTCATCTTGTCTAGAAATGGTATCAGGGATCTTAAGCTAAAATTTCATGATAAAAAAAGATGCAATATTATCAATGTTCCCCGATTTTTCAATGGCTTTCCATTGTTACGCACCCTTCACCTATCTTATTTTCATATGCCAGGGTTTGGTATAGAGAAATTGGTTTCATGTTGCCCTTTGCTAGATGACTTGTCACTTTGTTGTTTTGTACAGCAAGGTTGCCTTCGTATCCTCGCACCAAACCTCACTTCTTTGAATATTTGTGGTGACTTTCATGATATCTGTTTGGAAACTCCAAAATTGGCCTCCGGATCCATTTATCTCATTCCATTTACCGAAGATTATCAAGAGTTTAGTTTAGGAATCCGTGGAAAGGAAAGCAACTTTACACGTGCTCTTGGTCGCCTTCCTAACATTCAAAAGCTAGAAATATGCGGTGATTTCATATTTGTAAGATTGATATATGCTTAATTTTTTTTACATTGATTTTAGCATACCTATCTCTCAGAATACCACTAATAGGGCTTCAGTTGAACTTTTGTACAGAACGGTTATGATCTAGTTAAAGATAAATTAGCCAAGGAGAGGCTAGCAAATGAAATAAAAAATTGATAGAACCAATGACTATGAGTTGAAAAAATTCTGGTATGTACATTTGGTACTGTAGTGTTGACCGATCCCACCGGTACAAAATTGTCTGATACAGTAATACTAACAGCTTATTTTTTTGGCTAAATGTTTATAATTTCTACTTCTTTCATTGCAAGTACTTGGCCATGGGATCTATTTCAGAAAAACTTCCAGTCTTCAATCATTTGACAGAGATTTATGTGCAACTATGTGTTGCCCCGGTTGAAATTGCAATTGCTCTTTGCTTGTTTCAAAATGCACCGAATATAAAAATGCTCCATATAGAGGTCTACTACTTCTCTACATTTTAAGGAGCAATACAAGAGGCACAATTTCAAGTTTTCATTAGGAAGGTTGTCGTAGCTATGCTTGAGGCGCATAAGCAAGTCATTCTTCATTCCAAGAAGCCGCCACGGTGCAATATCCAACATCGTGATGGCCTCCTTCCAATCTTTGGTTGTGGGCTTGCTCGCCATAGCCCGCCCTACTGTGATAAGTGCAAGAGGGAGTCTCCCGCACTTCATCGCTACGGTCTTTGCCTGACCACCGATCTCTGCATTGGGATTTGCTAGTGCATCCCCAACCTTCTCTTGAAACAGCTCCCATGCATGTTCCCAAGGCAAACAATCAAACTTTATCTTTCGCTTCACATCCATTCGATCGCACACGTCTTCGATCCGTGTGGATAGGAAAATTTTGCTCTTTGATTGCAGTTTTGGAACTGGGATGCCGAGCATCTGCAATTTGATTGGCTCCCAAATGTCGTCTAATATTATAACAAAGTTCATCTTGCTGAGCACTTTGTACAAAATGACTGCACGCTCATTGGGGTGGGGCCTTTATTTTCCCACGACAAGCCCAGCCGGACGCCAATGATCTCCTGAATCTTTGTGAGATCGTAATCACGGGTGACCTCAATATAGATAGCCACGTTGATTCCTTCTTCTCTCAATAAATACTCATTATTGAACTTTTTTAGCAGGGCAGTCTTGCCAACACCGGCCATCCCGAAGATACCGATGATGCCAATGTCATTATCCTCTAGAGACGCCTTAAGCTGCTCTAGTATTGGGCCCATTCCGACCACAGGCACTGTTGGAATCTCTTCAAAGCGAACCTATTTTAAAGGAACAAAAGATTACTAAAAGTTAGTGCTAAACAGAAATTGAAAATGTGCATCAAAGATTGCAATTTTAGCTAAAATAGTATCGGATACTTATGGTGTGGGGTTATCCTGACCTGGCTACATCTACTAATTTCTATGTTTATCTGGAGTTCCTTGGCATACCCAAGGTGCATTGGATACTCTCCAACAGTATAGACAGTAACTGAAATGTTTCATACCGATCATTCTTGTTATACTTTGATAATCTGAACCATGACAGTTAAATAATCTACGCTCAATTATATGTAAGTAGTTGTATTTTAGTAACAATTTCGACAAACTGGCCTGACATTAAAATAACACATCCACCTGGAGTTGTAGTTGTGTCCATACAATGTACAATTGGAGAATGACATTATCTATATATGATTCATAAAAAAGGATCAATCTTTTATGGATTTAGGAAAGTGATCCACAAATTACCTGAACGAGCTCATCAGCAACTTTATCAAAAATCCTCTCCCTTAAATTACCCACCAATTCCCTGGTTGCATCAGCCTTCTTACTGAGCAGGTATGTAAAGCGGATACCAACGGCCTTATCCACTGGTAACTGAAGTCTTGCATCGTACTCAGCCTTGATCGACTCCACTTCAATCTCTAGCTTATCGACACTGTCCAGCCACCAATTAACCTACATTAAAAATGCCAAGTAATTGACTATGTTAACGTGGGTACCACTGCCGAACCTAGGCTTACAAGCTGTGTTGAAGTAAAGAATCAATTTGAGATTAATTACGTTGATAGCATATCAATTAGATATCAATTAGTGTTAATTAGCCGATATAACAAATAATGTAATAAGGAAGTATTTTAATGGCTTTTTATATCTGTAGTCTATAAATATATAAATATAGCAACTGTATAAGAGAACGAAATAATATCAAAAACCAATAAAATTAGTTTATTTTTTCCTCTTTCAAATTTCAAACAAGTGCTAATAGTATTATTAAGTTTGACCCATTTAACTTATTTGTATTGGGTAAACAAATCTAGGTTATATTGTACACCAAATTCCTACAAAAAATAATAATTAACTTGCTAGTTAAAAGAGAAAGGGGAGGTAACACAATTGACTAGGAAAAAGTCCTAGAGTTGTTGTATCCAAAGGTTCAGAGTTCGATTCCCCCTCACGACTTCGCAGTTTCTGCGAAGGTTTTCAAAAAAAAAAAAAAAAACTTGCTAGTTAAAAGGTGAAATACCTGGCTAATAGCCTCAAGACCCCGGCGCTCAGCCGCAGCTATCATCCTCCTAATATCATTCCTCTTGCTCTTCAGTTCGTTCATCTCATTTTTCAAAGCGTCGATGTAGTAGTGAGAGGATGCCACGTAGCCATAGGTTCTGGAAAAAAAGTCTTTCAAAGGACGGAAGACATTTTCAAATATTGATCCTATTATCTCCATCATGAACAAAAGAAATCACCAAATGTTAGAAGATCAATTAAGATCCAAATTGGAGTTCAGGTGCAAAGGATAGGAAATGGTATAATGCAGATCAATGGGGTTTAGAAAATTCCATAAGGATTTGATGTATCAATGGAATATGAGAAGACTTGACTAAAGGAGGTCAACGAGGGCGCCAATGAACATGCATGGAGCCCACAGTTGTGAAGAAGCAGGATATATTGCTTTCCCTTCGGTTAGGTTATTAGTTGCTTTCCAGTTAAAATGTCTCTCTCTTTACGGGCATATTCGGTTTTTACGTGATTGTGTGGGATGATATTTTTACGAATATGAACATTTACTAATTAATTTATAGAAACCTATACTTATAAAAATGTACGTAAATGGTGATGAGAACATAATGAAATAATGTTGTGTTGTACCTTATAAATAGTTATAGAAAAGTTTGACTTGAGAAAAATATTCATAAAAAACATTACTAATTTTTTTTATCATTTTTAATTGTAACATCCCGATTAATTCTATAATTATTTTTAAAAGATATTGAACTTATTTATAAATATTAGGAAAATTAAAGGTTAAATTTCTGCACTCTGTCACGCCCCGGCGGCCAGGCCGGGCACACGACACGACAAAACGACATCCTCTCATCCATTCGCTATCCTGTCAACCTACGTCGCAACAGAAAGAAATAGAAACAATACGGAGTCAACCACAAAGCCGACGACGTAGCTTCTCTATAATTGACTTAATAACTATAAACAACCATTTCAATAGGATTGGATTAATCCACACAATTAAATATCAAATTAAGTATGCATATTTAAACGATAATATCAATTGGGTCTAGGTTTTCAATAAATAACAGTTCCATTCCAGTTGGAATCCCTGAAATAGGCGATTCTCAGTATTCCAGTCCATTAAGAACAAATTTCAGTATCTAGACCCCATATTCCAGTTAAATATATTGTCATATTATGATTACCCGATTTAGTACTCAATCAACCATACAAATCAAAAACTCAGATTATAGAGAAGTCCGGTTACCTAATAGTGATCAATTCAGAAATCCAATTCAAGATGCAACACTTGTTCGGAATCAACGCAACGTAGTCAGAATTTCATTCAGACATAAAATCAAATATCACTATATTATCACAATATTTTCTTTATTTTTCTTTGGATTTTCTCTTTTCCTTTTCATTTTTCTTTTCATCTCCTACATCAAAAGAGAGACAAAGAAGTTTAATATGGGGAGAGGGACAACATGCATGAGCCGCGTGGCATGTGTGCCATGTTGGCTTGTCTTTTTTTTTTTTTAAGTTTTCATATATTAAACTTAGACTTTCACTTTTCAAATATTGCAAACAAGTCCACAATAAATTTAAAATATTTATAAAATAAAATTTACCGGGTGTTACAAATTTTTCCTCTTCAAAAGAATTTTGTCCTCAAAATTCAAACGGATGATACTCAAATTAATCGGGACAAAACAGACAATAATTAAATCGAATGAATCAAGTAGAACTAAAATTACAAAGTTTTCATACATTCCTTTACAATAAATTTCAATACTACTATAATTTTTTGTCAGACAGATAAATATATCATATGATAATTTAACGGTACCACGAATGACAGATATTACAAAATCGATAATCAATAAAATTTCCAAATAAATCACATAGTCAAAATTTTATAAATTAATATTTCATAATGTATATTCCGATAAGTCAGAAAAGTTGTCACAATTATTCAAACCGGAGCAGAACACAAATATAATACTTGTAACAATTTCATAAATCAATTCTTCAGAATGTCAAATTCAATTTGGATCAGACAGATTCAAGTCAAGATACTTGTCAAACTTGTACAGGTAGATCAGGATTCAATTCAATTCAATTCAATTCTAACAGAGTACAGATACAATTGAAATTTGGACTCAAACACAGTCCGAAGAACGAATGCTCTGATACCATTCTATCACGCCTTGGCAGTTAGGCCAGGCACGCGACGCGACAGAACGACATCCTCGCATCCATCCGTCGTCCTGTCAACCTACGTCGCAATAGAAAGAAACATAAATAATACAGAGTCAGCTACAAAACCAAGTACCCAGTTATTTAACGACACAGCTTCTCTATAATTGGCTAAATAACAATAAATAACAATTTCAATAGGATTGGATTAATCCATACAATTAAATATCAAATTAAGTATGCATATTTAACCGATAATATCAATTGGGTCTAGGTTTTCAATAAACAACAGTTTCATTCCAGTTGGAATCCCTAAAATAGGCAATTCCCTGTATTCCAGTTTATTAAGAACAAATTTCAGTATCTAGACCCCATATTCCAGCTAAATATACTATCATAATCCTATTACCCGATTCAGTACTCAATCAACCATACAAATCGAAAACTCAAATTATATAGAAGTCCGGTTACCTGATAGCGATCAATTCAAAAATCCAATTCGAAATGCAACACTTGTTCGGAATCAACGCGACGTAGTCAGAATTCCATTCGGACATAAAATCAAATAACACTATTATCACAATATTTTCTCTTTTTTTTCTCTCTTTCTTTCACTCTCGGTTTCTTCTATTTTTTTTTCTTATGATGATATTCATTAAGATGTTAATAAAAAGGAGAGATTATATATATATATATATAATAAATGGATGTTGGTTACTAGGTGGAGGTGCATGATCCCCGCATGGTCAACAATGTCACGTCTCTCTCTTTCATTTTTTTTTTAAATAAGATGAAATTTTTATATTTTAAACCTCATAGTTTTCATAATTATAAATAAGTAAAAATTCCTTTTAAAAATAATTATAGAATTAATCGGGATGTTACATTAATAATCAAAAGTCTAATAAAATTTAAGAAAACAAAAAAAAACAAATTGTAAAAAGTAAAAGTTGAAGTGATGATGAAAAAGTAATTTATAATTAAATACAATAAAGAATATCATATAAAATGCACTTGTCAAAAAATAATATACAATTATATAAAATAAAAAATCATCAAATGAATACACTTGCCTGAAGATGAAAGCAAAATAACAAAATTATTAAGATGCAAAGGAAGAATGAGAAAGAAATGGTATGAGAGAGGAAAAAAAATCAACCCCAGATTTTTTTTATATTTTTGCATGTATTTGTGCAGAAATTTGATTCGCATGTATTTTCTCAACCAAACATATTTTGAGATAGAAATTTCATGCCTTTTAAATTTTCATAATTTATAGGCCATCAAGAATTACGTGACGGCTCTAATTTGTTATTTCATTTTCATTATATATTTTGGGTGATAATTAACACAAAGCATGTTTAATTAAATTTAATCTCCCGTTCTTTCAGTCATATTAATTAGTTTGATATGAATCCGAGATATTTGTTTTAGGGAATTAGTTGTTTCGCTTGTAAAAATAATTTTGGCTACTCGGGCACAATTAAACTTTTTGGTTGTTTCGTTAAAAATATTTTCGTACCTTTTATCATAAAAAGGAACAAAAGAGAGATTTCAACTGGTGTTAAAACTTTTAAACTGCAACAATATTTGCAAATACAGCTACTTAAATTTCTAAAATGACTCAAAAATTACAAATAGCCTGTTTATCTTCATCATTTTCTTAAGTGATCAAATCTTCCAGAATGGGACAATATCAGTTGAAAATTAAACATATTAATTGTAATCGATATTTTTCAAATTTAGTTTAAAAATTATGATATATTACATTAAGAAAAAATAAATTAAACAAAATATATATTTTATAGTTTTAATTTTGGATGTTGGATTACTGTTCACCTACAATAACCCTTTTTTTTCTCCGTTGAATCTTAATCGAACATTTATCAGCGTTCTCTGCATTGTCTATCCCTTCAGCTGACATGCATTTTCTTTCTCCGCCTTTAACCGCTTAAAAAAAATTTAGATATCATTCCTTCCCCATCTGGCATCTAAACCATCTACACCCTCTATCTAGTTCGCTCCGCTTCTCTCCTCTGACCTAAACCTGTCGCTCCACCATTCTCTCCTCTCACTCCTATTTTCTCTTGTCGTTCTTCTCTCTTTTTCTTTCCGTTTTAAGTATTTTGAAATTGTATCAAAACTTAATTATCATAAAGGTTATACTAATATGCAAATAATAATATATTAATTATCATGACAGTCTAACAATATATGTTTATTAATTATCTCTGATATCTTATTGCAAGAATTAAAAACTTATATAAAATCGATCATAGATATAATTAATGCAGAATATCATTCTGAATTTTTTATAAGAGAATATTAGACTAATTTACTGGCATCTTTTTGTATTTTTCTATAAAGAATATTAATAGCTAGTATATGCAGAAATTCACAAGATAAATAAATCAAGGATCACATAACATATGTATGACAGATCATGCTTAGTATCTCTCTCTCTCTCTCCACCACCTCGATAAAAGTGCAAATTTCTTTTCAAGAGTGACCATACATAAACAAGTTTAAAAAATCCATATGTTTACCAAAACAAGTTTAAAAATTCATGTCACCATAAACAAGTTTAAAAATAAATTTCACTATAGCAAAGAATCTAAAAGTCATTTTTTTTTCCAAAAATGATAATATAATTTTTTGATTCATTTTATTTGAATTAAATGATCTCATGCATGTTTATACATAAAATCAGCATTTCATAATCATCCTCCCTCTCTTCCTCTCATATATAATATTGCTAGAAATTTAGAATCATATATACAAGATAGAGAGATTTTAAAATCAGCATTTCATAATCATATATGTGAATGTTGTTTTAGAAAAGTACATGATTTTTGCATGTTTATAGGTTAAGGATGTGTTAATCAAAAAAATTAGAAAGATGTACTTTTTTACAAATACTAATTAATAAAAATATTCTTGACAAATTACAATTTTTTAACATAAAATCATTACTTCTTTTTTGTGGAGACTGAGTTTTCAAGTTCTAATTTATCAATATTGTATACTTATATAATACGGTTCATATAATGATAAACAAAAAAATATATATAATAGTAATGAAGCATAATATATAATAATTAGTCCAGTTGAAATTAATAAGATGAAAATAAATTAAATAAAACTTGGTCATAGCCAAACGCTCAAAGAAACAATAAAAAAGTTTGTGAAAACTATCATATTAAAATTAGTAAGGAAAACCGATTCTTTTTATATGCTTTAATTCAATTGATTATACAAGTCAAGAATGGACAACATAATAAATGCAAATGAAAACACTTAAAAAAGACAAGTTTTTTTCTTTATATACTTTCAAATTTGTGTTCAAGTATACAACTCAATATAGGAGAACAAATCTTATTCACAAAATTAATTTACAAATTTAAAATTACTATCTATGATGCTGCGCCAAATAATAATGCAAATGAAAATATAAAAGGCAGTACTGCGCAAGAGGGCTTGGCGTGCTAATTAAATAAACCTAACTATTTAATGAATCTAGGCATAACCATGAAAAGGAACTTTATGCTTTCTTAAGCTTTATAATGGGGTGCATATGTGCAATATATATATTCAAAGCAAGATTTTGATTATGGAAAGATGTGAGAAATTTTTATCTTTTTTATTATTACCAAATTTTTTTCTATCTATCTAAAAAAATAGTAAAAAAATTTCAAAAAATGTAAAATTTGGTCTCCAAACACATATTAATATGGAGAACAAGATGAACGGTTCGGATCGACCGTTAGGATTTTGAAAACTCGAATATTGAGTCGTAGCACCATAGCCCTCTATGCAACCCATAGCACCGTAGCCTTACTCGTTTTATATAACCTATACTTGAATTGATTTTTGATATTTAATCTATATAATACAAGTGTTAAATTAATAAAATATATATAGTAGCCGTATCGTATCTAGGATTTTTAAAAATTGGCGTATCTCCGTATCCATATCATATCCGATACGATACATGTACCCGTATCCATGCAAAAATCGCACAGATTTAAATCAATTATAACACTATTAATCTATTGTTCAAAATATATATATATATATATATATATATATATATATATATATATATATATATATATATATATATATATAATACATCAATCAATCAATCATTAACCTAAAACAGGCTTATCTTGTTTGTTAGCTCGAGTTTTATAACCAAACCAAATCAAAATAGTTAAAGCAAAACCAGATAGCATACACTCAACCAAAAAAAAAAAAAATTCCCCTCTAGACCGACAAACGACAAAAGGCTTATTTTCATCCTTTATTAGACATCTAGCATTTGGGAAGATCAGACGGTGGAGGCGGCAACTTCTGATTAGGAAGGTTACCATCTAACACAAGCCATGCCATCTTGAGTCCCCAGCTGGTGTGTACCTCCAAGTGACAATGCATGAACCATACTCCTATTTATAAACAAAAAATTCATTAAAAAATAAATGGATTAAATCAAGTGAAATCATGAAATTAGAATTAAAAAAATAATTATGAGATTAAGAATTGATCAAAAGTTTACCTGGATTATCGGCAAGGAAACGAATTGCTACCCATCCACCAGGTGGAACTCCAATTGTATTCCTCTCAATTGGGTCCACTAGATTGAACTTGGCCGGATCTTTAGCGGGGTTGTAGTTGCCAAAACCTCTTCCGACGACAAAAAAGTTGAAACCATGGAGATGAAACGGGTGGCTTTCGGCACCTAAAATGCTTGTGTCTTGCAACACCAACTCCACAGTAGTATTGAAGGGAATCACCAAAACTTTTGTGCCATTGGTTACAAATGTGTTGTTCGGAGGAGTGCCAGTGTAGTTGAATGGCATGAGGGGTATAATCGGAAAATCGGATGCATACACACCATTTGATTTTCCAGAAAAATGGGATTGGAGGAGGGCATTTTTGGGAAGAACAAAGGATACGTTATTCACAGTAGCCGCAAACTTCGTCCCGTTAGGACCCTGATTATTTAACATACAGTAATAATAGTTAAGAAGCAATTATACATTCAAATAAACTATATCCATATAGAGATCAATCTTTATTATTTCTTTTGTTTACAGCATGATTTCTTCTTACCACAACTAGTTCAACATTCTCAAATGTAGTACTTGAAATAAAATTTGTGATGAGATAATTTGAGATTTAAAGATAACAAACCTGACAGGTCTGATTCTTTGGACATGGATTTGCTCCTAGCCCAATAGTAAAGAAGAATTTTCGGTCAACCGTTTGCGGCACGTTTGCTGGATACTGAGTATTTGCCAAACTCCTTAGCTTATTAGTGAAATTGGTTGCAAAAGAAGTGTCATTCAAAACAGGCAATGTGGGCTTAAATAGTGGTAAGTTCTTATTAAAGCTAGATGAAGAAAAACTGTTTGGATTTTCATATTCCAAAATTCCTGCCACGGTTGTGTTGTCAAAGGTTCCTGGGCCGGTGACATATGGTCGTGCCTCCATAAAGAAGTTTGCTCCGGGATATTGTGCATGAGTAGTTAGTAGAACATTTGTGGTTTGGCCGGGGGTTATCAGCAGTGTTTTTGTAGTGAAGGATTTCACATAAACAGCATCAACTTCTACAATAGTGAGCGAATGATTGGCTATGGAGAAAAATAGTTCTTCATTGAGTGCAGCGTTGATAATGCGGAGGAGGTATGTCTTGCCGGATTTCACCTTAAGCTTGAATGTGTCTGCAACAATTTAAGTATGATAGTGCTGATGTCAAGGAATAACATAGCAACATGAAACTGATATACTAATTCATCTCTTTCAAAATTAATCAGTTATAATCTGAATTAGTGGAAATAATATTTCATTATTTTTTGTACTACTAGGTACTAATTTTAATTCTATATATTTGTTATTATCATCTTCTCTTACCTTTTGCTGAGCAGTTATACAGTAGACCGGGAAGGCCGTTAATGGTGTACGCATCGGAAACATTTGGGCCTCCACCTGTCTGCAAAGCTTGACTGATGATGGCCTCTGTATCGGCCTTCCACCATTCCCCTAGCAAATTCAAAATGAAGCCAAAACAATTTTGTCAAATCAATATTCTCATATATATATAGTGAACTTGAACACAAAATTAGACATAATTATATATACCAAAGATGACTGGAATTTCCTTGTATGGTTTTGCAAATGGATAAGGGACGCCAAGTTTTGGAAGGATTACAATGGGACCATAGACAGTGGCACGTAGCCATGAAATGTGTGCATGCCACCATAGAGTGCCTCTCTGGCCTACTATTGTGAAGTTGTAAACATAGCTCTGGCCTGATTGGATTGGACATTGGGTTATGTAGGCTGGCCCATCAGCCCATGCACTAAACAACTGTCTGACACCATGCCTGTATTGTATATATATTTCCATGTAAACAATAGTTAGAATTGATGTAAATAGTAAGGTGTTGTTCTTTAATAAAATTATGTTACTTTTTATCATACTTCTATGATAATTTTTCTTTATTTATAAATGAGTTAATCAATTGATTCTACATCTATTATATAATTTAAAATTAATTTCTACACAGGGAATCTTTCTAAAAACACAGTTAGCCAACTAATCTACAAGAAACAACAATGCTTCAATTTGCAAAAGATTAACTTTATTTAACTAACTAAACCAAACATGCATCTTTAATTACACATGAAAGAGAAAGCTGACCTACCAGTGCAAAGAGATGTTGTACGGAACATGGTTAATAACCCGGACTACCACTCGATCACCTTCTCTTGATACGATCTTAGGTCCCGGAAATTGGCCGTTTACCGTCACAATGCTCTTTGTTTGACACAGTCTTGTTACGTTCTTCATTTGTATCTGCCGTGTTTTCGTAGACATGATAGCAAGTTAATTAGTATATATATAATATAAGAGAGAAATAAATTAGAAGAAACTAAAACTAATACTATATATAACCATATAAATATATTCATGCACGTACGTCAAACTGGTAGTGCCTTGTAATGCTGGTTTGCTGAGAAGTAGTCATGATAGGGAATTGGAGGAGTGCAACTGCAATGCATGAGAGCATGATAAGAGAAGGGAATAGAGCTGAGGCAGCCATGGTTTTTAAGAGACAAGGGAAGAAGGCTTTGTGTTAGTTAATTATTTGATGAATTGCATGGTGACTTGAGAAGTATATATAATAATAGAGATAATATTTATAATATGGAGATTGATGTTTGGTGGAATGAAGATGAACATAGTTACATCAAGAGGTAGAGTTGGCCTTAGATAGCTTAGAGTGTAGCTAAAGTCAACCCCAAAGTATTTTGACCATTACTTTATCATGCAATTAATGAAAGATTTGGTGAGGTTCAGGTGCAATTCAGAACGGAAACATTACGCCTAATTTGGGTCAATGTTTTTTCTTTGACTTGATTCATGTTAGGCCTATTATATGTTATATTATAAACGAAAGCATGTTATTCCATGCATGGGTGCTAATTCGCATACCAATACATATAAGTAAGTTGCACCATATCACAGCTTATTTTATTCACTGCAGGATAAATCGAATCATACTAGCAGACACACAAAATTTCAGCTTTTTAATTAGGTTCCCGCTATTTTTCTTAAATAACAAGAAAATGTATATATTCCTACAGTTAAAAAGACATTGTCATTTTCAAATGTTTAAGAGACATTGTCATGCAAAAAGTGAACAGGATTATTGGTGAGTTGATTTTTGTATGGATAAAATTGAGGGTAGGTGAAATAGTTATCATTTATATATGTGTGTGTGCCTATATATAATATTATTTATTATTTTCTTTTATTTGTTAAAAAAATTCTTCCCTGTGTCTCCAAGTAAGAAAAGGATGCCTGACCCAACTGACTTCTCATAAAAATTATTATTTTTGTTTTTCAAACAAATTGTTTAGCATAGGAAACTTGTTATAGCATATATAATAAATTAAAGACATGGAAGCAAATTCGCTACTGATAATCAGTATACTGAAATAAATAACTATAAAGTGCAAATAATGAATCGATATATGAATTTGTGACATTCGGTGTCACACGAACCCTCCTTGATTTCAAAATAGAAAAATGTTACTTATTGGCACCGTAAAGACGGAAATCGGATGAATAGGCTCGAAATTAAATCATTTCATAACATATACAATCGGTTAAACTTAAATTCAAACTAGTCATCTTGAATTATAGATTTGATTTCAAATCATTCAGTTTGAAATCATTTTGAATTTTGGGTCGTCTTGAATTATATTTTGAAATGTCCAATTTTGGACGGCGGGTTCGGGTCTGATTGGTCTTGATCTATTTGACATTTTTATATTATTAAATCGGGTCTGGGTCTGGTTCAGGTTCAGATTCAGATCTAATTAGCTAGCCAAATTTCATTATTATTATTATTATATATAGAGAGAGAGATGACAAATGAACGGGTTCGGTTAAATTTTGGTTGGGTCAGGCCGAATATGAACCGTTCGATTTGGGGTCATATTTAGATTTCAAGTTGTCTTTAGATCGGGCACATATTTTTTCGAATCCGATTAAGATCTTACCACCTCTACTTTTAGTACTTCCAAGTTCTAATTTGACGGCTGGTGCATCTAAATTTGGTAATGTCCATAATGGAATGGTATTATTGTAAGCTTTTTCGAGCAATTAATATAATTCCAAATGTCACCATATATAATCAGGGACAAATGCTAGTCTCCAATCAGGGACAGATGTTAGTAAACCAAGTGTAGTTGAATGCTTGGAATATTGTATATATCTTAATTATCTGTGTGCTAAATTTATATTACATTAAATTAAACAATTATTGGGATTCACAAATATGGAAAATTATTAAATAATTCAAAAAAGTAAAGAGATGAGGTTATATATTGGATACGTATTGATTACAATATATGAGCAAACAACACAGTTTTATATGCTTTTTTTAATTTATTTAGAGAATTAAAGAACTATTAGACATTGAATTATACAGTGTATGTCATTCATTGACACTAAAAAATAGAAGAGAAAAAATAGCACTACGATAGTTTCATTTTAATATTTCTATTTATTAAAATGAGGATGTTTTTCTATCAATTGAAACATTTTAGCTCCTTAATTATCATTACTAGACTTAATTAAATCATGCAAATTAGTTCATGTGCCATTATAATTATTAAGCCTTAGTTGCAGGAAGATGTTATTTTAAAACCTTAATAAATAATTTTCAGCATTGAGAAAAAAGAACTCTATCTTTGTATCATAGTTGTCTTTATTTAATACTTTTAAAAGAAAAAATCTAATTTGCTTAATATATGAGTGCTACATTATTTACTTTTATGAAGACCACAACTTAGATATGATATTTATTTTGTTGCATCCACTCATTTAATACCACACAAGCTCCTTTTTTGCATGCTAAAGATTGATTGTCATTTTATGTCCTATAGAATGATCCAAGCTATCAAAAACAGGCCTATCCAAGCTATCAAAAACAGGCCTAGATGCATCATAATATGGAATCAAAGTAAATTTTATGAATCAATATTTCATCCGTCAATTTTTCTAATGAACTCAGGTTATAATCTTGTCAGATATGAACTTAATTTTTAATGTAAACTTTTCAGTATGATCACATCATCATACGACCATATATATCTTTAAATAAAAATCATTGCACAACATAAAAATAACGAAATAAAGTAAGTACAATTACATAAATTGTAAGTCTCATTGAAAACAAAATTAAAAGCACAATAAATCTACAGCCATCAAAGAGTGCTTTCAAACTAACAACCCAAGTTCAAATTCCAAGTAGCATTAGTACCCACTAACAAATTAACATCTTGCTAAATAAATTTATAGGCATGACACCAGATTTGATGCAGGCAGCTTTGAGGCGGTGAAGATTGTACTGCTCAGCCAAGGCAAAGGTGGTCTCAACCGTGTCAGCTGAGATTCGCTCGCACAATCTTTCCTCCGCGAAGTTGTAGAGGTCATCCACCAAAAATCGATCAGCCGCTACTAAGAGATGTTGTGTTAGTTTCACCGAATCAGATCTTTCCATGGGTTCACCATCTGCTGCTGTATCTATCTCCGGCACCGAATCCGTATATATAAAATTAAGCAAACCTTTAAAGACAATGGGTTCCACATCTTCGATCTTTATCGGCTCGATGTCATATGATTTTACACTCATAGGCCCGAAAAACTGCGCATGGAACACAGGTGATCGCGCAGCAAGCACACACCTGTGTGCGCGAAAGATCTCACCTTTCACTTGAAAGTTTACATCCGCTCCTACTCCACTCTCCAAGAGGTTTCCGAGGTGGTGTCGCAATTTCATAGCCGGTGCGGGCACCGGCACCTTAGTAGATTCCAGTACATTGCTAATTGAGCAATGAACGGTGAAACAATCGTCTCTGACATACAGTGTCTCAAGTTGATCATGTGTTATGAAGTACTTGAAACCTGACTCTATTCCAACTACATCACTGCTCTCCCCGGTACCTCTCTGTCCGATACATTTAAATAAACCTCTGGTGTACTTTTCTGACAACCTTCCTTGCTTATCTAACAAACTTAATTCATATCTAACCGCATATGTAATGGTCTCGGCTGGATCGGTCAAAAGCACGAGGGATAATGACACGTGAGAGTACAAGTGTCCGGAGAGATCATCATAGTTTACTGCACTAGTGCGGCATCTGATGGCCCATTCAAGACCTCCAATGCAAAAGCTGCTTGACTCTACGCATTTTAAGAAAGCATCTCTTATAGCCGAGTAACCGATGATCTTGCAATGGTGGGTCCCACTCACCAGCCGATTAACACATACTGATGTTGTGAAATTATTGTTTCCTTCACAGGATGCCATCTCCTTTACTGGTCTTCTGCAAAACAGACTAGGATATTATTTATTTTTTAAAATGAAAAAGGAATGTATACAATTTGCATGTATATTATATATATACATGATATGCAAGTTAGAGATTTACAATGTGGAAAAAGAGAAAAAACAAAGAAAATTAAGATGACGTTACCTGCTGGCAATCGTTAATAATTTGTGCAAGATTTTTGGTTTGCCTTTGGAGATTTTATAGAGATCGAGATCTAAATTTGGGTTTTCCAGTTGTGAACAAATTAGAAACCTGATATTAGCACTTTCTTTATTTTTAATATTTTTTAAAACTGGCTTACCGAGAATAGATGTTTAATATGGTCTCCCCAATAAATTTGGAAAGTTATTTGTGATCAACAGAATCAAATTAGAAACCTCATATTAGCACTAATGTTATTTTTGTTAGGACCTGCAGGAGAAGGATGCTATATATGTAATATATGATGTATTTTCCCATTCTATGATGAGCAATTTATACATGACACAAGTATATTAGTATAAAATTACATTAATTACCAACTTTGGCATTTGTACAAAGCATCACTAAAAGTATGTAGCTGTTAAAGGTCTATTTCAAAGATTTGTTTAAATCTATGTTCCACATTGTAAATGTACTGGAGTGGATACAATATATAACCACTTATCATGAAGTACAAAAATCTATCATACTAATTAAACATATAAAAACCTAACATAGAAGTGCAAAGTGATAGCCCCTTACCAAAATAGCAATACAGAAAATTTACAAAATAATACAATTGTGAGTTATCATGCATGACTCTAAAAATGAAGATTCACCTAATAATATATTACAATGAAAGAGAGTTTCTTAGTACAGATTGGTCCGCATTATGATCAATATCTTCGTTTTCAAAATCCAACTAAAACATTGAATCTGAATTGTTTACATGATCACTATATGAAAATGTAATTGTAGTTAAAATTTACATTTTTTTTACTATTTTTTTACTATTTTTTTTATATAGGTAGAAAATCACTTTATCTAAAAATTGTTGGACCATATTTAAAAGTAGAAAATTCTTCCTATCTATTTTTTTTTTTTATTATTCGATGCTTCGTGGAATAATAATGCAAATGAAAATGTAAAAGGCAGTATTTCGCAATATAAGCAACTGTTCTTACACATTAATTAAGAATTGCAAAAAGGCTTGTCGTGATAATTAATTAAACCTAACTGCCTATACATAAATATAGAGATAGAGGAAGAAGCAATTTTATTCCGGGTAGGTCTCCAGTGGTTCACACATTTCATCAAACAGTTGTTGTGCAGCTTTGTTTTTCTCCGCATAGTAGTTCAATCTGGACTCTTCTTACTTCCCAGTTCACGCAATCACACATTCATTACCAGTTGACCATTAACACTGTACCCTGTTACTCAGACGAAAGTGCAAAGGAAAGTGAGGAAGACAAGAGCTTCTGCATCTTTTCACCTGAGCAAAACTGTCTTCTGTGAAATATCAAAGTTATCTCAGAGCATCTCAAGTTCTGAAAATGTAGCCTATAAAGAAGTTGATGCACTTCGGCCGAAGATGTGTTTGTTTATGTTTGTACAATGTCACTTGCGAGTAGTCGCTCTGAGGATAAATTGACAGAAGCCGGGAACATGGCAGCCTCCAGTAGGATTTTCCAAAAAAAAAATAAACACAAACAATATTCAATTCTTACCTTAACCCTGTTCTAAAAACAAACAAAAAGTGAAGTAATTTGGTTTATTTTCATTGTGTCTGCACTTGAAAAAAAGAAAAAACAAAGAAGACTTTCCCATGGCAAGACATTGGTAAAAATTAAATCCCACATTATAAGGTCTCTTTCAGACATTTCATCGAACAAGTTGTGAGCACAGTCAAGGATTAACCCCAATTTCACATTCATATCAATTTTGAACGGGAATGTAAACACTGCTCGACGAGCCCCAATCAGACAAGAGACTTAACCTCAACTTCTTAAAAAAAGAAAAACAAATTAGGTATTATATTAGTTTCAAAGCATGCCTCAAAAATATCAAAAACTATTGTAGAATTAAGCATGATACAGGAGATGAAATATCAAAACTTGTAATCTCTCCACGCCCTTTTTCGTACCATTTGCATTCTTAATTTAACCTGAAATTCTAGGGCTAGCGAGTAAACAAAATACCAGAAAGTATACAAGAGTTGTACATGTATGCTATTTGAGACTGCTATTTAATTACTTCTAAATTTTTGAATTCATAGGGGTGGCTAAACACCCATTGGGTTGCATTAAGATCCGCTCCCGACTCTTCATCACCTCTCTTGACAAATACAATTTTAGCCTTCTTTGATAACCTGGGAAAGAACTCAAGCATCTCAAAAAATACTTTGGCATCCTCTAAGTCAATGATATTGAATTCCTCTAACAGAGGTGCAGTGCTGAGCACAAGTTTTGCAAATTCTAGCATCGACTTGGAGCATCGCAAGGACAACTCAGTGGCTCTTGCATACATAACATCCACAACCTCAAGGTGCTTAAACAAGCAGTCTTGGATTGCTTTTGATTCCCACAAAGCTTGATCATGCGGTTCATCCATATCCTCAGGATCCCAAAACTGAAAAAATGGAAAAGAACAAAAAAAAACTTGTCAATATGATCATTAGGTAGTATGATTGGATATACAGAAAGATTGAACTAAATTTGCTAGTAACATATGATTATGTTGATCCGATCAAAGCCCCAGCTTTGTATAGATTGGTACTGGACCAGTTTAGAAGCAGAGACCAGATTTTAGACTATGGGGATCAATGTATACAGAGGAGCTATTGATGTTTATTTCCTTGAAAAAGTATGGGGGCATTTTTTAGAAAAGATGTAGCAATGTTACCTAAAATCCAACACATCAATATAAAAATTTTGGATAAGAATGGGGTTCAGTTGATCCCCATTCTTGCTTATTGGATCCCTCACTCAACCAGGCATTTAAAGTAATTGGTAGCTTTGTAATTCTTTCTGGTTTCCTTTGCTACAGGACAACTTAAAAAAAGATTTGTATTTAATCGAGCATTCAGTTTTGCCCAAAAATTTAAGAAGTAATATAAAAAGTAAATAAAAAATTAATCAAATCATATATAAATTGTACATAGAGAACTACTAGACCTCTATATGGAGTATTTCTATGTTCGGTGCATTTTGAAACAAGCAAAGAACAGTTGCAATCTCCTCCGGGTAAGTACGTAGTTGCACAAAAACCTCTGTCAAATGATTGAAGACTGGAAGATTTTCTGAAATAGGTCCCATGCCCAAGTACTTGCAAAGAATTAAATAGTAGAAATTATAAACATTAGCCAAAAAATAAGCTCATAGTATTGCAGTATCAGAGAATTTTGTACCGGTGGGATCGGTCAACACTACAGTACCACATGTACATACCAGAATTTCTTCCGCTCATAGTTTTTGTTCTATCATATTTTTATTTTTTTTCATTTGCTAGCCTCTCCTTGGCTAATTTTTCTTAATTTATCTTAACTAGATCACAACCTTTCTGTACAAAAGTTCAAAGGAAGCCCTATCAATGGTATTCCGAGGAACAGGTATGCTAATATCATTGTAAACAAATTTAAGCATATATCAATCTTACATCAATGAAATCACAACCACATAATTCTAGCTGTTGAATGTTAGAAAGGTGCCCAAGAGCACGTTTAGGGCCTGTTCGGTGCGCCTAAGGAAATGGGAATAGGAATGGGTTGCAAAAAAATTTGAACTGATTTTTACTGTTCACGTGGGAAAAAAAAAATTCAGTCTGAGTGAATTTTCTTTTTCCCACGTAAACAGTAACATTTGGGTTTACGCCGAACAGGCCCTTAATGTTGCTTTCTTTCCCATGGTTTCCTAAACTAAACTCTTGATAATCTCCGCTACTTGAACTGAGATAAATGCATCCCCAGGTCAATTTTGGAGTTTCCAAACAGATATCATGAAAGTCACCACAAATATTCAAAGAAGTGAGATTTGGTGCAAGGATACGGAGGCAACCTTGCTGTACAAAAAAAGAAAGTGTCAAGTCATCTAGCAAAGGGCAACATGAAACCAACTTCTCTATACCAAACCCCGGCATATGAAAATAAGATAACTGAAGGGTGTGTAACAAAGTAAAGCCATTGAAAAATTGGGGAACGTTAATAATGCAATAAGACAGATACACACGTTCCAGTGCCAGGCAAGAGATGAGGCGGAAAGGAACACAGCATTTTTTATTTTTGTTAATACCAAATCTTAGTTCTAGATCCCTGATACCATTTCTAGACAAGATAAGCATCCATCGGCCAATCGCCTCACTGCAAGCATGCTCACTAACAAGTTTGAATTTTTGAATCGGACCCTGGTGAACCAGTAATACTTGGTCAACCGACTTAATAAGTCCAGACTCTGTAGAACTTTCTTCAAAGACCAAATCTGGAATCAAAGTCCATGAATCAATCCACTTGCTCGAGAGGATGCTTGTTCTGACGACCTCTTTGAGTGGGAGTTTCACTAAAATTTTCACTTTTAGATTAGCTGGCAAGTTGGTGATATAATCATGATTCAAATCAATATTAACTCTGCTTTTTTGGGGCTGAGGTCTATCCATTGATAATATGAAGTCAATTTCATCCTGCAAGCAGCATTAAGAAACTTTTTTTTAAACTGCAGATCCGTCCATAATTATTAAAAAACTAAATTTGCAGAATTACCCATAATCTAATAGTCAAAGGCATAGAAAAATAGTTACAATATTGAAGAAGACAAGAAAGAAAAAGCTACATTGCATGGCCAAGAAAATCAATAAAAACCTCAACTCTAGAAATGCGCACATGAAGTGATCTGACACCTAGCCCCATGTAGTTGGAAATCAAATAATTGTATGACCAGCATTAGTTTCTATACATTCAACAATAAATTTAATTTTAGGACCAGTTAATTATTTTTTGTTCCTTTTTTTTGGTTGGTGTTGAGGGTTCAAATTGCAAAACTTCTATTTTGAAGCATTAATCCCTCTATTGTATAGCTGGGGTAATGAAATGCGAATATTTTTTAGAAAATAGAAGAACTAACAAGGTGTTGTAATCATCTACTCCTAATAAAGCAAAATTTAACATAAGCAAAATTAGTACGACATAGGCCTTAATACCAAAAAAGGTAACTCTTTAGAAAAGTATGAAGATGAGAGAGAGAGAGGACGGATTTTTTTTTTTAAATAGAATTGCATTGAAATAATTTAATAGAACAAGCCCAGACTGTTGGAATTTTCGAAAACTAGCCTCCACCGATCCCTAGGATCGGTGGAGCAAAAAAAACACATCCTACACCGATCCCTAGGATCAGTGCAGCCCATTTATCACTCCACCATTCCCTTGCCGCAGAATGTCACAGAATGTCACAGAAAATCAGAAAATCAAAACAAAATAGCCCTCCACCGATCCTGTGGATCGGTGTAGGTTTTTTTTTTTTTTTTTTTTTTTTTTTTTTAAAACAGAAATTTCTAATTTTTTTATTAAAATATTAGAAATGTTGAATATATTTCTTTGAAAATAGATGAAATACAATATAATTTGATTTATTAGAAAGACTGCAACAAATAACCCGGATCAATATTTTTCAGGCCGGATTTTTCGCGGCTGTAAGAAAAATTAATATATTTCTTTATGTGTTATTGGAAAAAAAATAAAAATGCTTAGATTCTGAGTTATTGATCCCGGTTCAAAAGTCACTTCTATGTAATCCAGAAAATATTGTGATCTTTCTAGGACATTTAATTTATAAAAAGTTGTATCTATTTTTGAAAAAAAACAAAAACTTTAATTTATTTAATGATTGTTTTTCAAAAAGAATTCTCAAAATAGAAACAATTTTTTATTAATTAAATGTACTAGATGGATCACAATATTTTCTAGATTACCTAGAAGTGACTTTTGAACCGGGATCAATAACTCAGAATCTAAGCATTTTTATTTTTTTCCAATAACACATAAAGAAATATATTAATTTTTCTTACAGCCGCGAAAAATCCGGCTTGAAAAATATTGATCCGGGTTATTTGTTGCAGTCTTTCTAATAAATCAAATTATATTGTATTTCATCTATTTTCAAAGAAATATATTCAACATTTTTAATATTTTAATAAAAAAAAAATTAGAAATTTCTGTTTAAAAAAAAAAAAAAAAAAAAAAAAAAAAAAAACCTACACCGATCCACAGGATCGGTGGAGGGCTATTTTGTTTTGATTTTCTGATTTTCTGTGACATTCTGCGGCAAGGGAATGGTGGAGTGATAAATGGGCTGCACTGATCCTAGGGATCGGTGTAGGATGTGTTTTTTTTGCTACACCGATCCTAGGGATCGGTGGAGGCTAGTTTTCGAAAATTCCAACAGGCTGGGCTTGTTCTATTAAATTATTTCAATGCAATTCTATTTTAAAAAAAAAATCGAGAGGACGTACCGCAAAAAAGTGAAGACAGAGAATTTGACGGAGAGGCAGTGGAGAAAGGGAGGATTTAGGGTTTAGTCTATTTTCGCGCCAATACCACAAACCCTATTCGGGGAATATATTGATAGCACCCGAGTTAACTCAAATTAAATTTTTGAGTTTAGATCCGGTGGTCCGGACCTAAACTCAAAATCCGAACCTATTTGGGATGGAATTCGCATCCTCTGAGATATCACAAACTTTGAGTGCTTTTTTGGAAAATCTGAACTGTTCAAAAACGTGGTGCACTAATCTCAAAGTAAAAATAATACTGGCCCCTGCACTCGTCGGTCACGCAAAAAAAAATTGCCGTGTCATTTTTTTGCATTTTTCATATTTTTTATTTAAATAGAAATATTTATAATTTATTTATTTTTAATATTGAAATATTAGAAATATTTAATATATTTCTTTAAAAATAGATAATATATTATATAATTTCATTTATTAGAAAGACTGCTACAAAAAACGTGGATCAACATTTTTTGTGCTGAATTTTTTTGTTGTTGTAAGAAAAATTAATATGTTTTTTTTTTAGCCACAAAAAATCCAGCATGAAAAATGTTGATCCGGATTATTTGTAGAAGTCTTTCTAATAAATCAAATTATATAGTATTCTATCTATTTTTAAAGAAATATATGAAATATTTCTAATATTTCAATACAAAAAATAAATAAATTATAAATATTTCTATTAAATAAAAAATATGAAAAATGCAAAAAAAAATTGAAACCCCAAAAATAATTTACTTTTTTTTTTGGAAACCTCGAAAAAAAATTACATGAATTAAGTCTAAAACCGCAAAAAAAAAAAATTACAGCTTGGATAGACTTCGAAATAAGGCGAAAACATGGATAGTATCTTAAATTTTATATTTTTTTAATATTAATAAAAAATTTCGGTAATTCAGTCTTTTTACATTATGTAATTGATTAATTTCTATTTTCAGCTATAAAAAGACATAGTGTACCAATTTGATTATGAAATAAAAGTCATATTTTTTTTCTCTCTTTCTCTTCTTCTCTTCTATTTCTCTTCTTCCCTTCTTCTATTCTCATTTGTATCCACTTAATACAAAAAACCAAAAATTCTACAAAGATCCAGTACATATCAGTGTTGTAAATAACTGTATGCGATCATTAAACGGACAAGGTACCACCAAGTGATTAATTAGAAATAATCAGGAATAATTGGCTATAATCAGAAATAATTAATCGAATAATTGAAAAAATCCATGACAGCACCGCCAATAACTAATCGACTGATTAATCGTCATAAACGAACGTTTTTTTACAACACTGGTCCATATATTGTAGTATATTGAATTATACCAGCATGAGCTCATTTGGGCTTATTTGGACTTATCATGGGCTTCATATTTTCTTTTTCTTTTTTTTAAGCCTAGTGCAAAATGGTAGGATGTTGTCTACTTATAGCTTGGAATGATTGTTCCTTGGCAAGTAGTAATTCATACATTTAATAAACCTATCACATGTATATTTTTTCTATACCTTTTGTAAATATTCAAACTTCATGTGAGAAGCATGAAATGTTCATACTATTTCTGTAACTAAGGGTCATTTAGGTGTGACATTTCATATTTTACATCTTCCTAAATAAAAGGTGCGAGTCAAATTTTATATGATATGATATGATATGTATTACTTAAAATCTATTGCGAATGGACATTAGCATTCCAACATATAAGAATTATATTTCCGAAAATTTTTAAGATATTGGAAAAAACCATAAATATTTATGTTTTAGAAAATTAGACCTCTTAAAATTTATATTTTTATTTAAACTTTTGATCAGTTAATTAACAAGTATCTAAAAATTGATTAAAATTTACATATTATATATGAAATGGATGAAAAGATTTATCACAAAAGATATAGTAAATTGATAAACTAATATATAAATCTTTAATGATTATGCTTGTGTTTAATACAAGTTATAATAAAAGCAAAATCGATCAAATACCTTTATTTAGGGGTAGATTTTTTAGATAGAAAGTAATATTTGATGTAACTTACACATAATGATTTAGCTAATATTTAATTTGTATTTTTTATTTGAATAATGTTATATGTTTACTGTTTTATTAGCGATATTTTGTATTTAATTTAGTTAGTATGGTTATTGGAATTTTGATTGTGTTTTTATTGGACCGCCTGTATAAATGTCTTATGATGATAGTGATGAATCAGGGTTAGTTGTATATCTGATACTGATTAATCTTTACTTTTAAGTCTTTGTCTCATCAGATTCAGAGTCGATCCAAAATTTGATGCTCATTAATTTAAATTAATGTCCGAATCTTCTTAGACATTATGTATGAAATAATATATTTAACAAAAAAAATTTAAGTAATATAAAAATAAAAATAAATGACCTTTTTAGTAAAAATTAAAAAAATCAAGTCATCTAACTATTTAAAATACCACAAGAAATTTTCCTATTCGAATTTCAAACTTACAATTTCTTATATATAAAATATTGTTTCTATCACTAAATTAAATATATATTTTTTTTTAAAAGATTAAAGAATGAGATACATAAATGTGTTCAAAATATATAAATACCTTAATCAAATCGAACTGGCGAAAAACGGAAGTCTTTTTTTAATTAATTTTTTTGTCGCTTTTGCATGACAACTTTTGGGTCAGAGAATAAATTAATGAGTGAGTCTATGGTACTATGCATATCACGGGTTGTTGTCGTGCTACGGTTCTATATTCAGTGGCATAGCCAGGAATTTTGTCAGGAGCAGGCGGAATATATATAGTTGCAAAAAAAAAAGTTTCAACATAACAAAAACTACAATATCAATGAAAATAAACAAGAAGTCAATATATATAATTAATATTATAACACTTTCTTTAATTGACAAATTTAAAGAAAGAAAATCACAAATCAAAAGACTTTCTAAATTGATATGATAACACTTTTCTTTTGTTTTTCATTTCAGAAAAGAAATGCAAAAATATTTAACAATTATGAATTTCTCAATGCAATTCATCTCAGTACAGTTTCATTCGGTTTCTTACCAATTAGGTTTCTTACCTACTTAATATGCAACTACTCAGATTCAAAATTAAATTAATATACTAGAACCAATGAGTGTCATACTTGTATAGAAAAATACCAACAAAAAGCATAAATTAATGAATTTAATTTGGGCATGATGCATGTCAGCAAAGACAAATCCTTCATTTGAATATTAAATTGTACAAATACCCATTTCTAGCTCCAATATTAAATTTTACCAAGTGAGGTGTTCAGGCTCTTCTAGCACCGCAATATCAGCAACCTCATCTTGTATTATTTCAATTAAATACCCCACTGGTAAGATGCTCCTTTTCTCCTTGGAAAACTGCAAAAGTAATTTGAGATAAATCAGTTATTTTTCCTGAATTTTAGAAGTTGTGTGATCTCATTTAAAAGAAACTATTTTGAATTCTAAAAAGGCTACAGATATAGCTTGAGGGCTGCCTCCAAACATGCTTCCAAGCAATGATTTACAATCTCCCAATTCACAATTCAAAGTCCCACTAAAAATTCATAGAAGTCAATGTCAATGAAGCTTCCTTCAGATTTTCAACCCCAACAGAATATCCTCCAGTTGCTTTTGTTTGCCATTTTGTTTTCACCAGCCAAAAAATGCACAATAAAATGACCTTTTTCTAGCCCCAATACCCATTTTAAATAAATCAATCAATTAAGAAACTAAGTAACTAACTAGTAGAGAACGACAAGGAGCGGAGGTCAGAGAGGCGTGGTCAGAGATTTCATTGACAGACACAGAGAGGCGCGATTTCACTGACAGTCATGGTCTCAGGGAGAGGCATGATTTCAAGGAGTGGTCAGAGGCTCAGAGCCAGGAGCGGAGCGGAGGCAGTCGCGTGGTTAGGCAGAGCCGCAGGAGTGGAGGCAGTCGCGCGGTTTAGGGTTAGGCGGAGCCGCGGAGGTAGTCGCGTGGTTGTTTCTATTCCCCTAACGGAGCGGAGCCAGGAGCAGGAGGGATGAAGCGTTCTTCTCCTAATGGACTGTGAAACAATTGGGCCAGGGGTAGGCATAATTTAATTCAGGGGTAGGCAAACTTTTCAAGGCCCATTAGAAAACCTGGTCCAAAAAAAAAAAAATTCCTAGGGGTAGGCAGCTGCCTACCCCTGATACACAGTAGCTCTGCCCCTGTCTATATTAGAGTTTTCAAATCCTAACGGTCGATCCGAACCGTTCATCTTGTTCTCCATATTAATATGTGTTTGGAGACCAAATTTTACATTTTTTAAAAAAAATTTACTATTTTTTTAGATATTTTGAAAATCACTTGATCTAAAAATTCTGGACCATCTAAAAACAGTGATTTTCAATAAATCTAAAAAAATAGTAAAAAAATTTCAAAAAATGTAAAATTTGGTCTCCAAACACATATTAATATGGAGAACAAAATGAACGGTTCGGATCGACCGTTAGGATTTGAAAACTCGAATATAGAGCCGTAGCACGGTAACAAATCGTAATATGCATAGTACCACAGACTCATATCTATAATATATGAGTTCTTTAATATTAGTGTGAATTTAATCCGCAGGAATTTGAAAACAGATCGGATGGTCAAGATGTATTAAAGAGGATATAAATTCCATCCATACAATTCAATTGAGTTTTTTAATAGTTGTTAACCACTTTTTAGAAATTAAAGCTTATGAAATTTCTAATTCTCATACCTCTGAAATTAATTTTAGAGTTTCTATTAAGCAACATCAGTAACAAATTAAAAAAAAGATAAATAATTTAAGCCAATCATTTAGTCAGTATAGAGTTTATAACCAATTTCTTAATAAGAAGTTTTACTGCATATTTTTTTTTTTTTAAAGTTCTCATATCTTTGAAACTGAATTAAAAACTGTCGTATCATATTAGAAACTCTAGTTTATACTGTGATATTCAACCAAGTGTCGTACCGTGTCTAGTATAAGTAACGTGTCGTGTAGTGTCCGCTCCATACCAATTTTGAATATTTAGTCAGGACAGCCGGATCTGAACTCAAAATTCAATTTAACTCGGGGGATTCGATTCCCCAAATAGGGCTTGTGGTAGTGGCGCGGAAATCCAATAGACTAAAACCCTAAATCTTCTCCATCAATTTTTCTGCCTTCACTTCTTTTTGGTAATTCCTCTCTCTCTCTCTCTGTGTCGCACGTAGTTATCCCAGCTATACAATTTTGTGGTTGGATATCTAGTAGGGGTGTCAATGGTACCTTTTTAGCCGTTTATCCGACCCGTATCGTATTCGATAAGGTGGGTATAGGTAAGATTTTTTTTCCGTTAGCTTATTGGATATGGGTATGGGTAAGAATTTTTTTTCGTTAAATAAATGGGTAAGGGTATGGGTAATGACTATTTCGTACCCGTTACCCTATAAGGTAATTATAAAATCTAAATATATATTCAATTCAATTTTCAAACCACTTAAATGTATACTCAATTCAATTTTCAACCCACTTAAATGTATATCCGTGTTTTTGAATTTTTATTCTTTATAAAAAATAATTTAGTTGGAATTGATTGCACATTTATTTTATTTTTTATTAAAAATGCAATTATATATGTGTTAAAATGAATGAGTTTTTTATGTTTAATTTGTAAAATATAATAAAACTAATTATTATACTAGTATTATCCGTTATTCACCCGCTACCGTTTCGTTACCCGATAATATTAACGGGTAAGGGTAGGGTAGGGTAAGATCAATTTTTAATGGGTATGGGTAGGGTATGGGTAAGGTCAATTTTAATGGGTATGGGTATGAAAATGTCTCCACCCGACCCGTACCGTACCCATTGACACCCCTAATATCTAGGCGTTTGGCCTCAACTTTCTTTGATTTAATAGATAAATAGAGGGAGAAATGTTTCGAATCAAAGTTTTACAATTTGAACCCTCAACACTAGGGGTGCAAACGGATCGGATACGAATCGGATACGGATCGGATATTAAACGGATACAGATACGGATCGGATATTTTCGGATACGAATACAGATACAGATATAATTCGGATTTTTAATTCAAAATATATATCTAATTAACTTGTTACACCATTACAAAATATATATCTAATTAACTAAAATTCACCAACATAACTATAACTTTAATTAAAAATACCAATACAAAAGATATTCTAATATAAAAGATAAATAGACACAAAAAAAATTATCTCAAATCTTAACATATTCGGATGGAATATGCTAGCATGCTATGCATAGCATAGAACCCCTCCATGCAACGGCTCGGATTTTGAGTTTTCAAAATCCTAATGGTCGATCTGAACCATTCATCTTGTTCTCCATATAAAGATGTGTTTGGAGACCAAATTTTACATTTTTTGGAATTTTTTTACTATTTCTTTAGATTTATTGAAAATCGCTGTTTTTTTATGGTCCAGATTTGCTGAAAACAGCGATTTTCAATAAATCTAAAGAAATAGTAAAAATATTCCAAAAAATGTAAAATTTGGTCTCCAAACACATATTAATATGGAGAACAAGATGAACGGTTCGGATCGACCATTAGGATTTTGAAAACTCGAAATCCAAGCCGTTGCATGGAGGGGTTCTATGCTATGCATAGCATGCTAGCATATTCCTATCCGGATATCCGAAAAATTAAAATATCCGGATCCGGATAATTATCCGTATCCGTATCCGATTCCGAAACTCAACCCGTATCCGTATCCGAATCCGCATAAAAAAATCCGTATCCGTATCCGAATATCCGAATCCGCAAAAATTCGGATACGGATCCGGATTCGGACGGGTAACATCCGACCCGTTTGCACCCCTACTCAACACCAACCAAAACAAAAAAAATCAGACCACTTGATTGTCTTCTTCAATGTTACTGTTTATCTAAGCCTTGTGTCAGATCACATGATGTGAGCATTTCTAGAGTTGAGGTTTTTATTGATTTTCTTGGCCATGTAATGTAACTATTTTTCTATGCCTTTGACTATTAAATTATGGGTAATTCTGCAAATTTTGTTTAATTTTTATAATTATGGACACATCTGCAGTTTAAAAAAAAAAGGGTTCTTACTTGAAATTGACTTCAAATTATCAATGGATAGAACTCAGCCCCAAAAAAATAGCGTTAATATTGATTTGAATCATGATTATATCACCAACTTGCCAGCTGATCTAAAAGAGAAAATTCTAGTGAAACTACCACTCAAAGAGGTGGTCAAAACAAGAATCCTCTCGAGCAAGTGGATTGATTCATGGACTTTGATACCAAATTTGGTCTTTGAAGAAATTTTCTTTGGAGAAAATTGGACAGAGTCTGGGGTTATTAAGGTTGTCGACCAAGTATTACTGCTTCACCAGGGCCCGATTGAAAAATTCACACTTGTCAGTAGTGAGCATGCTTGTAATGAGGCGATTGGCCGATGGATGCTCATCTTGTCTAGAAATGGTATCAGGGATCTTAAGCTAAAATTTCATGATAAAAAAAGATGCAATATTATCAATGTTCCCCGATTTTTCAATGGCTTTCCATTGTTACGCACCCTTCACCTATCTTATTTTCATATGCCAGGGTTTGGTATAGAGAAATTGGTTTCATGTTGCCCTTTGCTAGATGACTTGTCACTTTGTTGTTTTGTACAGCAAGGTTGCCTTCGTATTCTCGCACCAAACCTCACTTCTTTGAATATTGATGGTGACTTTCATGATATCTGTTTGGAAACTCCAAAATTGACTTGGGGATGCATTTTTCTCGCACAAGCTAGCGTAGATTATCAAGAGTTTAGTTCAGGAAAACATGGGAAGGAAAGCAACATTACACGTGCTCTTGGTCGCCTTTCTAACATTAAAAGGCTAGAAATATGTGGTGATTTTATATATGTAAGATTGATTATCAAGAGTTTATACCTGTCCCTCGGAATACCACTAATAGGGCTTCATTTGAACTTTTGTACAAAACGGTTATGATCTAGTTAAAGATAAATTAACCAAGGAGAGGCTAGCAAATGAAAAAAAAAATGATAGAACCAACAACTATGAGTCGAACAAATTCTGGTATGTACATGTGATACTGTAGTGTTGACCAATCCCACCGGTACAAAATTGTCTGGTACTGTAATACTATGATCTTATTATTTTGCTAAATGTTTATGATTTATTCTACTTTCTTTGCAAGTACTTAGCTGGGGGACCTATTCCCGAGAATCTTCCAGCTATCTACAATCATTTGACAGATATTTTTGTTCAACTATATATTTACCCGGTTGAGATTGCAACTGCTCTTTGCTTGTTTCAAAATGCACCGAACCTAAAAGTACTCCATATAGAGGTCTACTACTATACATTTTAAATATGATTTGATTAATTTTCTATTTCCTTTTTCTGTTACTTCTTAAATTTTGGGGAAACCATAAAGAATTACAAAGTTACCAATTATAAATGTCTGGTTGAGTGACGGATCCACTAAGCAAGAATGGGGATCAACTGAGCCCCTTTCTTTTCCAAAAACTTCATATTGATGGTTTGGAATTTATGTAACATTGCTACATATATTTTCTAAAAAATGCCCCCAAACTTTTTCAAGGAAATAAACATCAATAGCTCCTTTGTATACATTGATCCCCATAGTCTAAAATCTGGTCTCTGCTTCTAAACTGGTCCAGTACCAATTTATACAAAGCTGGTGCTTTGATCGGATCAACATAATCATATGTTACCGGCAAATTTAGTTGAATCTTAATTTCTATCCAATCATTATACCTAATGATCATATTG
This sequence comes from Carex rostrata, assembly GCF_964058835.1. Classification (NCBI taxonomy): domain Eukaryota; kingdom Viridiplantae; phylum Streptophyta; class Magnoliopsida; order Poales; family Cyperaceae; genus Carex; species Carex rostrata. Next base: position 3,717,098 of record NC_135945.1, on the reverse strand, counting down.
ACAAATTTTTTTTTTCCATTTTTCAGTTCTGGGATCCTAATAATAATATGGATGAACCGCATGATCAAGCTTTGTGGGAATTGAAAGCAATCCGAGACTGCTTGTTTAAGCACCTCAAGGTTGTGGACGTTATGTATGCACGTGCCATTGAGTTGTCCTTGCGATGCTCCAAGTCGATGCTAGAATTTGCAAAACTTGTGCTTAGCACTGCACCTCTGTTAGAGGAATTCAATATCATTGACTTAGAGGATGCCAAAGGATTTTTTGAGATGCTTGAGTTCTTTCCTAGGTTATCAAATATGGCTAAAATCATATTTGTCAACAGAGGTGGTGAAGAGTCGGGGGCCGACCTTAATGCAACCCAAAGGGTGTTTAGTCACCCCTATGAATTCAAAAATTTAGAAGTAATTTAATAGCAGTTTCAAAAAGCATATATGTACAACTCATGTATACTTGCTGGTATTTTGTTTACTCCTAGCCCTAGGATTTCAGGTTAAAATTTAAATTAAGAATGCATATGGTAGAAAAGAGGGCGTGGAGAGATTAGAAGTTTAGATATTTCATCTCCTGTATCATGCTTAATTCTACAATAGTTTTTGATATTTTTGAGGCATGCTTTGAAACTAATATAATGACCTAATTTGTTTTTCTTTTTGATGAAGTTGTGGTTAAGTCTCGTCTGTGCTCAGAATTTGTTCGATGAAATGTCTGAAAGAGACCTTATAATGTGGGATTTAATTTTTACCAAAGTCTTACCATGGGAAAGTCTTCTTTTTTTTTTCAAGTGCAGACACAATGCAAATAAACCAAATTACTTCACTTTTTGTTTGTTTTTAGAACAGGATTAAGGTAAGAATTGATTATTGTTTGTGTTTTTTTTTTTTTTTTTGTAAAAATCCTACCGGAGGCTGCCATGTTTCCCTGGCTTCTGTCAATTTGTCCTCAGAGCGACTACTCACAAGTGACATTGTACAAACATAAACAAACATTGTAAAAGAACAGTTGCTTATATTGCGAAATACTGCCTTTTACATTTTCATTTGCATTATTATTCCACATAGCATCGAATAGTCAAAAAAATCAATTTAGATAGGAAGAATTTTCTACTTTTACCTATCTAAAAAAATAGTGAAAACATTGTAAAAAATGTAAATTTTGACTACAATTACATTTTCATATGGTGATCATGTAAACGGTTCAGATCAAATGTTTTGAATTTTGAAAACAAAGATATTAATACATAATGCGGACCAATCAGCACCAAGAAACTGTTTTTTGTTGTAATATATTATTAGGTGAATTTTCATTTTAAAGTCATGCATGATAACTCACAATTGTATTATTTTGTAAATTTTCTATATTGCTATTAGATGAACTAGGTAAGGATTGCTGAGCAATGTTAAATAATAAGAGAAAGTTATTTAATTGATATTATATACCAGTAGATTTGTTTAGGTTTCTAAATTATATTTTTAATGTGTTGTAATATAGGTGGGGATTTGTGGTATGATACTAAAAATAATTAACATTATCTAAAAATAATGAACATTCTAATTTTTTGAATTTTTAATATTGACTCAACATACATTAATAATGATAACACATAATAGCATTAGATTTCATCCTCTTTTTTTTTGAAAAACTTCGCAGAAACTGCGAAGTTGTGAGGGAGAATCAAACTCTCGGCCTTTAAGTAATCAACGGTTCTAGGACTTTCTTTCTAGCCAACTGTGCTACCTCCCCTTTTTTGCATTAGATTTCATTCTATAATGAGAATACGCAATATGAGTATAAGCATAAGCTACTCAAATTAGGGTTAATTATGAGCTGACCTTTTTCACATTTCAATTTCGAATCAGACCGAGTATGAGCCAAAATCTTCTCATTATGTGTATACAAAAAATTTAGAAATTTTTGTACGAAAATCAAATGTTTATGACTGGAGATCAAGGGACACAACTGATGTATTTAGAATAGTTTGTGCTAATTAACACCACACACAAACAATGAATTTATCATGAATTTCAGAATTTGCATCTATAATAATAACAAAAATTAAGCAAAGTACAATATGTAGACTTCCAAACCTCCCAACTTAACATAAAATGTAGTAACAAAAGATAAAATACTGCAGAAGAGTAGGGAACAAAATTATTTGTTACTGAGCAGTATATAAAATCTTTGTACAATTTCAATATTAAATGATTCGGCTTATTGATTTTCTCTAATTTCTTATTTTAATATTTAAAAACTTACATGTAATCATAAATATAATTATTCAAAACATGATTTATATGTTTTTTTATTATAAGAGAAAACTAGACTAATTTACTAACCATTATTTATATTTTCCTATATAGAGCAATAATAGCTGGTATATGCATAATTCACAAGATATATAAATGAAGAATCAAGTAACATATGTATGACATAACATGCAAAACTTATTTCTCCCCACCACCGCTCTAAACATTTAATATTATTTTGATATTATTTTTTTGTTAAATATCCTTGCAAATTATATTTTGATTTCAAATTGCAAGTGCCACTCATGTTGAATCGTGCAAATAAAAATATATTTAAGTATACATGTGAGATGTAACCATAAACAAGTAGTATTTTTTTTCGAAAATATTATGATATAAGATATTATTTCAATTTAAAAAGTATTAATTTATAAAGATGCAAACAGAAAGTATTAAATAAGTTTCAATTTCTTTGACGACTTTCTATCATTATCTTAATTTGAAAAATTATGCATGTTGATTATATATCATTTTTTTTTCAAATTTGAAAATCTCAATGCTTACCTTTTTAAGACAATTTTATATATACTACTCAAAATATTTATTAAGACAATTTTATTATGAAATTACATATATATATATGTAAGTTTTATAATTATGAAACAAAACGGAAATAATTTCTCATAGGTCTAGGGGTTTCAAATAAAAAAAATGTTGAAAAAAGTAGGCGCATCCTCAAATAAAAAAAAAATATAATAATACTAATACTATAAAGAATTTATAGGATTTCAGCATTTTTATATAAAAATAAAGATCAACGCAAGAGGTACATAGTGAAGAAAGAATGCGAGTAAGATCAACATCTAATGGTGTTTTTCTCGTACATATAAAATATATCTAGTATAATAATTTATATTTAAGTGTTCATAAAAATAAAAATTATCTGAGTTTTAAATTTACGATTTTGTACATAGAAGATATTGTCTTTGTTATTATACCGACGGTCGATTCTTATATATATAATTTTTTTTATTTGACAAAACAAGATTCAATAATTACAATTTTTTTTATTATCACAGTTTGCGCATAAATTTAGTGTCAGTATAAATTATTTTTTGAACCAACCTAAAACAAGAAAGCGACCATTCTAAAAAAAATGTAGGATGTATTAAAAAAACCAAATAATACTGCCTTCTGCGCTATCAATGCACAAGGAATCTTTTACAATTAGTGAATCTGGATCTTTCTCTTTAACTTTGCACAGAATTTTAAAACCAAATAATAGCCTTCTGCGCTAGTTCGAATTAAAATAATGCAAAGAGTATCCTCTCCGATTGTATGAATTCACATCCCCTCAGGCTATCGGACTGAGTACAATTGAATCAGATAGTTCAAAATTGATCTATATAACTTGACACGAATCTCAAAGCACAAATAATACTCTTCTATGTCATTCCGAGCAAGGACCAGCTGAGAGTAAATCTGGACCGTCCGTTTCAATTGTGTTCAGTCAGGTACCTGGGAGGATACGGATCCCGGACTATTGCAGGGACAGTATTATTTGAGCTTTAAAATTCGTGTAAAATTAAAAGAACAGTCTGGATCCACTAATTATAAAAGATTCCCTTTTACGGTACCGGGGGATCGAGGATATGAATTCAAAAATCATCATATCATATCCAGTAATGGAAGAATTCGTATCCCCTCGAGTTACCTGACTGAGGAGAATTGAATCGGACGGTCCAAAAATGGATTGGCATGCATCTCAAAGCACAAATAATCCTGTTCCCTCTATCATCCCGAATCCCGACCAGTTTAGAGTAAATCTGAGCCGTCCGTTTCAAATGTGTTGAGTCAGCTTCCCTTATGGATCCGTTATTGAATAGCAAATAATTGAGTTGAAAAACGACATGATTCAGAAAGAATAATCTTCTTCCTTTCTTCTTCAGTTACAGAATCAGAATCAGAATCAGAATCAGATACTGGATATCTGATATCCCCTAAACCCTAACAGGAGACAGCGAATTAAGGGGGTGCGAATCCGTGCCATGGCGAAGGGGAAGAAGACGAGGCGGAGAAAAAAAACAAAAGGAGAGATTTCTAATCCTCCTCCTCAAGAACCTCAGATTGGACAAGGAAGAAAGATAGTCGTAATCGATACCGACTTACTGGACTGCTCCATTTGCACCTATTCCTTCTGTCCTCCACTTCATCAGGTCTTTTCTTTTTCTTTTTAAATTTACTCTCTGCAAATTTATCTCTTATTTATGCAAACTACACCAACAATTTCCATCATTTGCACTTTTGCATATAACACCTGATATTTTGCAAATTTAACTGGTAAGAAAGTATTAGATTGTGTTATTGTAATTAACTACCTTACATAACACCTGGTAAGCAAATACTATTGTTACCAACATATTATAAGTTATCTTAATGTACTTACAGATCAAGATTATATTAATCTAATTTCTATTCTTCATTCTAAGTTTTGATCTACTAATAAAATAGCTACTGGGGACACTATTCTTAATTTGCATGTTTAATAGTAAATCCAGTAAAATGCAAGTTTAATTCGCAAGCATGGATTGTGATTCAAAATTTTTAATTCAATTTGGTACAACCTAAAGCATTTTTGTTCTTACCTTATATTGCAAAAGCAAAAACTGAACAAATTCACATATTTTGGCAGTGTACGAATGGTCATGTGGCGTGTCCCTCGTGCTGGTCTAAAGTACAACACAAATGTCCCATGTGCACCCTCCCTGTACTATTCCGTAATATTGCACTCGAGAAGGTTTTGGAATCAGTACATGTCCCTTGCATTTACAACAATTGCCCCAAGTATGTTTCCTACTCACAGATGCAAGTGCACCGTGATACGTGTGAGTTCAACCCGTTTTTATGCCCAATTCCAGGCTGTGGTCACAAGGCTTCTTCAGGTGTGCACAATTTTGCTGGTTGATACTCTCTTGTCCTAGTATTAGTATAACTAATCCACTAACATGTAAGTAAAACAAGACCATAGGCACAAAAATGTAGGGATTATTAATATTGTGGAATGGCAGTGGTACAAAGTATTGATTGATAGGCAAATCTTGATTTTTCAAATTTTCTGACGAGAAGTTTGTTAGCAAAATCAAATCTTATTTTGGTTCCTTTACTTGTTTATGCACAATTAATCTTGTAGGTGAAAAGCGGGAACATTTTCTGAAAGAACACGGGGACCTGATACAGGAGTTCCTAGAGCAGGTTCTGCAATTGACACAATTACAGCAGCAGATGGCACAGCTTCATACCAGCAATGACGGGCCCAGTCAGGAGTTTCGTGATTATGGCAAGGAGTTGCAGGAGATGACGGAGCAGGAGAGGCAGCTCCAAAACATGTCCATTGCCATGCACAGATTCTTGATAGAGCCTTCTAATCCTCCTCCTGAAGAAGAAGAGATTGGAGGAGGAAGAGAGATAGTCACAATCGATACCGACTTACTGGACTGCTCCATTTGCACCTATCCCTTGTCTCCTCCACTTCATCAGGTATATTTTTCAATATTATTCTCTGGAAATTTATTTTCTTTTCAAGTTTGCGTAAATGCTCCATAGAATTTCAACGTTTTTATAATTTCTCGAAAACTTGTGAATGAGTTCAGCTTCAATATTTGAACAACCTAGACCTAAGTGCGTTATTTTTTTTTTAAATCTCAATTTTGTGCGTATTATGCTCGAATTTAGGCAGCAAACTACACCAATTCAATTTCCATCATAAGCAAGTGTTGTGTCATTTTTGGAAATGATAACTACCTTATAGAATACTTATGAGAGATTCCTTTGGGAGTTGTATGATCTATTAGATTGTAACATTATTGTTACTTATTCTAAGTTATCTTAACATACTTACAAATCAAGATTATATTAATCTAATTTGCAATTAAATCAAAAGAATGATGAGTCCTTAGTCTCCTTCATTTTTATCCCCTTATCTCTAACATTTGATGATAGACCCAAACATAAATGCAAAAAGTGAACAAATTCACATACTTTTGGCAGTGTACCAATGGTCACGTGGCGTGTCCCTCTTGCTGGACTAAAGGACAAGACAAGTGCCAAACCTGCACCCGTCCAGTATTTTCCCGTAATATTGCACTGGAAAAGATTTTGGAAGCAGTATATGTCCCTTGCACTTACGCCTATTATGGTTGCCGCGAGCCTGTTTCCTATTCACAGAGGCAAGTGCACACTGATACATGTGAGTTTGGTTTGTCTTTATGCCCAATTCCAGGATGTGCTCACAAGGCCTTTCCAGGTGCACATTTTTTCTTGTCGATACTCTTGTCTTAGTATTAGTACAACCAATCCACCAACACGTTAGCAAAACAATGGCCGTAAACACAAAAATGCATGGATTAATATTGTGGAATGGCGGTTGGTACCGCACGTACAGTTCTATTGTTCTCGATTGAAATTTGAACTGCATATAGAACAGCTTAATAAATCATTTGTCTTATGCGAGCCTTGATAGGAAAATCCTTGATTTCACAATTTTTCTGATGGAAAGTTCGTTTGCAAAATCAAACCTTATTCTGGTACCTTTATTTGTTTATACACAATGTTGTAGGAGAATGGTGGGAACATTTTAAGAAAGACCACCGGGACCCCGGCATTTACTACAGTTATGGTAATTCCAACAATATAAGATTTGATGAAGAGGATCTTTATATTACCTTGTTTGGACCTGATAAAGATCTGTTTCTGCTTGTTAAGGAACCCATTCCAAATATTGGGAATGCTCTCTGTTTGTATTAGATTGATCTGCCTCATCGGGGCAAAGTTGTTTTCCCATATGAATTTGAAGTGGAGACTTGTATTACATGCTCAGTGCGATTGAACTCGCAAGCTGTTTCCATCAAGGAGTGGAAGAGAGGCGAAGTACGTGGTCCTTCCCTTTTGGTACCATTAGGGTTTACAGAGCGAAATATGAGGGTACATGTTTTAATACATAAAAAGTTTGAGTGGGATGTATGATGTATCAGACTGAAATAGATGATCTCCTTCTAATGATTCTATTTATATAACTCAATGTCTGTAATCTCCTTGTTTTGGAATTATAAATTAGTTATCTGAGTAACCATAGTTGTCTTGTAATTTGCTTCTTGCAATGAATTGTTCTAGATTTGAATTTAAGTATATTAAGGTCTTTAATTTGAAACTTCATCTGTACAAGTGGCAGAGCCAGCAACCAGCTTAAACACAAAAAACATACAAATTTGTGTGTGTGTGTGTGTGTGTCAGCCTGTGACCCAACTATTCATGCTGCTTTTAAATGAAGGTTAAGCAATCAAAACAAGACTACATATTACCCCTTAATTTTACTCAACCAAATCACTCAGTTCATAATCTATTGGAGCAGGTTCTGAATCAATGTTTAATTGCTTACATTTATCACCGGATATTTGTATTAATGCTCAGGTATTGTTTACAGATATCTTTGTAACTTTGATGTTAATTGCAATATAATTGGTTGGATTTATTTGCAAACAGAAAACTACATGTCTTTTGCCTTGTAGTTAAGTTATCATGTGTAACAAGTGTTTTGTGACCAAAAATTTCTGTTACATGCCAATGCAGAAATTTGTTGTCTCCACTATCACTCAACAATTGTCAATTAAGGTTCCAGTTCAACATGGTTAGTTGATAAACCTGATGTTGATGGCCTTCTCAGAGGCAGTATGTGTTTGTAATTTGTATAGCAAGTGGATGTAGTAGGAAAGCACTGACTGGCACTAATAGTATAGTTTCACTTTAGTAACAAAATTCAATTATGTTCTAAGGAGCTATCTTTTGTTGTAAATATTATCTTTTTTTTTAGAGTCATAAAGAAAATTCAATTATCTTTTTTAGAGTCATATGATAACTGACAATTGTGTTGTTTTGTAAATTTTCTTTATTGCTATTGGATGAACTAGGAGCATAGATTATGTCTTTGTAGAACAAAATAAGTTTTGTGTTAAGGGACGCCTTGATCTCTTGGATGCTGATTTGTTTCAGTGAGTCTATGGTAGTATGCATATCACAATTTGGTATGTAATATGGATCAATATTTTCGTTTTCAAAATTCTAACAGTTGATTCGAACTGTTCAACATGATTTTCATATGAATATGTACTTGCAGACCGAATTTTATATTTTTTTAGAATTTTTGTACTATTTTTTAAGATATGTTTTTCTAAGGTTATCCCTTGTTAAAACCTTATTTTGCTAACCAACCATAAAAAAATTTTAATTTTGAGGGAGATGGTAGCAGCCCATATACTCTTAAATTCAATATTAGGAACCCCGAAGATATGTTTTTCTATCTATCTTAAAAAATTGGTAAAATATTCTAAAAAATATAAAAATTTGGTCTGCAAATACATATTCATATAGGAATCATGTTGAACGGTTTGAATCGACCGTTAGAATTGCAAAAATAAAAATATTGATTTGTATTACGGACCAACTTATAATATGCATAGTACCATAGACTCACTCGATTAGTTTTCAGTTTTCACTATACCCATCATGTAGTTTTGGATATGGTTCAAAGTTGTAGAGTTTTGTAAAGATGCCGTACTACTAATTTAGATGTAATTGAGCGATGTTAAATAATAATATAATGTTATTTAATTTATATTATATACCAGTATATATATATTTAACTCCATCAAACTATAGAGTCTGTTCCAAGTCAGAAAAAGAAGAAGAAGAAGGGTTCGTGATATGCTTGATGAGCTAGCGGTAAAAAAAAAAGCAATGAAATCTCACGAATTGAGAAGACACGTGTTACTGATTCTAATTTGATTCATTTCTAGTATATTCTAACTTGTTTAGAAATAAAGGTTTTGAAGAAGAAGACCAGTATATTTTTTTTTTTGGTTTCTAAATTGTATTCAATTTATTGTGTTGTAATATAGGTGAGGATTTGTATCAAGATACTATGTAAATCGATCAAACCATGTTTTAATTAACATTACCTGAAAATAATGAATATTCTAACTTTTTTTAATTTTGAACATCGACTCAATATACATTAATAATGATAATAAATAAAAGCATTAGATCTCAATTTATAATAAGTCGAAAATGAAATATAACAAATTAACAACATAAACTAATCTAAAAATCTTATAACCTAAATTAAACGGAAAACTTGCATACCACTAAACTTAAATAAAAGAAATTGTAAAGTAAGAAAACTATCATGAATTTAAATAAAAGAAATTAAGCTTAAAATAGGAAAACTATCATGATTTTGGTTAAGATGTATCCAAAATCATATTATAAGAGATATTATGTTATTAAGCAAATAATAAAAAAATATAATATTCAATTCTGATGATATAGATTTATTGATTTTTTCTGATTTCTTATAATATGATTGGAAATTATATATAATTAATCAAGACGGGATTTATATATATTTTTTATTATAAGAGAAAACTAGGCTTATTTACAAACAATTATTTACAATAATAGCTGCTATATACATAATTCACAAGATATATAAATCAAGGATAAAGTAACATATGTATGACACATCATGCAAAACTTCTCTCCATCACCTCTCTAAAAATGCGATATAATTTTAGATATGAAGTTTTTTTTTATTAAATATTCTTTCAAACCAAATGGACCGTGTGATGTTTAGATCGTATCCGCTCAAGCACCATCCACCGTCCAGCCCAAAGTTGACAAATTTGTGCGCATCAAGATTCGTGTTGAACAGCATCGAAATAGCAAGCTGGTGAAGTCAAAACAATTGGCGGAAACGAGCTTCTTTTCAAAGCCTAGAGTGTCAAGTGTCTCATTTTTAAGTCATTTTCCCCATTTTTTTGAATTCAGATCCTCAGGTACTGTAATAGGGGATCTTTTAGAATTAGTAGATCTGGACTGTCCTTTTTAACTTGGTACGAATCTCAAAGTCCAATAATACTGTCTCATGCGCTAGTCTAAATCTCAAAGTGACTGAGAGTTAATCTCAAACCGTAAAGTGAGGGAACTCTTTTACTAATTAAGTGAGGTAACGTATTTGATAAAGTTATTTCTTCAGATTACCACGATTTATCTTCAATGAGATTCACAGAGCGATTTATAATTTTAATTTTAACATGAATAATTACGGGAATTGAATAGCTCAAATCGAACATCGATCCAATTAAAATCATGAATTAAATCTGCTCTTTTTCTTAAGAAAAATTTCTTAAAAAAAGGAGCATCCTTCTATTATTTTATTCGGACCGTTCAAAATCGATCACACAGTTTGTTTCAATTACTTTTTTTTTTTATATCAATATAATATATTAAAATGAATCAGATGTAATTGAAGCTGTATAATCGATTTTAAACTGTCCGGATAAAATAATAGAAGGATGTTCTTTTTCTTAAGAAAATGAGCAGATTTGAATCCAGATATTCCAGCTCCCTTCCATTGGTTATTGCTTGATTAACCTAAAAGGACCACATTTCACATTGGTTATTGCTTGATTACATTTACTCTTAGCAAAGATATATTTTTTTTCTCTTTTAACTAAAGTTTTCTTCTAGAAGGAAAGGTCCACATATGTTGGAGTCAATTTTTTTTAATTGTAAATCTAAACACTTTGAAACGATTTGCTTTGTTATATTTTATTAACATTTCCAACATTGTTAGATAAAATTTTATAACACCCCCAACATTCATTGAATTTCGCAGGCTTTAAAACATAATGGTTTTAATGTCACAAATTTCGAATTAATCTTGTTTATTTCAAGAGAAATGAATCCACATATATTTCTAAATTTTAAAATTTTGTATATACTAAATTAAGTGTTAAAAAATAAACAACCATAATCTATTATAGTTAATTAGAGTCATTCATTTTTAACAACTCAGTCTTCTTTAAAATTAATTTAAAAGCATAAAGTTTTACGTAGAGACGTCTCTAATGAAAATGAACAACATCAATGGTTTAAAAGTGAGATTCTAATGCTTATAAATAAAATGTCATGACCTTATTTTTGTATTTATATTTCAAAATTTAAAATCTAATTGTTCAATCCCAATCATTGTCTTTCTCTTTCTTCACGAGGCAGCAATTTTTGCTCTTTTCTCCCAAGCGACAAAAAAAAAGAAAAAAAAACCTAGTCGTCGCCGTTGTTCTTCTTCACTCTTTTACACATCTTCATTTTGTCTCTTTCACTTCTAATTCCCCCCCCCCCCCCCCCACCGATATAGTGGTACCTTCTCCCCTCTCGTCTTTATCTTCTTGAACGGAGAGAAGAATGAGAGAAGAAGAGAGGAAGCCGACCAGAGCCGAGAGCGCGTTATCGTCGGATCTCAAAGCGTAGAGCATATACTACCTATATCTCGATTGAAGCATGGCGGTGAGCAAATCCTACCGTCAGAACACGATAGCAATCGGACGAAAGCAGATCCAGTCGTGAAAAGAGATGGAGAAAGAGGTAATAAGGTATTTAAGAGTAGATATGTAGGATTAAGTTATTAGAGTAATTTACAAGATTTCATGAGAATAAATGAGTTTAGATCTAAGGAGTGTAATTTGATTCATTGTAAGTCTTTTTTTTATCAATAAAATTATTAATAAGCATTTAAAGCCACTAATCTTCAAAAAAAAATTATAAATATTATATTTTATTCTATACTAGATCGGAACCACAGGTTTGGTGTAGTGGCATGAGCTCGTCTCCTTTTCAAGAAAGCGCTTATTTAATTTTTGAAAATAGTATCTAAAAGATGTTGGGATGCACCGAAGCCATTTAATAAATAAAAAAAAAAGAATCTATACTAGACCTAGTGGTCGAATAATAAATTCATTCAAATTGATCTATCATAGTTTTTAACTATGTTCATTATTTATTGCATAATCTTGTATGAAATGAACTTCAAAATCCTAAAAATTTTATGATCGGTGCATCATTTATGAAAATTATCAATAGTATTTATTTGACCTTTCGATTTCATATTATTAGATATAGACATAAAAAATATAACATTTTGTGGCACCAAAAACTTATGAAACATTTTTCTATTACTACTATACTCTTATTCAATCTCATACTCGTTCTTTTAACAAATTGACTTGTAAATTCTTTCAACATTTTTGTTATTTATTATAAAATAATGGAATAAGAACTTGCTAGATCTTCTCAAAATAAAAAAAAAATAAAAAAACAGTGATAAAGACTATAGGATAAGAGATGAAAGCGAAAGCATGCTAATCCCTTAATTAGCAAGTCTAACAAGCAATTACACCTCTAAGCATTTGCTGTCTCCATAATCCATCCATAATTAAAGGCACATATATATCTAGGTGATTTATTATATAGTAGCACAAACATAGCTGTCTCCATGAATTGACTAACTTAATTGGCCAGAGCTGACTCATGTCCCTTTCATACTCCAATTTGAAATTTAATATTATTAACTGATACAAAATTCTTAAATAAAAAAAAAAAAAAAAAATACCACAAAATAGAACATCAGCATAGATTCGCACCTTTGAGGCTCCGATGGTGATGTGCAATCATAGCCAAATAATTAAACATATTACATGAAAACTTCATCAATCACATCAACTAACACAAAATTAAAATATCACATCACATAATTCCAACAAAAGATAGATAAAATAACATAATGACATCAAATAAAAACATTGTTCTTCAACAATCACTCATCATGGCAGACACAGCATGCCACACAAAGCGCTTATTCAATCATAATTGAAATCTGAATTCATGAAAAACAAAAATTAAACTTAAAACATAAACCTTAGCTAGCTGCTTCCACAATCAAAAGCTTAGACCTTGTAAATAATCTTTTTGCTTTGTATTTCTTCATCTTCTTCATCCCAGGAAGAGAAAAACGACCTTGGAGAAGTCGGGAAACCACTTGCAGCAACAAAGCTCTGGTAAATAAGCAACCCGCCACCAGGCAACTCCTGTTTCAACATATCACCATCATTATAACCATTCACATTTGCCCCTTTACCCCATGACCCGTCCAATCCACATCCACCAAAAACAGTAACAGCAACAGAGAACTCAGTGGGGCCGAAGCAACTCAAGACCCGGGACACCAAATCGCTGTAGTCCAACTTGCCAGGATCAAATCCCATAGCCTCATAACTCGCATAGCTAAAACCCTCTTCGGGGGTTACGTGAATGGTAGAGAGGGATTTCTCATAGATGCCATTCATGGAATAACCACATGGTTCAAATTCATAGTCACATATCTCCATTTCTGGAATAATTTCCGATATGCCCGCATTCTTCGTCATATTCCCATCCCCATTCACCTCATTCTTAAAGAACACCGCGGCCTTTTTAGGGTTTAAACCCGTCATGCACATTTCAAGTGTTACCATGGGCTGCTCGGGGCGATCAGTCGCATAGTAGACATGCCACTTTTTGTTGGGCTGCAATGCATCTCCAACAACATACGCACCAGAAGAGTTGAGGTGGCCAAAGAATTGGTTGAGAGCTGTGACTTCCTCCCCAAAGGAGCGATGTGGGGCCGGCTGGGCCCCGGGGAATATGAAAGAGCCACGAGAGTACTTCACCGATTGAACCGGGAGCTTCAATTCCTCAGCAAGTTCGAGGATTCTGGGGATGGATAGCAGGAGCTTGGTGGTCCCACAAGTCTTCAGAATAATTTTGTAGTTGTAGATAAAGAGGCTCGACTCAGAGAGCACATAGGAGTCAAACAATTTGTTTGAGAGATTGGAGACAATAGTGCAATAAGCAAGGTCGAGAATAGAGTCAATTTGGGGACGTGAAAGGTTTCTGAGACCAAGGCCTTGAGGATCGAGAAAAGTGGGAGCTGGAGAGACTGTGATCTCGAGGCGCTTCTCGTAGCCCTCGAAACCAATAGCAGAGACCGCCATTTGATCAAGGTTTGTAGACAGAGAGAGAAGGGAGAATGTATCAAGAGAAGGGAGGGAGTGAGAAGAGAATTAGAGTGCAGAGCAGCTAGCAAAAGGTTTTCAAAATCAAAGTAAGAGAAAATCGGAAAGTTCCTAATCTACGAAGAATTGCATGTAGGTCGTATCAGGATGGTTTGCGCACGCACTACAAAAAAAACAAGAAATTAGTGAAATAATCAAATTTGATATTTGGGAAGTCAATAATCTGATTCTTTGTCTTATTTTGTGACCAGAAATAAGGAATTATTATTTTGGGTTAACAAATTCATATGATAAAAAGTATGGTTTGATTAGAAACTGAAAATTAATAAAATTCACACTTTACAATCCAAACCAGGTATCAGCTGGCACAAACCATAACTGGTACTATCTCACAACCATTTTTGTACCGAACATATAAAATCCTATGACGAGGCTTGTTATCATGTTCATACCAACAACACTACCAATACTTAACTGGTACCATAAAAATCAGAAATAAGATATAGAACTTACGTTGGAGTATTCAGCAGATTGGAATTTCTTCATACCACCGGCAGGTCGAACGTCTTCAATGCTGTATCCGAGAGGTGCTTCGTATTGTTTAGAGCCACTACTACTACTAGACTTCTTTTTTCCACCTTTCGACTCCATTAAAACATCAATTCTCTAATCTGCAATCACCAAAACAAATGAAATATATTTCCATTGTTAGCAATTTTATTTAATATGGTGTATGCCTTGTAATTGGCATATGAAGTACAACTTGAAAGAAATTGCAATTTCGTTTGGATTCATCTTTTTAATTCAAATTCTTCTAGGTTAGAAGAACATTCATATGATTTTGTTAGAGCAAATGTAAATTTCATTTCTGAATAAATTACACAATAATTTGAATTAGGACAATAGCTGATTCCAAATATTTAACAAATTTCAACATTGGTTCAGCAAGCTACAATTTTATTTCAGATCCAACCAGGTGATTACAAAAGAATTTCACAAAATTGCATAAACAAACAACAAATTCCACATAGATCCTAAATATTTTATATTAATCGAAAGAAACCACAGACAGAGAGAGAGAGAACTTACAAATTTTGAATTGGTTAAGAAGAAAGCTGTAATTGGGATCTATTCAGACTATTCTCTCTTCTTTCTTTGTCGAGATTTGGGTTGGTTTCTTGAAAAAGCGAGAGGAGAGGAGAATAGTTTAGAATGGGGATTTTCTGTGAATAGATGAAATGAGATTAGAAGAGGTGGTATTTATAGACCCAGAATGCCTCCTAGGGTTTTGTTTGACACGCACGATTCGCTATTTTTCTACTATTTTTTACGAACTGGACGCGGCGCAGACGGAAATCTCCTCTGTTATTGCATAAATTCTATTTTCATACAATTATATCCTATTTTTAGTACTCTTTTGTTAATTTATAGTGAGGCTATTTTGACTACTATGAATTTATATTTTTATTTCAAAGTTTAAATAGTTAATTCAAACAGTTTAATATTATCTTTATATAAAAAATATTCGAAATTCAAATTTTATATTTTTAGAATTTTTTACTTTTTTTAAATAGATAAAAAATCACTTAATTTAAAAATTCTGAACTATTCAAAAACGGTGATTTTCTAACTATCTAACAAAATAGTAAAATATTTATAAAAAATGTAAAATTTAACTTTCCAGTATATTTGAAAACGGTAATCATGTTTAACGGTTCAGATTAACTATCTAAACTTTAAAAATAAATATATATTAATTATACTAACTGTTGTACGCTATACATAGTTTATTATTGTTTGGTGATTGTGGAATTGGTAATAAGAGAGTCCGTAAAACAAGGAAACTTGTGGAAAATTATTAGAAATGGGTTGGACTTGACTAGTCAGGCTGTGCATTATTGCCATTTTTATTTTTGGAAAATATATTGTTATTTTTAAGGAACTAGAAAGATGATGAAAATATTGTATCCATGAAAGGAACCGCATCTAATGTGATTCTTGGAGAAATTTTAAGAAACAACTCCATATTTGATATTATGAAAAAATTCATCATCTTTTTGGATTTTTTTTAATATTTGATTTCTAAAAATAAAATAAATTGTATTAATATTGGTATGTTTTTGTTTTAAAAATATATATACTAGTATTATTAGCTATTCATTAATACTAAATAATTTATCTCTCAATAAGTTTCTATTATTATAAAAATACTCCTATTTATAGCATCGTCGGAATAAATATTGTGTATACTAATCTAAAATTTGATGGACAATTTTTCATAAAAAGAAAATTTAGTAATTTACGCATTTCAAATTTTTACTGTATTGTTTTTGGGAGCTAAGAAAGGAATAACAATTTTTTGCTAATATTATATTAACAAATTTAGGATATTTGTTCATAAAATATAAAACAAAAGATATAACTATGGAAAAATAAAACATGCACAAGGTAAAGTTAACAAAATTATTATTTTTTCCCATTTAGAAATTCGAGTTGCTATATTTATAGAACAATTAATTACAAAATATGCATTTTAAGTTAACAAATAATGTTGTTTTTCAAACTAAACTAAATTTTGAAAACGATACAATATCTTTCTCATGAAACTTGTTCGTACTTCACCTATAAGTTATGTTTGGCAAGTATTATTGAATTTCCACAAGACTTAATGTAATAATTTAAGTGATTTTTTTTTTATTTGGAGGTACTTGATATGTATCTTCATTTGTAGGTATTACAATAGTGATAATATACGTGTTTAATTCGCGAATAATTTGCATATTAAATGTTTTTTGACGTTTTTGCACCGAACTTCAAATAAAACGTTAAAAAAAATGTATAGCATGTTTTATTCGCGAATAAAACGCGAGTCACGAATTATTCGCAAAACAAAGACGAGAAAAAATAATTTAAAAGATTTTTTTCCTTCATTGTTGTACCGAATTATGTCCGAATCATGAAATTTTTATTCCGCCAAACCGAACCTAAACTATTCGCTTTTCACTTTGGGTATTACACCAAAGCAATATCCTTTAGATTTTTTTTTTAATAGGCTCCAGTAAATATTATTATAAAACAAAATCCAAGTATAAAACAAAGAGATTGGTCAAAAAGATACAAAGAAAGAAGGAAAATTTATTCCATGTATGACAAATCCTATATTCCTTTCCCATTAAATACTTTTAATTAAAAAAATAAGTAGGAAGATTCTCTTCCATTTACCAGCATTTATTTTTGAGAAACTTATATATATAACCATTATAACTTCATTTAGATTTGTTCATCACAATTTTTAAATTATTTTTTTTCCATCTATGCTCACTCATCTTGTCAATATCTGGATTTTTTTTTTAATTTAATCACTTAAAAATATAGCTTAATTTTAAAAAAAATATCTCTTACACCTTACTTTAAAAATATTGCTTTGCTAATTCCTCCCCTTCCTTTCAAAATTGACACATTGATAGAAAAATATTTTTAAATTATAAAGTAATAATAATTATATAAATTTCTCCTTTTTGCCTAGAATGTTACTTTGTAAAGTCCGCAAATTAAAAAAAAATAATTAGTTGTTTATATGATTTTCTTTGGACGGGTCAATTAGTAAACTAACATTACTTAATTGTTTGTTTATATAATTGAAGCTATGAACATTTCTTTTTCTTGTGATACGACATTTGAATTTAAATTATGTGATAATTTTCATTATGAATTATAATCTATTTAATAAAATTAAATTTGCAACGATTAGCGGACCCGTCTTAGACAACAATATTATTATTTCTTTTACTATTTCTTATGAAATTAAAAAGGTCCTTTTCTTATCAACAGAGGTTGAGGAATTCTTTTATAAACCATAATTAGAAAAAAGATTTTTATGAAACCAACATGATTATTTTTTTTTTTTTTAAATAATCATAAGAACCGAAATGTCATTTTAGTCTCGAAATTTTTATTTTCTTGGGATTGAAATGACAATTCGGTCTCGAGGATTTTTACGATTTTTCAACGTATTTTTTTCTCGAAATCTGTGAAAACAAATGAGACCGAAATGACATTTTGATTCTTATAGTTTTTGTGAAAAAAAATAATCATACTGGTTTCATCATTTTTTTTTTCTAATTATGAAAAAAATTGAGGTTGAGTGAAGTATATAAAAGGGAGGCTAAACTAAACACTCTTATAAATTTTAATTTTAATTTTGTCCTTCAAAAATATTATTTTTACAAAAGACAAAATCATGGATTAGGCTTTAGGCCACAAATTTTGTATTACTAGAGCATGGAAAAGGAGGAAGCATATCATCTGTGGAGCCAATTCCTACGGAGTTGTGCGGAGCTTTTAATCTGGTCTGTTCGTTTCAGATCGGACTGATCAGATCAGATCTTGCTCGAATTAAAAAAAAAAGTAAATATTCTTAAATTTTGTAAGATCTGATTTGATATGTCCGATCTAAAACGAACTGATTAGATTAAAAAATCTGCACAGCTCCACAGGAATTGGCTCCGCAGAGGATACGCTTCCGGAAAAGAAGGTCTACTTCACGCGAATAAAGTTTGGCACAGATCTCAATATCTCAATTTGTCACATGACTCACATCCAACACTGAAAATTAAAAATATATATATAACTTTTCATCCGTTTTCTCTCCTGGAATCCTGACTAAAATCATTGAGCTACGGCAGGGAATCTAGACTTAATTGTCACAGTTAAAAAATTATAGAAAATCAGTATCCCATATTGTTTTTTTTTTAATATTCTCAAACACTGCCACAAATAAATTATTCAGATTTGATTCAGCAAAGTTAAAAATTTGTGATTTGAAAATAATTTTAATATAATTCGGGATTGATTCGGAATTATTCGGATCAGATCTCAGTCTTGCAAGAGAGCAAACAAATAAATATAAAAATATTATGAGAAAAAATAGGGAAAAAATTGCTAATAATTAGTAAAATTTGGATAAATTCATAAAATTCGCGAATTATTCGGGTTTAATTCGGTCAAAGTTGGTCAGCCGAATAATTCGGCATTCAGTTCGGCATTACCAAAAAAATGAATTATTCAGGTTTAATTCGCGAATAATTTACAAATCTTGTACCTATAGTCGTGAGAGGAAAATTGAACTCTTAACTTTTGAGTACAACAATCCTAGGACATTTTTCTAGCCAACTAATTTTCTCCAGTATCTCATATTATCACACAGTATACATTGTAATCAAGAGGGTTCGAACTGTTTCCCATATTGTCACAGTATCTCTTTTCTCCAGTATTCCATATTGTCACAGTATACATTGTAATCAGGAGGGTTCGAACTGTTCGATCTGTTCGATTTTCAACCGAACCAAAAAAGTTCGGTTTATATAGATTGATTTTTTGGTTTAAATGAATCGGTTCGGTTGAATTTTTGAATTATTTCAGTTTAAATAGATCAGTTCGGTTTAGATTTTTCAAAACCGACTAAACCGAGCCCACCGAATTATAATAGTTCAAGTATAGTTTATATTTTGTTTAGCTCAATTATTGCTTCCTTTCTTTCATTTTGGTTTAAATATTTTTAAATATCTACCTATTTTGTATTGAAATTGAACAACTTCAATATAAAAATGTATATTTTTTTGTTAATAATGGTACTAATAAATTTACTTCGGTTTCTTCGGTTTGGTTCTTAATCGATTGATAAGTTATTCGGTTCGGTTCTATCTTTGAAAAAAACAATTGATTATATTATTTCGGTTTCAACAGAACTGACCGTTTAAACACCCCTAATTGTAATGTTACTTCTTTTTATTAGCATAATATCTCTTATACTGTGTTTTTGGAATTTAAATCTGCACATTTTCTTAAAAAAAACATAATCTTTTTCTTTTTCTTTCTCTAAAAGCAGGACGCTGCTTTTCTGTAAGAAAAACATTTGGATTCATGTTTTGGGGGCACACTTTCTAAGAAATTAGATAATTTATAATTAATTGTAATTAGATATAAGTACATGTAGTTTGCTATTTAATTTATTTTTCTCAATAGTTTGTAATGGAAACTAAACTTGAGAAAAATATAATCAATGCCGAGGTCAAAATATGATTGAGCTAAAAATATATTTAAATACATGATATATTTAACGAGCAAAAAGATGTCTATAATTATAACTTTTAAATTTTAACAATAATATTAAAGATAATAGATGAATATATCAATAAAATAAAAATAGATTAAATTCATAAAAGAAAATTATCAACAAACGGTATATAATAGCTGATATAACGACTGAGGAGACCCACATATTTCAAATTGACGATGGTGGTTGTTTCAATTTCAATTTCAATTTTCAAAAAAAAAAAATCAAATAAAACAGCTTAAATATGTCAATTTGTGTCTATATTCCAAAAAGGGAAAATACAGTAGGAAAAAGTAAGAGGTTGAAATGAAAAGAGCAAAGGAAAGGACTGTATATTGTCTAAGAAGATAAGAAAATAGTGAATGTCATTCCCACAAAAATAAATCAATGTTGTAATGTTGACAAACACAAAAATGTCTATTTAATATAATATAATAATATAGTGAATGTCATTCCCACAAAAATAAATCAATGTTGTAATGTTGATGAACACAAAAATGTCTACTCTTATGATATAATATAATAAGGGATGGGCTACGCAACTCCATGGAATAAAACGCGTTTGTACTTCATGCCGTATTTTTATTTTGAAAATCCAAATGACCGATCCGAACTGTTAGATGTGATCTTCATATTGAAATGTGTTTGGAGACCAAATTTTACATTTTTTGGAATTTTTTTATTATTTATTAAGCATTTTTCAAAAATTCAGTTCTGCTGTGAACAGTAAAAAACAGTAAATTTTTCTGGACCATTGGATCAGCAATTTTAAAAAATGCTTCATAAATAGTAAAAAAATTTCAAAAAATGTAAAATTTGGTCTCCAAGCACATTTCAATATGGAGATCATATCTAACGGTTCGGATCGGTCGTTTGGATTTTAAAAATAAAAATATGACGGCGTGGAGCACCAACTCATTTTACTCCATGGAGTGGCGTAGCCCATCCCATATAATAATATAATTATAAGATTAGAACAAGGGTAACTTTAAGCTCACAAATTTTTTAGTGAATTTAGTTTCAAAATTTATTGAATTGATTAAAAAATGATAAATTTAATTAGTTGAGCCGGATCTACTTCACGAGTATTGCGTTTACATACATAATTTATAAATTTTGGAATTAATTTAGTATAAAATTAAACGATAAAAAACAAATTAATAAATTAATTTTAGTATATTCATTTTTCATTATTTTTCACAATTTGACTTAATAAAAAACTATTTAAAAGTTATAAATTTTGTATGTAAATACATCAATCGTAGAATAGATTGATTTCAATGAAGGGCAGAGGTACGTTCAAGACGTGGGGGTCAATTGACCTCCATTTATTTCTAAAATTTTTGTACCTATACATGATATTTTATATAGTTTATATTAAAAATGCTATGGATATCATAATATTGACATCCATTTAGAGCATAAAAATTTTATATGATTGATCTTTGATAACTTGAAAGTTAGACTCCGTCTCTGATTTCAACAGTTTGAATTCCACATTTGAAGTCAATCCATTAGATTTTGCAATCAACATCGTAAAAAACTTGACGAACTTAAGAACACCCAAGTTCTACTTTATATCATAATTTTAATTTCTAATATAATTTTCTAATAAATCTACAATAATTATGTGTATGTTAAATTAAACGAACACAAAAATTATAATTGACGTTTGCCAGGAGAATGTTTGGTTAATTTCATAAGGTGAGTTGCTGTAACACCGTGAAAATTTTAAATGTAATTTGAATTAAAAGTCTAATTGTTAAATTAAATTGTATATAAATATGTATATGTATATGTAGAGGGAGAGATAAATGTATAATTTCCTTATTTATTGAATATTGAACTATTGGAGGGGTTTAATTGCAAAATTCGCAAAACATGACATGAGGGCCCCCTTTCCTTTTCTTTTCCTCTCCTTCCTTCTCTTTTCCCTTCTCCCTGCGCCATCTCCCCTCCCTTTCGTTTGTGAGCCGCCCCAAAGAAGAAAGAAAAAGAGAGAGTGAGAAAGAGAGCTTCCTCCTTGAAAACCATCCGAAAAATTGAGAAAAATCGAAGAGGAGGTTGATTCTCGCCCCCTCATCGGCTCCATTGGTACTTCCCTCTTCTCATTTTCTCTACATTTCCTTCTCTTGATTTTCTAGGGTTTCGGTGAAACCCGAAAGATTTGAACAAATCTCGAGTGATTCCTTGCTATTTTGCTTCTCGAGTGTTAAATTGTTGATTTCTTGTTTCAATTGCAACCAACTCCCGATTCGTGGGTTTTTCCAAAAGTTGATTAGGGTTAGAATACCTTTCTTGCAAATTGACTCGAATTTAACCTTGACAGTGAGTTTGGGTAAACTGAGACTTCCGTATTGTTCCTATTTGGTATAAAACCCTAATTGCGAGAAAGTATGCCTTAAACCCTAAAATGGTATTTTACAAGGTTAAAAGGGTAAACTTGCAAGATTTCCGAATTTAGTGAATTGACCATTTACGGGGTATTAAAATGCGATTGGATATAGGAAACTATGACTTTTATTGCAAATGACTTATTATGCCCTATAATCTAGGAATATATCCTATCGAGCACGGCTTAGCTGGATAGACGGAATTACCGAATCTAGCGAAAGCGGATCCGCTCTGCGCACCCTAGTGATCAGGTGCGGGGGTTCACGGGATCTGTTTTGATTTGTATTTCTTGAACTAAATAACTGTGCATATATATATATATTTATATATCTATTGGATTTCTAATTGAACCATTGTGCATACTAACATGTTGAATCTCTGCTTGAAAGCATTATTCGCCGCATTGCATGAGGAAAAGTAATAGTATAATTGGATTGATATGATTGTGATGATCTAGCATGTTGGTATGGTTTTATCGATTCTGTTCTATCGTTTCTGATAATTGAATGGAACCACAGTACTGAATTGAATTGAATTGAATGAATGAATTGTAATTGCAAAGTCTAGAGTCGACGCTAGACTTTGATTCAGGACCCATATGCGCATACGGAGAATGACCCTAATTGACCCAGTACCGGTTGGGTGAGGGAAATTGAATTGTGATTGTAGGAGTAGTGAAACTGTGGTAAATTGAATGTTTATTGGTCACTCTTTGATAAGAGTGATGATCCGTTGCATAATCACGAGATATGCGACCATAAATCGGAATTGATGAATTGATATGAATGTACGACTATAAACCAGAGAATAGAATGGTTAAGCCCGATACGATAGATAGTTGATATCTATCATTTATAACCGGACGTGGTAAATTTATCAGTTAAGCCCAGAAAATTCTGAGAATTTCTCGATTGCTTTTGAATGTGATATGAGTTGGAGTTCATTTGATTCTATTCTTGGTGCACGTGCATTCATTATTATTGCATAATTGAATTGATACTCCAATGCGGTGTGTGTTTAGTTCTGGTAATGGATTTCTTACAAATCCAGTAGCCCTAATTAAATTCCGCACTGAGGAAACGGATGACAAGTTTTCTCACCCCCCATCCCCCTCGGGGAATTTTATTTGATTGAATGTGTTTCAGGTAAACGCGAATAAAAAGGGACTCGAGCTCGACAAGTGAGGCATAATCCGGATAGATTTAGGGTATGCCAACTCAATGTGTCCATTTTGGTGTTTGATTAAACCATAGTATGGTATTTTGTGTATAGCCTCTTATCGGACCATGTCATGTTGATTGTAACCCTAAATACGACCTAAATATACACATTTTATGTTAATATAGATTATTATGTTTTAAATGTGCTTGAAATGGTATTGGAAATGGGTATTATATGTTTAACTATGCGAGAATTGATTGGTTCGAAAAATGGGAATAATATTATACAATAGGGAGCTAAGTACTGAAAACTGGGGCTACCTTGCGGGCCGTAGAGAATCGGTTGCGGGCCGCAATCAAGGAATAAAAATCAAAGTACTGCGCAAAAAATGAAATCTGAATGGGCCTTGCGGGCCGCAACAATTTTATTGCGGGCCGCAAGATTCAAGTCAGACACTTTGTGAAACCTGAATGGGCCTTGCGGGCCGCAACAATTTTATTGCGGGCCGCAAGATACAAGTCAGAGACTTTGTGAAATGCTGAAGAAAGATAGTCAGCTTTGCGGGCCGTAGCCCAACCCATTCCGGGCCGTAACACAGCTCTTGCGGGCCGCAAGAAGAAGAAGAAATTGATGTTTTATTGGGCAGATTTGAGTGTCGATTGCGGGCCGCAATAAGCCTCATTACGGGCCGCAATAGGTCATGCAGAAATCTTTATTTGATGGTAATAAAGTCTAATTGAATTGGAATCGAAGCAGATTTGTTTTAAATCTAAATTTAATAGTAATTGTATGATTTAAATATGTTTGTGGGTATATGTCGAAATTATATAAATCATATTTGTATAAATATGATTTTTGACTAATTAAAGGTTAGGTTAGATTGGTTGTAAACCGTTATTATGTTAGGTTTACATTGTACTTGCCTTGTGAGTATATAGGAGACTATATATTCACGGCGGGACTGCACGACCCCATGTTTCGGGGTGTGACAGTTGCAATTGAAGGTCTTCTTTCTTTTTCCGAAAGAAAAATAAATTGTAGTTATTAAATTTATTTTGAGTAAAAGTTGGAAATTAAGCAATTGAACTATTTAATATCTACAAAATTGTTTTTGGAATTGAATTCAAACTCTCTCAATCTTTCTAAAAAAAAAATCCAGGCGCACAAAATTTTTTTTTACTTCCATCAAGAAAGTGGAAGTTTGACTTTCATTGACACTAAACAATTAAATATTTCAAAAGTGATTATTTGTAATAATTTACATCTATGTGGGTTTCATAATTGCATAAACAATACATGATTTTTTTTTTGTAGTGCTCAATGGCTCAGTCTATGGTGCTATCTAGCCAGGTTCTAGTGGAAGAAGGTACCAAGAAAGGTGAAAAAAATGTAAAAAAATAAATAAATAAATAAATAAATGCCAGGCTGGAAGCCGCCTGAACTACTAGTGGCTAGAGCAAACAAAAATAGGTTTTCTAGCCTTAAAAAAATATCATTTTCAAAATTGTGTCTCTACTGACTAGTCTAGTCAGTGGCCAAGTTGAACTTGGGAAGATCTTTCAATTATCTTCTTTATTTTCATTTTATTTGATGTTTATTTATTTTTATTTTGGCTGAAAACTCCGTAGGCAGTTTCATTGATACGATCTGCAGTTGGTTGGTCCAAAAATTAAGAGTCGGTCTTCTTAAAAAGTTACAAAGTAGCTGTTATATAAGATTAGATAACCAGTGTTTGTGAAAAACATACAATTAAACAAAACAAAAAACACACAGAGATATGTGTATCATGTGGATGCAATGATCATCCTTGCTTGATTAGCGTGATAGAAGCCTAATAATGGTTTCCTCTGTACGTATATCACAGTCGAGAATACACTTTTGAATGACTACATTGTTACAAATTTACAATTAAATCAATTAGATTATATAACGGATGTGTTTGACTTGATCAATCGTTACAAGTGGGATTGGGGACATGACAGGTGGGGTCTGACTGTCTGAGGAACATAATTAATTAAATATGGAGCCCAGCGGTCCCAAGCCATTGATTACAGATGGCGACCACGATTCAACAGAGTTGAACAACAAGTGGGGACGCATTAACTCAGAAGAGCATCTTTTGAGTTAATAGATATCGGCTATCGGATTGTAAACGGAGTCCATCCGGCTTCCATCTAAAATATAGGAGGTATTTAATATTAGTGCGGATTTAATTCGCACGAATTTTAAAGCTGGTCGAACAATTCAAATGTATTAACTCAAAAGATTCTTTTTTGAGTTAATGCATAGGATCTGAATATGTGGGTACAGGGGAGGATATCTCAGAGGATGTGAATTCATGGATACATGGGTCCGGATCCCATAAAGCCATTGATTGCAGATGATGACCACGATTCAACAGAGTTGAACAAGTGGGGACTGGGGAGAATACATGGGTCCGGATTTTATAGGGATTGTTCGGTAACAAGGAATTAAGCCTCCTTAAGACTTAATCTGTTTCTTTTAGCTTTCTTAGCCACTTAATCTTGTTGAATACCGATTTCTTAGTACGGATTAAGAACATCTTCTTTAGCCTCCTTTTGCCCGAATTTTAATCATTTGTCCGGATCTTAAGGCACATCTACTTCTTCCTTTAGCTTTCTTAGCTTTCATTAACGGATTAAGACAACCGCACATCGGTTTCTTAGCGCTCTTTAAACTTTTAATCCTTCATTCTTAATCTTTTATTGCCGTAAAGTAACTTAAAATTTGTACTTGTATGATCCGGTCAGGATCCGGGACAATCTAATCTAACGTAAACTTCACAGATCCTTATGTAGATTCTGATCGGACGGTCCGGATCCAAACTCAAATTTTAATTCAACAGAAGGCCACTTTGACAGCTCAGCATAACAATGTAAAATGGACTCTATCTGATCAACGACGGGGATCTGACGTGCGGGGACCACCTAAACAACAATCAATCACTGAAAGGACGGGACCACATTGTCAAAAACGGAGATGATCAACTGGAGAGCTCAGAATGGAAGAACAATGAAAATTTTGTTGAGAGCTGTCTGAGAGGTAAAAGGATGGAATCTTGTAATTAATTACTTCAAATAATTTGCAATTAGGTGCTTAAATTTAGTTTAATTACTATACTTATGCAACAACTGTTCTGAGTTTTTTTTTTTTTTACCAGATTTCATATATTAAAAAATCACAAAAGTTCCCCAATTTCATCTTAAATTCTTCCGATTGAATTATGGATTTATGGCACATTCAACATCATATGAGTGAATGCTAAATAAAATTATATTTGCCAATAGTAGTTTTCATAAAAAAGACTCAGCCACTCTTTTTAAGCAGCTTGTCATTTATTCTATTATTCTCATCAAACACTTTCCTTTATACAAAAATAACTAAGTTTAACAAAATAATTTGGAAATTATTAATGAAGGACAAAAGCGGCATAATTATATAAAAATATGTATTTGTGCTTAATATTAAAAAATGAACTCTCAAAATAACATCAGTCTTTACAAAATTATTTTACAATTATAACAAAATAATAGTGTTTGAAAAGGCCTTAATTAAAAGAAAAAATATAATTAATGTAACAACAACGAAAACGTATGTCACTGCCAAGGATAATTAGATTTCTTGTTTCCTTCTTAGAAATAATTTGAATAACATCTGTTATATATTTCTTTTTATCCAATATCAGTTCATTTGTTAAATTGGATATGAAATATAACACAACCATTCAAGATGTTCTATAACTATTATTACAAGCACCGTATTCCTTAATATTGTGTTAGTGTTTGTGATAACTTGTGCCTTTAGTTGTCTCCTAACAAAAAAGATAAAACAAACTTAACATAACAAGTAACAATAACTTTCATTTGTAGGTTAATTCATAATTCCATATTATGAGACTCAACAACCATACTAATTATCAATACATAATAGTCATGTTTATTGTTAATCTAATTTTAATAAACTCCAACATTTGCTACTAATCACTGTTTACACGAATACTATGTTAATGTGCATTGTTGATGAGTAATATACTAGTTACCCTTCCTATATAGTATGTGTCTAAATATATAATGCATCTAGATAAATATTGATAAAATGGACCCTTCTTTTATTTGTGTGCGTGTGTGCGTGTGTGTTTGTTTGTGTCAAATAGAATGCATGATTGATATACCAATATCTCCTATTGTCAGCGTCTCTCCTAGCTGTGAGGCTGTAGTCTCTTTAATATATCTTCTCAGAAGTGACTAAAAAAAAAAATGAAATTATAATTTACCAGATGTTAATAACATAGTTGAATTTTCTTTATTTATGTATTTAATTATTATTTTTGTTTATAATTATTTTTTAACTTTTTTTTTTTCAATTGTCACACACACTACAATTTATGATTCTTATTGTGCATTCCTTCAATGAATAATATTGTATTATATTATGTGTTGTATACTTGTAATGAAGATTTTTTAGTTACCTGAAAACAAAAATAATTATATGACCAATCTATATTTGAGAAAAAACTTGAATAGTACTTGATTAAGATATATATATATATATAGATGAGGTCTATCTCAGATTAATATAAATGCAGAGAAACTATATATATATATATTGAATAATTATAGATGAAGAGAAAATGTAGATTCACAATTTGTTTGTGTTATCAAAAGAGGAAAAGTGTGTGACTGAGAAATTAAATGCATGGATAGAAAAATTTACACACCATATGCATGTTAAAAATATAAATTTTGTAATAATTTGCAATTAGGTGTTTAAATTTAGTTAAATTACTAAATTTATATAACAGATGTTTTGAGGATTTTTTAAATTGTGACCAGAATAATTAGATTTTAATGAGTTTATGATATGATATCTGATCTGAGACAAATAATGTTCAATTGTATATCAAATGAGAATCCTTACTATAGAAATGTCCACTGCAAATTAATAAAATAAAAAAATAATTTCAACTATAATTGTTCAAGTAATTGGAGAGTAACACTTTTAAAATATGAAATATTCAAAAATCTAAAGAGATAAAATAAAAAAAAGACATAACGTTGTTTTTCGGACTATAACGAATATGGCGCTATACGTGCTATATATATAGACGTAATATAGACATAATGTTGATTTTTAACTGTTCCTCTATGACGCATACAATAAATATTATTTAAACTTACAATCTCATACACAAAAGATAAATTTTAACTACAAAACTAGACATATATATATTCTCAAAATAAATTCAATCGTTATGTCATGAATCAAATTTTTTTCATATCTTATTGATATGTATCCGAAAATTATTTAAATAAATAAAATCCAAACACGAGTATTTTGAGAAACGGTCACATTTGAACACGCCGAAGAAATTCCTACTTCAGCCAACAAATTAACACCTCTTGCTTTCGTCAAATTAAACTAAAATGAACAATCTTATAAAATCGGATCCACAAATTAACAATTGCAAGATCCAATCAACAAACAAATTAACCAAAATTGGGAAAAATGAAATCTGACAATGGCCGTTGGAGCAATGTCAAGTCAGATTGTTTTTTTGTTTTTTTAATAAAAAATAAGATTATTTGCCCTGCAAACTTGGTGCAAATCTGAAAGGTTTTTTTTTTCTTCAAAGAAGAAACAATAAGTAGAAGAAAAAAATTTAAAAAGAAGTCAGTAAAATATTAATATTTTATAAAGGAAGAAAAATTTGATAATTCAAATATATGTACTATCATTTTTTTTTTGAGAAAAGGTTTCTGTCCACTGA
The DNA here is from genome assembly GCF_964058835.1 of Carex rostrata. NCBI lineage: Eukaryota > Viridiplantae > Streptophyta > Magnoliopsida > Poales > Cyperaceae > Carex > Carex rostrata. Next base: position 3,687,452 of record NC_135945.1, on the reverse strand, counting down.
GTTTTGTCCACCATCTGTCCACTACACTATCCATTCTGATTTAACTGTCTTCAACCGTCTCTCCGTTATCCAATTTATAACGGCCTATTTAAACACCGACGGACGACGAAACCTTCCTTTTTTTTTAATTTCATTTCCGATATTTTCAAATCCGATCTGATTTTCTCCGCATTTGGTGATTGCCTTCCTCTTTCGCGCGATGCCAGATTCATTCCATTCTCCATTCGCGATTGACTTCCTCTTTGCTCTTTCATTCAAACGATTGGCGAGCTCTCTTCCGTAGTTCGAAGCTAATTTCATTCGAAGGATTGGCTTCGTTCGACCATTTCTGGCTTCGTTCTGACTCAGTACGTCACTTATTTTTCGTTCTGGCTTCGTTCAATTTACTGACTTCGTAATCTATATGATTTTTTTTGGCTTCGTTCAATTTACTGACCATTTCTGGCTTCGTTCTGGCTTCGTAATCTATATGATTTTCTTCGTTCTGGTTTTGTATTTTTCTTTTGTCATTTATTTTTCGTTCAATTTACGATTTCGTTTTTAAGATTACTGACTCGATCTCGTTGTTTGAACATGATCGCCATGGAAGAGTGTTATTCAAATTTCTCTGCTCAGGTTTAATTAGATCGATTGTGCAGATCTGAACGGCCTCCTCTCCTACAGTCTATTTTATACATGATCGCAATGGAACCTTCAATCGTGGAGCGCAATCGAATAGAAGTTATTTTTGTTGAAGAGCACAACAAAATTCAAATCTAGTAAGTTATTTATGTTGAATTTGTTGTTTTCGTTGTATACAGTAATAGATCTAGCATTTCAAATGAAATATGGAGGAAAGAGATGATAGAGAGGCGATATGGAGTATTGATCTGTTCATTTTACTGTATTGCCCCGTTAATTTTACAGTATTCATCTTGTCATTTTATAGTATTCATCTTGTGAAAATCTGGAGGAAATAGATGATAGAGAGGCGATATGGAGTATTAATCTGTTAATTTTACAGTATTCATCTTATCATTTTACAGTATTCATCTTGTGAAAATCTGAAAGAAAGAGATGATAGAGAGGCGATATGGAGTATTGATCTATTAATTTTATAGTATTGCCCCGTTAATTTTACAGTATTCATCTTGTCATTTTACAGTATTCATCTTGTGGAAATCTGGAGGAAAGAGATGATAGAAAGGCGATATGGAGTATTGATTTGTTAATTTTACAGTATTTATCTTGTAATTTTACAGTATTCATCTTGTAATTTTACAGTATTCATCTTGTGAAAATCTGAAAGAAAGAAATGATAGAGAGGCTTCTTATTCATCCGAACAATATTCAATTGAAAATTATACTGTATACAAGATTCAATTTTACAGTTCTGCTGATTCAATTTTACAGTATACAAGATTCAATTGTAAATTTTATTGTGTAGAAGATTCAATTTTACAGTATACAAGATTCAATTGAAAATTTTACTGTATACAAGATTCAATTTTACAGTATACAAGATTCAATTTTACAGTATACAAGATTCAACCCAGTGCGGACGCTAATAACTAACTCTAACTGCCAATAACTTCCTATAACTGTAATTTTCAAAAGTACAGTTTGAAAGTACATTTATTTTGTCCTGTTGTGCAAGTTGCTATATTTTTATAACTATCATGGGACCACTTCAAATAGTTGCTGGATGTTTTGTGATTAACTGATATATTTTATGTGATATATTGTATAATTATACAGCATGTAGAAGTAATTTTACAGTATTCGCACAAGTCAAAGCTGTGGACAAATGGTGGACAAAAGGCTGTGGACAATTAGACGCTTCCTTTTTTTTATCTAATTAAAAGATTATACTAGTCGGTTTTATCAAATCAAATTAAAAGTAAAGTAGTAAAACAATCATTCTATTTGTCTGAGTCATTATTAAGTAACAATTACTTTCCAGTGCAAAATTATTTTACAACTAAAAACGAAATATAGTAATATTTTTATTGGAAAATTGCTGATAAAAAAAATAAAAATCCAATCAATGCAGTTGCTATCAAAGCGCATATCATTATCAACAATATCAAGAGACAATTACATGTCTTCGTTTCTTCTCGGTTATGTTGCATAGATACGGATACGGATATTTTATCGAATATGATACACATACAGCGATATAAAAATTTAAAAAAAAAAAATCTAAAATAAAATATGTCTATTATATATATTATTTTTTATGATTTTATATATTATATTTAGATAATTATAACTATATTCAAATTTGTAAATAAAATAAAAACTTAACCTAAATATATATTAAATAGCATGGTTACTAGCATATATTACATATAATACTCTAGAGTAGTGGTTCACATTTTTTGATGTTCAACTGGGAAGTCTCAGGTTCGATTCACACAGACGGAAGAAAATAAAACTGATTTTTTTCGATTTATGCGTGGCTCATGACGCAGGCTCGGTTCACAGAAGCATAGAATCCAAGAGACTGGGCGAGGTCATAGAAGCATAAAATCCATCAACCAACTCCCTTAATATTGTATCATAATTTGTGATCATGTGTCGCTTTAATTTTCTCCTAACAAATAAAAGAAAGTAAACTTAACATAACAAGCAAAAATGACTTTCATTTATGAGTTAATCCATAAATAGGTACTTTTCTTATTGTGTCAAATAGGTGTGTGTATGTGTGTGTGTTTGTTTCCAAGAGAATGATTGATATATACCGATATCTCTTATTGTTGACGGCTCTCGTAAATGTAAGCTTGTAGTCTCTTTAACATATCTTCTCAAAAGTAGTCCAAAAGAATATAATTATTTTACACTATATATTAATAACGTAGTTGAAAAAAATATTATGTATTTATTTTTTTCTCAATTTGTCACACTTACTATAATTTATTATTCTTATTGTGCGTTCCTTTAATCCATGATATTGTATTATGTATTGTATTTGAAGATGATTTAGTTTTTCAGAAACAAAATAAATAAATGGAAATTTATATTTGAGAGAAGACTTGAAAAGTAGTTGATTAAAATATTTGGATAAGGGCTATCTCGAATTAATATAAAAATGCAGAGAAACTATTAGATTATTAATTTATAATATAGAAGCAGAGAGGATGTGTTCACAATTTGTATGTGCTACCAAAAGAGAAAATGTGTGACTGAGAAAATGAGCGAAGAGAAAAAATTATACACCAGATGCACTTTTAAAATATGAATTTTATGATACATGTTCTTCCAATTTACAAAAATACTAAAAAATTCTAAAAAGTATAAAGTTTGATATAAAAATGGTTCATTATTTGAATTTTGAATATGAGAATATGAGTTCATAGTGCAGACCGTAATGTAATATTCATATAATCATGTATAGTCCCACTATTATATATTTTCAAATAGAAATTTGTCTATCCGTGAAAAAGAATAATATTGTACGATGAAAGCAAAATTTTGTAATTAGCTTTGGATATATATGGATTATTATAAGTTCGAAAAAAGAAAAAAAAATCCATGAACAAACTGATTAATTAAATTAGAGCTGTTGGTTATTTCAAAAATTAATTAGTGTTCAACGTTATGGGATACTTTGGTTGTCATAAGATTATGCAGAATGAAATTTTACGTTACAAAAATTTACAAATTAATTTGCAAAAAAAATATTTATATATGGAAATGCACTGAAATAGTTATGAAAATATGCTGAAATATATGTTTGGCGGTATCATAGAAATAGTTATGAGAAATCATTTTTTTTTTCTTAAATACTTGATATCAATACAATTATTCATATTAATATTTTTTAATATAATTAAATAAAATTGATTAAATAATAACATAACAATACTTATTAAATATTATTTTATAACTTGCCTTTCATTCATAAACTTGTTATCCGATCACCCCGAAAAAATAATTAAAAATTAATACATATTTATTATTACTAACCCTTAGTTTGTTTGAAATAAAATACATATATATATTTCTTATAAAAAAATATTGAAAATTATTGTTGTTTATCAAATACTTTGATAGTAATTTAAATATAACAAAATATACTATAAATTAAAATACAATTAAAAATTAGTTAATTTAGTTGTAACAAAATTTGTAATTGTAATTGAAAGGAGTAAACACAAAAGCATGAGCTTGATGCCAAATACTTTAGAGCACATGGATTTATAATGACACAACTCCGAATTATTAATTGGATGTTATTTTTGTACTATATCAACTATTGATTTTCTTATTAGTTGCTTATATGATTAAATTCATTTTTGAGTGAGACTAGTACTATGATATTATGCATACTATATATTGATTCGTAATACAAATCAATATTTTCATTTTGAAAATTCATATAACTGTCAATCATTTAATATGATTTTCATATGAAAATATACTTGCAATCTTAATTAATTTTTCATTTCGTTGATTTTGTTTTTAACTATTTTTAAAATAGATAAAAAATCACTACTTTTAAATGGTCTACATAAAACTTAGATCAAGTAATTTTCTACCCATCTAATAAATTGTAACATAATTCAATAAAAAAAATATAAAATTTGATCTACAACTATATTTTATATGAAAAACATTTAAATTATTTGAACTTTCAAAATAAAAATATTAATTCATTGTACAATATATCCCGTGTACGTATAAGGATGAAACGCAAGGGATAGTGTCGGTATATCATCCTGGATACTACCGTCGCTAATAGAAAAAAACACCTTTATGTCGGTATATCCTCGTGGATAGTCACTTTTTACTCTCGCAGATACTGTCCATTCTTGTATTTAGCCTCACTCTTCATTTTTTACAATTTTGAACATCCTATTAGGACCTTATAAATAATTTTTGTTGATACATATGGTAAAGAGATTGAGCAATCAATAATGCATTGAAAATACTCAAACACTAAAAATGGTCATCAAATTTTACACATGTATAAAAAACCAGATGATCAAGTGTGATTGCACCAGTGATATATAGAACTAAAATACGATAATTATTTAGAAAATAATAAAAAAAAGAAGAGAGAAATAGAAAGAATACTTGTTATTAGAACTAAAATACTAATTTTACCTGAAAATTAGTCAAAATTCAGAAAAAAAAAAATCTGACAATGGCAATTAGATTACTTCTAGAAAGTTTAATGTTTTTTCTTAAGTCAAAAGTCATATTGTTCACCATCAAATTTGATTCAGATATAGAAGATATTTTTCATTTTAAAGAAGAAAGCAAAAAATTAAGATAATTGAAAAATATGCATATCTTTTAGTCTATAATAAAGAAGTACGTAACATTACACTAGTGATTATGAAAGAGCAAAAAATGTCTTTATCAACTTAAATTAAAGGAGATAAGTAAAACAATCCGCTTATTAATTAGTATAAACCATTACTAATTAAAAGTTATTTTGATTTACAAAATCATTTTACAACTAGTACAAAATCTAATTTATTTTTTTTATTAAAAAAAATATAATAAATGAAGTAGCAAAAACAATACCACTTGCTAAGGAGGTGACCATCTGTGTAATGATTTAAAAGATATTTGCTATATATTTCTACTTGTCAAATATCAATAAGTGGATTAATTCTAATTTGTTTCTAATGATCTCGAGGATTGTAAAAATATGTAATAAATAATAAAAAATGTATCTTCAGAATAAAAATATACAACTAAAATATAACACAACCATTCAAAATGTTCTACAAAAGCTACTATGAGAACACAAACCATCTTCACTAATATTGTATTAGAATTTGTGATCATTTGTATCTCTAGTTTTCTCCTAAAAAAAAACAGCAAACTTAACATAATAAGCAACAATGACTTTTTATTTATGGATTAATTCATAATTTTACATCAAAAGACTCATCAACAACCATACTAATTATCAGTTCAAAATAGTCATGATCATTGTTTATCTAATTTTAATAAACTCCAACATATGCTACTTGTCACACCCCGGAACAGGGGGTCGCGCAGTTTTGTTTTAAAATGCGGTTTTGTTCATGCATGCGGATTTATATTTATATTATTATATTTTTATGTGGGTGGGCCTGATTCTATTAGTATGCGGGGGGTGGCAGGGGGGCGGCAGCCCCCTGCGAGCGTTGTCTGAGGTTACGAATCACCGCTCAATAGAGCACGGAAAATTTTATTTTGGAGAAGTCAAATTGCATGAAAATCCTTTAACCGACGGTCCAGATTAGTCAAATTATCATATGATTTGATTTAAAACAAGTTTGGTTCAAATCCGATTTAATTTGGCTAAGTTATACTCAAAACAGCATTTTTCAGAATCCCCATTGCGGCCCGCAATAGGGCTGTTGCGGCCCGCAACAAGTTCCAAAATTTCCAGCCTTTGAAATTTGCCTCTGTCTCCCTTCATTGCGGCCCGCAATGAATTTATTGCGGCCCGCAACAAATTCCAAAATTCCCAGCCTCTCCACAGCACTTCTGCCTCCATTCATTGCGGCCCGCAATGAATTTATTGCGGCCCGCAATGACCTGGTTGGCTTTTTAAGCTGCGAATTTTTCTCTGTCTACTCTCATTGCGGCCCGCAATAAGGGTACTGTTTTTCATCCCTTTGCCCATTTTCGTGGAATTTCACCCCGTTTTCAAACCCGATCAAATCTCCGTATAACTAAACAATTATTCCCCATTCACTAGAAATTTTAATGACGTTTAACATGCAATTTCAACATTTAAATCATAACAACCATTTAAAACATACCGTTAGGGTTTTATAACATAATACGGTTCGATAATAACCTATACATCAAAATAACCGACTACGATTTCAACTACACATTCAAAATGGCATAAAAATGGTTTGGCATAACCTATTAGCTCGGCCTATACTCACGAGTCGAGCCCGAGTCCCACTTCACTCGCGTTTACCTGCACATATCAGTTGAAAGGGAAAAATTCCCCGAGGGGAGGGGGTGAGAAAACCTGTCATCCGTTTTCTCAGTGCGGAATTTAAAGGGCTACTGGATTTGTGAGAAATCCATCACCAGAACTAAATATACTAGCAATAGGGCATCTATTTATTTATTCACCAATAATAATAAATGCACATGTACCGGGAATAGATTCAAACGGTTTCAATTCACAAAAATCAACATCAATCAACGAATTTCCAGAAAGATTTGGTTTTACAGATATAATATATATAAGTCTGGTTATGAGGTACAGATATCAACTATCGATCACCTCCGGCTTAACAGTTCTATTTTCTGGTTTCAAGTCATACAATCTCATCAATTCATCACTTAAAATATACACGGGCATATTCCGCGAATATGCAACAGAATATCACTTTTCTCAATAAGAAATCACTGACACTTTCACTGAGTCACTGAATCACTGAACCACAGTTCTACCTAAAATTACACTGCACTTCCCTTACCCAACCGGTACTGGGTTCACTAGGGCCATTCTCCAGATGCGCATAAGGGTCCTGGATGAAAGTCTAGTAGCTAGCTAGACTTTCCACTATGATACACTGTTCACTTCACACAATCAATCCAAGTCATACTGTGGTTCCACTCACTTATTCAAAACGACAGATCAACAATCGATAAACCGTACCAACATGAGAATCATAACATGTTACGTTACGAAATTTTTACAATTAAATTGAAATGATTTAAAAGGAAGAACCGATAAATTGTGTTAATAAAATGGAAGTTTAAACCTTAATTAAGGTTTCCCTAAATAAGTAAGTTAATTGTGAATTGAAACCGCGTCGAAATTTCGAGATTTCGGAACCTTATGGGCTCAGTGCGGATTTGATTGACCGCAGTGCGGATCAACCTCATCCGCAGTGGCTCAGGATTTTTCTGGAATTTTGACAAAAATATGACTAAGTAGTGAGTGCGGGTGAGGGATCCGCAGTGCGGATTAGTTTAGCCGCACTCATGAATTTCTGTATTGCACTGAATTTTCCTGAAATCGACTAAGTAGTGAGTGCGAGTGAGGGATCCGCAGTGCGGATTAGTTTAGCCGCACTCATGAATTTCTGTATTGCACTGAATTTTCCTGAAATCGGCTAAGTAGTGAGTGCGGATGAGGTTGAACCGCAGTGCGGATCAGGTTCATCCGCAGTAGGCTCGGACTTTTCCTGGATTCGGCTGACAACCGACTAAGTCTCGAGTGCGGATTAGGTGACCCGCAGTGCGGATTGGCTAATCCGCATTCAGGGTAATTTTAACCCTAAAACCCAAATTAAACCTTCTCTCTCTCTCTCTCTTCCACCATTCCCCATTTCTAAGTGAAATTCGTCCAAGAGAGAAGGAAAAGATCCCGTGAGTTTCCGTTTCGTTCAGACTCCCGATTGTTGCGAGAAATCGAGTTTGGAACCGAGAAAGCAGCCGAGGATCTCTCAGAACCCTTCTATTTGGTATTTCTTTCTCTCCTTTTTGGTTTCGAAACCTCGAATTTTCTCGATTTCTCGGATTCTCGTTTTAAACCCGAGATTTGTGCTCGAATTGCTCGAGGACTAGTTCCTCTACACTTCTTACTAGTTTGTTTGTCATTCTTTTTCCCGATTTCTTCCGATTTATGAAATCTGATTTCTAGGGTTTCGTGCCAAAATTGAAAGTTGGCATAATCGTGATTTGATTTGCTTAACCCGACCAATTAGACTTGTAATCGGCAGGGTTGCCTCCTGATGGTGAATTTCTAGAACATTTAACGGCTGATTTGAGATTTTGACCAAATTAGGGTTAACCAAACGGTGAATTGAATTGATCCGAGAACCAAAGTAGTGAAACAGTGATTGATGGTTACCAAAGTGAAATAGTATAAGGCTAGAGGGCCTAGATGAGATTTTGTGTGGTTTTAGAGGATTTTGGTAAGAAATAATGAACCGAACGAATTGATACCAAAAACATAGGAATTGATTAGAGAAGGTATAAGCCCTAGAAGTAACTCGAATAAACCTCTCGATCATGAACCAATGTTAAACCAAGTATACGCATAATATAGGTGTAGGCTCGGTCGAGCAAGAACTTGCGAGACAATACGAGACGTCCGATCCTTAAAATTAAGCGGTACGCTCGGCATACTAAGGTGCGGGATTCTTGGACTTGTTTGATACTTTATTTTCAGGAATTAAACTGTGTATTCGTTTTGTCATGTTGAATATCATTGATTGCATCTGAATTGTGTAAAGCATTTGCATAGCCCAATCAAATTAAACTCGAATTGATATGACTTGAGTGATTTTGCATGCTGGTATGGTTGTAGGTTGTGTCGATCTATTATGATCTGATTTGATTGAAAGTCACCACGATTGATTTGATTTGAATTGATATGTGTGTGAATGGATTTACGAAGTTAAGCACTTGGATCCAATTAATTTGCCAAGTCGGGCTGTATGCTGACTTGGATTCCCAGGATCCTAAATGGCCTTAGGTGAACGGCCCTCGATATTCCCAGTACCGGTTGGGACGAGGGAGGGTGATTATGTTATGAGATGTGTGATTGGAAATCGTGGTTGACTTGTGTAACGTCTATGGCTCGGTAGCATTTTCCTACGTGTTAATGCATTTGAACGGTCGATTGAATATGACGAATATTGGAAACGATTCTAAAGTGGATTTTCTTTACATGATTTGAACCAGACCTTAATAAACTGTTAAGCCAAGCGGTTGCAGATGGGTGTCAAATAAAGGGTCCAGCGGTTGGCCATCTGTAGGTGTCAGTAACCCTACAGATGTGGGTTTGATAAAGGTTCAGCTCGAAAGAACATCTGTAATTGCTACAAGCCCCACTGAACTGAGTTAGGAATCGAGTTAAGCCAAAATATATGTTGTGTTTGAGATTCATCTTGGAAATTCCGTAAACTGTGTTTCAGGTTGATTAACTGTTGTCGAGTAGTGGCATTCTGTTATTTATGTTTTCTTATATAACTGTTTGCATTGTTGTTGTTTGGGTTTCATTATTGAATATAGAGTTTGATTGCAAGTCCAATAATTCAAATGTGGCAAATTCGCACTGAGAATTTATTCTCACCCCCACCTTCCCCGTTATTTTACAGGTATTGGTGCGACTGATTCCGGAGAGGCACGAGAGTAGTAGGCCTTAGTAGCTTACCAGTATATGACCCTAGATATCTTTTGTTGTATAGATTTAGGGTAGGCCTCGTGGTTGGTATCCGGATGAGATACTTTTGTTGTATTATATGCTGACCAGACTGTGTACTCTGATATATATATTAGAAACTTGTTTGAATTGCTTGTTGTTTGGTTTGAAATGTGAGTAGCCTTGTAAGCATACACGGCGTTGTATGCTTACGGCGGGGGACTGTTACGACCCGTGGCCGCGGGGTGTGACATAACAGTTATACAATTCAATTTCACTAATATCACAATTAATGCAATGCGGCAACAAATGCTTTCAATCAGAGATTCAACATGCTATGCACAGTTTATTTAAATCAAGCAATCAACATAAATATAATAATATGCACCGTTATTTAGTTCTATGAATAAACCCCAAAACAGATCCCGTGAACCCCCGCACCTGGTTATGTAGGGCACGTAGAGGGTCCGCGATCTCGCGACTCGGTAAGCTCGTCAATCCCGCTAGCCGTGCTTGTTAGGATCTATCCATAGGTCAATTTATTAAATTCCGGCACTTTTACAATTTAAACCCTAATCAATTTTTGGGAAAATCCGTAATTTGGAAATTTGGTTGCACTTTGGAACACGAAATCAATCAATTTACACTTTAGAAACAACAAAGGCACGGAATAATCAATTTGGTACGATTCTACGGGTTTTCACCGAAACCCTAAAACAAGGAATCAAGAAACGAGAGAGAAATAGAAACGAGAATTACCAATGGAACGGATGGATGTGCGAGATTTGAGCTCCTCTTCCTAGATCTCGGTTTTCGGGCAAAATGGTCACCGGGGTGTCTCTCTCTCACTCTCTCTCTCTCTCGTTCTTTCTCTCTTGGCGGAAACAAAGGAAAAGAAGAAAAGAGATGGGGGCAGGAAAGGAAAGGAAGGAGGGGAAGAGGAGGGAATGACAAGGGGCCCCCACTTGTAAGTGGTCTTTTTGCAAAATAAACCCTCCACTTGTTCGATATTGTTTAAATGATTTATATAACACCTATTGTTCCTCTTTCTTAACACAATTAATCGTATAATTATTGTTCACCATCCACGTCACTAATTTCGTATATACGTATATATATATATATAATTCGATTTAACCACTTATTATTTTAATTAAATATGAATTTTAAAAGTTCACAGTGTTACACTACTAATCACCATTTGCACGGATACTATTTTAATATACATTTTTTATGAGTAATAATATATTAGTGTCATAAAGAATGATATACATACCGATATCTCGATCTTAGTCGTGAGCCAGTAGCCTCTTTAATATATTCTTCTCAAAAGTGTGTTTAAATAATTGTAATTATCTTTTACCGGATGTTAAGATAGTTCAAAAAAAAATTATTTTTTTATTTATTATTTTAAAAAAAATTACTCTTTAACTTTGTTATTTTTCTTAATTGTCACACACTACAATTTATTATTCTTATTATTGTGCATTCATTTAATCAATGATATTGTATTATGTATTTATGTGTGCCGTATTTGAAGATGATTTAGTTTTTCAGAAACAAAAATAAATAAATGGCAATTTATTTTTGAGAGAAGACTTGAAAAGTAGTTGATTAAGATAGTTATTTGAATGAGAGCTATATCTAATTAATATAAAAATGCAGAGAAGGTATTGAACTATTAATTTATTATAGATGCAGAGAGGATGTGGATTCACAATTTGTATGTGTTACTAAAAGAGAAAAGGTCTGACTGGAAAATGCGCTAAAAGAAAAAAATTATATACCAGATGCATGTTAAAAAATATGAATTTCATGATACATTTTCTATTATTTACAAAAGTAGTAAAAAAAAAATTCTAAAACGGAGGAATTTCATGTATACCCCACAAAAACTTCAAAATTACATATTTCCCTCTCTAAACATTGAAATTATGTATTTCCCATTATAAATTCTAAAAACTCACAAATTTACCCATTTTATTGTCTTATATATTAAAACTCACTCTAAATTTAGAAATATCCAATTTACCCTTAAATAAAAGCGCAAATCATCCATCATACTCAAATTTGAATACGAAGGATTTCTCTACCATCCGAACTACTTTAAGATCTGTGTGTGCTAGATCAGCATGAATCTTGAAGCGAATATGCACGGAATTGAAGCGACGTGCACAGATCTTAATGCAATGTGCGCGGATCAGAATTGCTTTAAGATCTGTGCATGCTAGATCAGTATGAATCTTAAGCACGCACGTATATTGAAGCAGCACACACAAATCTTAATGCGATGCGCACAGATTGGACGGTAGAGGAACCTTTAGGATTCAAATTTGAGTCCGATAAGTATTTTATGCTTTCATTGAAAGGTAAAATGAGTATTTTATAAATTTACAATAATTTTAATATAAAAGACAGTAAAATGGGTATATTTGTGAGTTTTTGAAACTTAAGAGTGGGAAACGCGTAATTTTAAAGTTTAGAGGAGGAAATACTTAATTTCAAAGTTTTTGCGAGGTATATGTGAAATTCTCCCTTCTAAAAAAATATAAAATATGATAAGTATATTTTTATATAGATATTATGTTAAATGATTCATTATTTAAATTTTAAAAACAAAGATATGTGGAAGATATGTGTTCATAGTATATACTGTATTGTAATATTCATATTACGCTCTATTATATATTTTTCAAATGAAAGTTGGTCTATCCGAACGTATTATGATTGTTTTTAATATAAAATTAAATTCATTTTCATGTAAACTCTCATCGGGACTGTTCGGCAACACAAGACTAAAGCTTCTTAAACTTCATTTTATCTCCTTTGATTTTCTTAATCACTTAATCCTTCCGAATACTGTCTCCTTAGCGAGATTTAAAATCCCCTCCTATAACCTCTTTTTGTGAATCATAATTCTTTGCCAAAGTCTTAAGACACCTCTACTTCAGAATTAAGCTTTCTTAACTTTTACTTCTGAATTAAGACAACAAAAAATAAACTCCTTAATACAAATTAAGATTTAATCCCATTTGTGTTACAACCCATCAATCAGGATCATATAAATAGGGTTTGTTGATACGGTAAAGAGATGGAGCAATCAATAATGCATTGAAAAACACCAAACACTGAAAAGGCTCGTCAAATTTTACACACGTACAAAGAAACTCTAATGATCACGTGTGATTGCATGCGCCTGTAAAAAGAACAAATAAAGTACGAAAGCAGTATTATTGCAATATTTGTGATGGGAAATGAAGAATCCGATTCTATCTGCTGTTTATTCATGTCACGTGTGTGAACTGTGTGTCTGTTCTCTTGTCATCTTCACCTTTCTTTGATCATGGCCCGGATTCTCTACAGTCGCTTATAGCAATTTTTTTTTGGAAGTAACTAACAGTGCCCACACTAATTCTATAAACAAGTTTATTAGATTGTGTAATAACTAATACTATAAAAATAATCATATAAACAAGTTCAATGAATGTTCTGCAGATGAAACCGCGTGGTCCCAAATGAAAACGCGTGAAAGCTGTTGAAAACGCGTGACAGCTGTTGGGGACCATCTTCTGTGAACATACACATAGTATCCTGTGAACATAGACATATTATCCTATGAGCATACACATATTATCCTGTAAACATATACATATTATCCTGTGAACATACATATTGTACTTGAAATTATGGCAGTTGAAAGCGCGTTGGAACTACGCTAAAAAGGGAACGCTTTTATACGCGGGGATTTTCGGGGGACTGTAACCCAGAGGACGTTACCTTTTCTTTTCTTTTTTATTTATTTTAAATCGCAATTCATATCCTCTGCATTAACTCAAAAGGTATATTTTTAGTTAATGAATCACGATCGTTCAATCTGCTTTAAGATCCGTGGAGACTAAATCCACACTAATATTAAAGGACCTCTTAATTATAATATGTGGCCATATTGGCTCTGTTTAAAATCACATGTAATCTTTCTATTTCTCTCTTCTTTTTTAATAATTTCTAATTACAAAAAAATTCCATTTGCAGTGCGCTTCTTTCAATACTTTACATCATTACATGATTGATAAGAAATTTTATTCTTCTTTTATTATTTAAAACAAATATGCCACAATTTTCTTCATGTTAGTCAAGGTCTCTGATCGCTGATCTGAAAATATTCAATTGTATGGATTTTAGAAAGTCAAAGCTAATTTTATTTTAATATTAAATTGATTATAACATACATGTCAAAGTGCATATATGTGGTTGGAATTGATCTGAACTTCATTTAATAGTTTAATTAAATCAAACTTTATTTTAATAAAAGGAAACCATTCTATTGATCGGCTACTTACATGTGTGTGTGTGTGTGTGTGTATATATATATATATATTTTTTTTTTTAATTTTGTTGGATATTAACAACTTTGAATGGTGGTAGGAAAATGTATATAATATTATTTTTTGAGTTCTTGATTTAGATATATCATCCTCCATTGTATATTTTTGAAGTTGTGTTCAGAGAGCAGAACTAGAATATTGATATTGAAGACTAAATGAATAAATAAGTGTTTTATAATTTCATTTTATAAGAAAAAAAAAGTAAATAGCAATAATTATTACTAAAATTCAAAAACTTACGAAGAAAATAAAAGGTTTTAATTTATAAAAAAGCTTAGGCTTCTTTCTTATATATTCAAGTTAAAACTATTTGAGAAGAGTTATTTGAAGTTGAACTAGAGGTGGGGTGGAAATTTAAAGTTATGTTAAAATTCAAAGTAATTTTATTATAAGAATGGTCAATTGATCAACCCACTTGGAAATATTAAAATGTTTCATCAATGATTGGGAATTTGTTACATGATCCATTAAAAATTTAGACCTACACATTTTAAATGAAACAAACCAGGAACAAATTGCAATTCTTACATTTAAAATTTATCATATTGGATAGTTATTTATTCACAAGCCAACCAAACCAACTTGCTTAAAAAAACCAATATTGCATACAACTAGAATTAATGAGGTGAAACTTTTGTGTCATAGTGAGATCAACTTATTGCAAAAATATTGATATATGAAGAATTTTGAGGGATTGATAAAGAATTACAAAAAACAAAAACAAAAAAGCTTGTTACATGAAGCATCATCCTTAAATTGTTGAAAGTTCTTATCTGGTTCTACTCATGAAAATAAAATATAGATGAATTGAATTCTTTCAGAATTTAGATCATCTAAGGTAACTAAAAAAATAAATTTAAATTTAGACCTATTTTCTGTAATTTAGAAACCATAAATAAAAAAAGAGGAGGGTTCAAATGCACCCAAATTTTTGTGCACCCAAATGCACCATATTTTTCAAATCCTTTTTCTCTGTTTTCAAAGTCCGAATAGTCAATCCGAACCGTTAGATGCGATCTATATATTAAGATGTGCTTGGAGACCAAATTTTATATTTTTTGGAATTTTTTTTACTATTTATTAAGCCACTTTGAAAATCGCTGATTTTACATTTTCTGGACCATTGGATCAGCGATTTTCAAAGTGGCTTAATAAATAGTAAAAAAATTCCAAAAAATGTAAAATTTGGTCTCCAAGCACATCTTAATATATAGATCGCATCTAACAGTTCGGATTGACTATTCGGACTTTGAAAACGAAGAAAAAGGATAGGGTGCATTTGGGTGCACAAAAATTTGGGTGCATTTGAACCCTCCTCATAAAAAAAATAGATTTTACAAAACCAACTTGATTGCTTTGTTTTTTTACAAAAACCATAGAACCGATATGCCATTTCGGTCCTAGCTGTTTTCACAGATTTCAAGAAAAATACGTTCAAAAATTATGAAAAAAATTCGGACCGAATTGCCATTTCGGTCCCGAAAAAAAAAATCGGACCGAAATGGCATTTTAATTATGGTTTATAAAAAAAAAGTTATGTTTTCTGAGTACCTTAGATGGGCAGGCTAAAAGGGTTTTAATTTCAAACCTCTCAAATTTGAATTGCAATTCTGTACAATTTCCAAACTTTCCTTCAATCTGGATCCAGAGAGAGATAGAGCCATGTTTTAGTGGGGCCCACATCTATTAGACATCCAATCACATTGCATTCTTTAATCACCAATCAAAAAATGCTGTTTAGTACTTTGACTAATAACACAAAAATATGTCAATTACATTTTTTTTGTTATTTTCCTACAAAGATTAGATAACATGAACAAATTGAAATTGTCAAATGAAATTGTTAATTTTTCCACTTTGAGATGACAAAAAGGAACACCTTTTGAGTAATGCATTTAATGATTTGGTCAAATTCTAGATATCTCATGGATGGTGTTGTCCAATCAGATAAATCCAAATTTAATGCTTGAAAATGAAAAAGGCATCACGGGTGTAGCTTCCTTATTATATAATAAATTGTACATGGTATCTAGGCACATGAATACATGATATAGATGGGAATTAAATTAAATTAAATTAAATTAATCATTGATTCCAAGGATATAAGAGGTGGAGAACTAGCGGTTCTCCTTCATGCTGACTAGGATCACCATAGCCACTCAATTGATTTAGATCTCAAAATCTTTTTTTATTCATGCCACGGTGGAATAAAGGAATTGTTTAATTTCATTGGTTTTTGATTGATCTTGTGAAAGCTTCAATCTAATTCTTTAATTATCACATCTTGTTCTTCTTTTTAATAAAAATAAGGAAAAAATCTATCTTTTAATTAAAAACAGGCATTTTAAGTTAATTTTAATGCATTTATTTATTATTATTGTTGTACTTAATGAATTTAAAATTTACAAATTCTACCTACTTAATAATATTAGGCACAACTACGGGTGACAAAGAGCTAGCTCGTTACGAGCTGAGTCCAGCTCGATTTATCAACTGAGCGAGCTAAACCGAGCTCGTAATCGGCTTGTTTACTCATACAACAAATTTAATTACCTCTTCTTAAATTTCTTTGATTGCACAAAATATTAGTAGGTCAATGAATAATTTTCCAAAGTACATACAAAAGTTAAAAGCATGATAAAAAGAAAGAGAGGCCAAGTATATCATATCCATAGTTACAAATTACAAGAGCAAAACTAAAAGTAGGATGTGATGTGCTCATCAAGAGGGGTCGGTGAGCACACTTCCAAATGACTCTGAATTACGAATCTAAACCGTTCAAGTCCATGTACTTCGTTAGTGATGCATGTATATGCAAAATTTTTAAAGTTTCGAATTCATTTAGTACATGGTCAGGCGGTCAAAACAATGAATATTTTATAAATTATTTTTTTAATTGTTTTATGTATTAATTTTCTTATTGTTGTTTTGATCGCTTGATCATGTACTTAATGAATTCAAAATTTTAAAATTTTTGATATACATGCATCACTCACGAAGTACTTAGATTTCAACAGTTTGAATTCATAATTCGGAATCAATCGAATAGCTATTTGAAGGTATGCTCACCAATCTCTCTTGATGAGCACATTACATCTTAATTTTGCTCAACTTACAATACATACAATATAACATAATTTATGACAACATAAAGGCTTCTTATCTAGAAAATCATTTCATCCAACAACCTCAAACAGAAATGATGCTCTTGGTCTATACAGCTCACTCCACTCACAGCCACACATTCTCCTACTGACAACTGTTATATTGACCACTCATTTCTTTTAACCATAGTTACACGTAGCAACCATAGTTAGATTCTCTATGCAATTGTAGATGTACAGAAAAACAAAAATGAAAATGAGTAGGGTTCCAATGCCTCATTTTTTTTCATACCTCATCATACCTCATATTTTATATTTTCGTTTTTAAAGTCTAAATTGTCGATCTGAACCGTTCAACAAAATATTTATACTAAAATATGCATGGAGATGAAATTTTATATTTTTTGAAATTTTTTTGCTATTTTTTAAGATAGGCACAAAATTGCTGTTTTTGAACCGTTCAAAAAACAGTGATTTTCTACCCATCTTAAAAAATAGTACATTTTTTTCAAAAATTATAGAATTTCATCCCTAACCATATTTTAATATGAATATTATGTTGAACGGTTCGGATCGATAATTTAGACTTTGAATATGAAGTAAATAAAGATATAAAATATAAAATATAAAATATGATGAGGTATAAAAAAATTTAGGCATTAGAACCGTCCTCAGTGAAAATAGATACAATTAATTTCTTCTTCCTCCTCTTTTAAGCTTTTAGCAGGACACCATGTTCTAGGAGCTGTTAACTTTTTGCAGATTTAATGTGGCGCTTCCAACTGCAATCAGATTTGTGTTCACTTGTGTAATTAAAGTTCAAACCGCTTGAATTTTTACCCAAATAGCAAAGAAACATTACGGGCCTGTTCAGCTTTTTATGTTTCCGTGGAAAAAATATTTCGGCCATTCAAATTAGATCTGAATTTAAACTCATTCTCGTTTCCGACTGGCAGTTGAACAGGCGCTACAGTCGCTCATTTTGTAAAGAAATCTCAAGTTGGGTTGGTTGAGTTTGAGTCGTTTTGACTTATATACATTATCGGGTCGGATGTAATTTAGATCTGAATTAGGTTAGATAGGTTATTTAAGTTGGGAGTCCAGTTGGCGTCATAACGTTAGAATTTCAACACAATTTCTGACAGTTTAAAATTTATCGAATTTGATTCAAATGAAGAATCCAAACTATTCTAACTGATTTGCTTTATAAGAACTTCATTTACAAATATAATTTTTTTTATATTTTTAATTTATTTAGTATTAAGTCAAACGGTAAAAAAAATGATATAAAAATATAATGCTTTAGTTAATTTTAATGCATTTATTTTTCATTATTTTAAATCACTTGACTTGATACTAAGTGAATTAAAAAATTTATAAATTTTGTATAAAAATGCAATAATTGTGAAGTGAATCGGTTTGAACAGTTTGAAATTTTCGTTTAAAATCTATTAGATAAGTTTTGAAGGTTATTACAACTACCGTTGAAATCCTCAGGTTATTACGCTAGACATAATCTTAAGTTAGATCAGAATTTGTCATCTATGTAAACCTTCGCAGCCTCTGCGAAGGTTTTAAAAAAAAATGTAGAGTTCTACACATATGAAGAATTTTTACCTAAGAGCATGAAATGCGAGAGTTTTTTTTTGTTTTGATTGAAAATAAAAAGGTAATTAAATTGTAGAGCTTTTTTTATTATAATTTTAGAAGGATAAATATGATATTTTAATTTTTTGGCCGGAAGTATGTAATTTTAATGTTTCACAATGATAAATGTGAGAGTTTTTGTATTTTAGAAGGATACATATAAAATACGTAACATTAGAAGAGGAAATTTATAATTTTAAATATAAGAAGGATTAATGTGATTTTTTTTGTTTTAGTGAGGGAAATGTAATTTCAATACTTTATAAATATATGCATGAAGTTTATAAAAATGAAATATGATTGATCATTCGTTTCATGTGAAAAGTCATACCATTTAGTAGGCATCATAATTTATGCATTATTGTTCATATTTTCGAATGCGTATCCTCTGCATTAACTCAAAAAATAATATTTTGAGTTAATGAATCTCAACCGTCTGATATTAAACGGAGCTAATTCGGCCTCTGCTAATGATATAGAAGGTCCTTTATTATTAGTGCGGATTTAGTATGCACGAATCTTAAAGCAGATTGAATGGACAAGATTTATTAACTCAAAATAATCCCTTTTTAGTTAATGCAGAGGATACGAACTCCATATTTTCACCGATATACTATAAAAGATTGTTATCAGATATTTCTTAGATCTATAGCTTTTATTATATATTTTTAATTTAGTTCATGACATATAAAAAAAAGTAATATAGTTGGTTCTGCACAATATGAAATACTGATCAATTTATGACGTTTAAAATTTGTTAAAAAAATGTGATAGAGGAGGAAATTGATTATAAAAAAATATTTCATTATATTTTTAAAATTATGTCAGAATTAACATAGTTGCAATACTAAATATTTCATATTATAATAGTTTTATCATTAATATAAGAGTTTGCTAAATAAAAAATGTAAGAACATATTGATTTGTTTGTTGTCCAATTACATTTGAACTTTATTAAATTATTATTAATTAATACGATATCTAAATATATGTTGAAATATTATTTCATATTTATAATATTTATAGTGTATATAGGTAATATTTTGAAAACATTATTAAATTTTCTCAGGTAGAATAATTGTAAATATATATGAGACCGAAATAATAAAATTTGTTTATGATGCTATTATCAATTATTAAGTATTATTTTCGTAAGGAGATATAAAACAAAAGCAAACTATTAAAAAGTTAATATCTCTGAAAAAAAGTGACGGATAATAATAAAAAATTAAGATATATAATTATTTATATAAATTAAATAAGTACAAACTCTAAACTTATTCTTTAACTTAATTTTAGAAAGAAACAAAAAAAAAAAAACGAACCCCATACTAATAACCATTTATTTCAAACGGTAATAATATTTCTATTTGTATTTAAATTAATAAGTTTACATATATTTGTCATTCCACAAGTATAGTATACAAAGTTGAGTACAACTAGGGTGTTCTTAAGTTCACCAAGTCTCTTGGTAAATTCAAGTCTAAAATTCATCAAATCGGCTTCAAATGATTAATCTAAACCGTTGAAACCCGCCTACCTTACGAGTGATGCGTTTACATAAGAAAATTTTAAACATTCAAATTAATTTAGTACAAAGCTAAGCGGTCAAAATTAGAAGGTTAATAAATTAATTTTAATGCATTCATTTTTTGAACGTTTTTTGACCACTTAACTCTATACAAAATTAATTTCAAAATTAAATTTTTTTACATGTAGACGCATAACTCGTAAAGTAGGCGGGTTTCGGTTCGGATTCGTCGTTTAAAACTGATTCGATTAATTTTAGACTTGAGTTCACCAAGAGACTTGGTGAACTTAAGAACACCCTAGTTCTACTCTACAAAGCTAACTTATCAATGGACCTTTGAAAACCAACATCTTTTTATGGCATTTGCTAGTAATTATGGTAATAAGCTCGGAATTCTAGAATACTCCATGAAGTCTAAAGTTTGTAACTTAAATTTTAATACGAGTATAAGTAGAAGTAATATTTCTTTACAATACATATAATGTAATAAACGAAATATTGAAACTTTTTAGAAAGAAAACAAAAAAAATATGAAAATTTTGTGAATAATTCAATTATTAGTCGCAAAAATCAAGAATAATTAGGGTCAAATACGAGCATTATTCGTAAAATTAGCCAATATCTGTTTAATTCGTTGATTCATTAGGAAAGACATTAAAAATAAAAAATATATATAATAAATATAACAAATTCATGAATATTAATATCCATTATTTTCAAACGATGAATTTGAATATATTTGAGTTTTGTTTGGCACCTTTAGCATTTTAACACAAGACAAGAATTCAAATATTGGGCCTACAAATATTTGGGCCATTTTGGGCTTTGAAACAAAGAAATTGACCACAAATCAAGTTCAATTGGGGAGAGGGGGGTTTCCGATGGGCATCGGACCAAATCCGGTTCGATAGGGGGTTTAAACCGTCAGATCTGCTTTAGGATTCGCACCCGCAATTTCGCGTCTGCTTTAAAATCCGTACACACGAATCCTAAAGCAGATCTGACGGTTTAAACCCCCCATCGAACCGGATTTGGTCCGATGCCCATCGGACACCCCCCTCTCCCGTTCAATTGAGTGTTGAATGTTGATAGATTAATTTAATTGTTGTGATGATATGCCAAGCGATACACTTATTTATTGTAACATTTTAAAAATGATAATATAAAACTTGTTTCATTGTTGTCAAAAATTTTGAATCTAAGAAAATAATTAGTTGTCGAGCCCAAATAATTTGAATTGAAATTGCGATACATCATGTGCTGAATTCGCATCCTCTGAGATATCTCATATTTTGCGTGACTTTTTTTAAAAATATCAACCGTTCAAATACGTTCTGCACGAATCTCAAAGCTCAAATAATACTGCCCATTAATGCTTTCCATATTTTTGGTACAATTTTATCAACGATATATTCATTCAATAGACATTAATGCTTTCCATATTTTCCTTAATAAGAATAAAGGTAAAATTTACCACAATAAAGTTTTATAACATTTTTCATAACTATATTATTTACTTCTAGAAGCACAACACAAGATCCTCTCAAGTTTATATGACAATTGATGTGTGAATTGTTTATGACAATTTTAGTAAAGTTGAACATAACAATATTAAAATGAGAGAGAAGAATACTCAAAAATCAAAATTAAATTAAAAAAAAAAGAACATTTCATGGTGGTGGTTTTGTAATGTCTTCATGGTTTATTCATTTTTAAGTTAAATTTAATGTGTGGTTTTATTAAATGATTAAATAGTTACAATTTTCAAACAAAGGCACTGAATTAAATTTTTATTTTTTACAAACTCAATGAATAATTAAAAGAAAATATATGCTCATAGAACGGACATTAATGTTTTCCATATTTACTTTAATTAAAAGAAACATAGAATTAATCCGAGATTAAAATAAGTAAAAAAAAATACCTTCAAAATAATTAAAATAAGATATTTAAAATGCAACCTTAAGCCTAAATACATTATACCGTATTTTGGACTTAAATTATTATACATATCAAATTTCAAACTCTTAATTATGTTTTTGTGATGCATTGTGTTGGGTATTTTACAAAATTATAGTTTATAACTCCAACTTTGCAAATACAATTTCACGGATTAAAATAAAAGATGAAAAAAAAAAATTAAATAACCAAGATAAAATCTGTTCAAATTGTTTTTTATTTCAAACTTTTCATATTAAAAGTCTCCAGCATGCACACAATAAATAATTAAGATTTGAGTTTTGTTTCTTTCAAAACGAGATTATTGCCTCATATAAGTTACAAATCTATTCAAGTAGGATGCAAATTGATAGATGAAGAAAAGTTTCAATTAAAATTATTCGCATGGGCTAACCAAAGACATATATATCCAATATATTTGTTTGAAAATAAGCAAAAATTAATGAATCAAATGCATAATTTTGTTTTACTACATATATCCAATTTATTGTAGTAAAACAATAGATCTATTATTACTATGCAATCAAACATCCATGAAAAAAATAGTGGATAAAGAAATTAAAAGAAAAGAGGCAATGAAAATTATCATTATAATTTTTTTTGAAAACTAATTTAGAGTCGAAACTTTTTTTTTGCGAAAACCAAAGTGAACTACAATTAAATTAAATTAAATTAAATTAAATTAGTTTCTACATGCTATTGTACTTTTCTCACCACAAATAATATTCCTAAGCTCAATATATGGTCTATTCTATTTTGACGAGTTTATAACATGAAATAGAAAATGATGAATGAAGAAAAATAATGAATTGATGGAAATCTTCAACATGAGTGGTCTAGAAAACTAATACAACAACTCTCTAAAATTATTGAGAAAATAAAAAAAAAATTAGTTTCCACAAACCCTCACACTAAAAATTTCCATCAATTTAAACTTCCTTTCCTCAACCACCAATATTTTTTTTCACTCTAATATATTTTCTATTTTTTATGGGAATAAGTTCAGGACAAAAGGAATTTATATAGATGAATAAATAGGTAATTTGGTAATATCACTTCACAATTTGTCTATTGTTTAGTTATATTCGATGTGCTGTTTTATTAAATAATTGGACGGTTATAAATTTTCTGACAAATACATTGAATTTTATATTGAGGTTGGTTCAAATTCAATAGATAAAGATTTATCAAAGATATACTCATTTAATGGACATTAATCCCTTCCATATCTCCTTTATAATCTTTCTCACACATATATTATTTGCTTCTAGAAGCACAATAAGATCATCTCAAGTGTTTTTCAGAAAAATCTGGATCATAAAAAACAGTGATTTTCAATAAATCTAAAAAAATAGTAAAAAATTTTCAAAAAAAATATAAAATGTGGTCTCCAAACACATATTACTATGGAGAACAAGATGAACGGTTTGGATCGGTTATTTGGACTTTGAATCCGGTGATTTATAGTCCAATGTATGGTAACCTTACTCTCTCTCTCTCTCTCTCTATATATATATATATATATAGATGGGCTACGGTGAGACGCGAAGTAAAACACGTTTATACTTCACGCAAAATCTTCATTTTCAAAGTTCAAATCGTCGATCCAAACCATTAAATGCGATCTCCATAATAAAATATGCTTGGAAACTAATTTTTACATTTTTTGAAATTTTTTTACTATTTATTAAGCCATTTTGAAAATCTGAAAATCCGGGTGAACAGTAAAAACAGTAAAAATTTCTGGACCACCGGATCGGCGATTTTCAAAGTGGCTTAATAAATAGTAAAAAAATTCCAAAAAATGTAAATTTTGGTCTCCAAGCACATTTCAATATGGAGATCATGTTGAGCAGTTCGGATCGGTCGTTTGGATTTTTAAAATAAAAAATAGTGCCATGGAGCACCAACTAATTTTACTCCGCGTCTCACCGTAGCCCATCTCTCTCTCTCTCGCTATATATATATATGAGATGAGCTACGGTGAGCTATAGAGTAAAACAAGTTTATACTCCACGCAATATCTTCATTTTCAAAGTTCAAATAGCCGATTCGAACCTTCCAACATGTTCTTCATAATAAAAATATGCTTGGAAACTAAATTTTATATTTTTTGGAATTTTTTTACTATTTATTAAGCCACTTTGAAAATCTGAAAATCTAGGTGAACAGTAAAAATTTCTTGACCACCCGATTAGTGATTTTCAAAGTAGCTTAATAAATAGTAAAAAAAATTCAAAAAATATAAAATTTGGTCTCCAAACACATTTCAATATGGAGATCATGTTGAGCGGTTCAGATCGGTTGTTTGAATTTTCAAAATTAAATTTTTTTGTCATGGAGTAAAAAACCTCTTTTACTCTATAGCTCACCATAGCTCATCTCATATATATATATATATATTGTGGAAACTAAGATTTATTCAATTTATTATTTAATTCTAATATAATTAATACATATAACTATGAATTCAGAAATGTGATAAATCATTCTTCTAGGAAGTTTTCAGTCAAGAATGTATGAAGTCCTTAATTAAAATTATATTGACCTAGTTCATACATGTCACTATAAATTCAGAAGAATGAGCTTATCACATTTCCAATTTTGGTCAAGGATGTATGAATAGCTAATTGAATCTTTCATGAGTCATGACCGAATCCTTCATGGGTCATGAGCTGACCAAATTCACCTCCACGAATTACATTCTTTGATTAGATCTATTCTTATTCCACGACGTGTTAGAGTGCTAAATCTAACAATTTTACTATTTTTTTAGGATTTTTGAAAATTACTGCTTTGATATAGTAAAAAATTCTTAAAAACAATGATTTTAAAAAATGTGTTCCGGAAATTATCCTGGACGATATAATCATCTGCCGATGTTCTCACATTATGTTTTAATTTAAATTTTTTTGTTCCAGATTAGGTTACAAGGGAAATGCCAAGCCCATTAAAAATTTCCTTTTTAAGTTTTTCAGCCTAGCTGGAAGGCCCAACAAGGATCAAATTACTGCACTTTGCACTTTAGCCCCTCTGATAAGGGAGAGGGGGGCGTCCGACGCCCATCGGACCACTTTTGTGTTCGATGGGTTCTCTTCACCGTCGGATCTGCTTTAGGATTCGCTCCCGCAATTTCGCGTCTGCTTTAAAATCCGTACACACGAATCCTAAAACAGATTTGACGGGGCAAAACTTTAGCCCCTCTGATAAGGATGTATTTTATAAATTTTGCAGAACAGACAAGATTTCGCAGTTTCACAAAAGACCCCTGAAAATTCTCTACTCACAAACCAGCAAAGAAAATAACACTGGTACCAGTATTAAGAGGAGCATAAGGAAGGCATACAACAAAGCTCAAGCCAAATAAATGGCTCTCACTGCCAAAATATCAGTTTTACATAATCACACAAGGGTTTTCAATGCCAAAATATGAGAATTGATTCACTCAAATTTTGAGAAACCTTTGCTTAGCCGTTGAAATAAGTTTCAAATGACCAAATGCACATACATGTCTGATATGGTACCAACTTGTACCAGTTTTATCAAATTCAACAACTAACAAACAGTATTTTTTCCATGCCCTGCAATAAAGTGATTATAATTAAGCAAAAAAAATACATGGAAAAATCTTTTTAATTTTTATATTCTTCAAAATCCGGAACCATAAATGAGGACTTTTGTCAAGGTCCTAGGCATGCATGCTATTTTTTTTAATCTCTACAAACTACACCAAAAAAATTTAAAGTACTAAATTTTCTAATTAGATAGAAGGGAGTGCATTGTTTTTTTTTTTTTTAATATTTGAAGTTAACAACGATTTTTCAGAGTTGTTATATTTATAGGATCGATAACAAAGTATAAACAAAAAATCAAAATACCCAAACTGTGATTATCTTTTATTTTTGACAAACAACACTCTATAATAACTTTAGGTAGAGTAAGTGATTAAATTTGAGCTTTTTAAACGTTCCACTCGCTGCGTTCAATAAATTTTTCGGTTGTTAACCTGAGAAGATTAATTTGCCACTATTTTCCTGTCGCGCTTAATTCCCTGACTTGACGACTGGGCTCAAAACTCAAAAGTCATGCATGCATGTTACCACTACAACAAAGTAGATACTTTTTGCGAGAAAAAAAAACGCATTTATGACGGTCGCCCGTCACAAAAAGTACCGTCGCAAAAAGAAAAAGCTGAACAATGAGAGTAGTCAATTGTAAAAAGTTACTTTTTTTATTCTAGCGAAAAGTGTCTCATTCTTGTTGTGTACATTTTCCCTGCTTACCAAACATTCAAAGCCCAAAGAACCTTGAGGGGACATCTCGCAAGTTCTGCCAGATCAGATTCACATTTGGATTGCAGTGAAAATTTCTCATTCAATAGTCAATGGCATTATGTGAAATTAATAGTTAGAGTGTACGTGATTGTCGCAAGCGATTGGAAGTTGGTGAAAGAAAGGTATACATAGTTGCAAATTGATGTTTGGGAATATAAATCTCTTTAATTTGTTTGAATGGAATTATTACAATCATGTATAACGTCTATAAGTACAGTAGATATTTTCACTCATGTATAATTAATTAACATGCATATAGAAGAACGGTAGGTAAGAACAATAGATCTAGTACAGATAGTGATGAATCTCTTATCTCTACTTATGATTCGCAGGATCAATGTCTGAAAATTGAGGTTGCACTACAACAAAGTAGATACTTTTTGCGAGGGAAAAAACGCATTTATGACGGTTGTCCGTCACAAAAAGAAAAAACTGAACAATGAGAGTAGTCCGTCGCAAAAAGTGTTTCATTCTTGTTGTGTTGTTATTTAAATATGTAATGTATATTTCTTTCGCCAAATTGAGGTTATTTAAATTTTGTTACAATATATATAGAGAAAAGAACTCTTACCTATATATCGATATCAATTACAAAAGACATCTTCATTAAAATCATTTGGAATTATTTACAAGAGATATATCAAAAACTTTGAGAGTTTGTGTCTTAAGCACAAACCAGTTCTAGGGAACAATTTTAATAGTGGATACCCACTAATTAATTTTATTTGAAACTATACATTAAAAAAATGATATCACACGGCGATACCAGAATGAGAAATCTGTTACAGTAAACGACCTAAATTGCTTTAATTAGCTGCCACCAAAACACTTCAACAAAATCATGTATCTGACTAGTTTTATACAACCGAACATGACTAATTAAAAGAGCTACTGACAAGATTAAATGACAACCAATTAAGTAAAACAGTAAACTAAAGCAATTGACATTCAAGATTAAGCAACAAAGGGATCACTTAAATCAAAATCTTATTCAAAACCAACTGTCTCTCTCCATACAGCGCTACCACACCCCTTGGACTGGTAAGGTACTAACATAAAAAAGAAAAAAAAAAGAAAAAAAAAAGAAAAAAAAGAAAGAAAAGAAGAAAAAAAGAAGAAAAGAAGAAAAGAAGAAAAGAAGAAGAAAAAAAGAAGAAAAAAAGAAGAAAACAAGAAGAAAAAAAGAAAAAAAAAAGAAAAAAAAAGCGCAATTTGAAGAAAACACACCATGTTTCCTTGACTTCACTCCAATATTTTACTGAGCTAATTTCTACTGCAATTTGACATTAAGATTTGTAACATTAAGCGTGTACGTGCATCGAATTTCTACTTTCCACAATTTTCTAGAACGAATCGATATTTAGAAGATTCTTCAAAACAGAGTTTGTGATTTCTCATCTCTACTTTATTATTTACAGAATTTCAAGGATAACTCTTCTGTGTTGTATACATATATAGATACATACATATATATAGAGATAGGCTAATGTGCTTCCATAAGCACTTGGTCCGAAGTGCTGCCACCCTATTTTCGATTTTCCAAAATCCAAACAGTCGATCCGAACCGTTCATCTTGTTCTCCATATTAATATCTGCTTGGAGACCAAATTTTACATTTTTTGGAATTTTTTTGCTATTTATTAAGCCACTTTGAAAATCGCTGATCCAACGGTGGCTTGCCAAACAGTAAAATCAGGGGTTCACCGTTGGATCAGCGATTTTCAAAGTGGCTTAATAAATAGCAAAAAAATTCCAAAAAATGTAAAATTTGGTCTCCAGGCAGATATTAATATGGAGAACAAGATGAACGGTTCGGATCGACTGTTTGGATTTTGGAAAATAAAAAATGGGGTGGCAGCACTTCGGGCCAAGTGCTTATGGAAGCACATTAGCCTATCTCCATACACACACACACACACACACACACACACACACACACACACACACACACATATATATATATATACACACACATATATAAAGGGTAAGGCTACCGTGCTATGGGTTGCATAGAGGGCTATAGTGCTACGGCTCAATATTCAAGTTTTCAAAATCCTTACAGTCGATCCGAACCATTCATCTTGTTCTCCATATTAATGTGTTTGGAGACCAAATTTTACATTTTTTGAATTTTTTTTTACTATTTTGTTAGATAGGTAGAAAATCACTTGATCTAAAAAATTCTGCACCATTCAGATATTTGATTTTTTACCTATCTAAAAAAATAGTAAATTTTTTTTTCAAAAAATGTAAAATTTGGTCTCCAAACACATATTAATATGGAGAACAAGATAAACGGTTCAGATCGACCGTTAGGATTTTGAAAACTCGAATATTGAGTTGTAGCATCGTCGCCCTCTATGCAACCCATAGCACCGTAGCCTTACCCCATATATATATACATATATGTATTTATATATGAGTAAGATTAAAATGCCTCATTGTTTCATGCCCCAATCATTGTCCCACATTCTTATTTTCGTTTTCAAAGTTCAAACAGTCAATTCAAACCTCTCAACATGATCTTTATATTGAAATGTGCTTGGAGATCAAATTTTATATTTTTTGAAAATTTTTTACTACTTTTTTTAGATAGGAACAAAATCGAAAAATTCTGGATCACACAGAAAAATTCGTTCCCTGCCTCACTGTCAGGTTGGCATTTGGCAATCAATCAATACAACAATTAACATCGCTAATTTCGCTCAAGAATTTGTTGCCACACAGAAAAATATACCAATGAGACAAGGACTCGAATTAAACAAACCGCTGTTGCTCGATGATTTCAAATGTATGAAAGTTTGTTTCTGTGTTCGCCATGCCTTTTTAGGTCGCCTATAAAAAGGACCTGACATATCCATAAACCCTATTGAGCTCTCTCTCAACAATGGCTACGCTTAAATTGTATTTGTTTCTGTTCTCCATTCCTGTGCTGCTTTTTCAAGGTTACATATATTTGTCTCTTTTACTTACTACAGCTTTAGTTTAGTGTTAATTATATATGAGGAGGATTCAAATGCCTCCATTTTTTGTGTCTCCGTCGTGCTTTTATTTTTTAAACATTAACCAATTTAAAACTCAAATAACAAAATAAAACCTTTAGATTTGATCTACATTACTATTTTTTCTATGCACTATAAAATACTACGACATTTTGACTTTGTTTTGATCGGTATCAAGAGCTTGAAAAAATACATTGATATAGATAAATCTGGAAGTTGATTTTTCAACTTATTGATTCATATAAAAATACCCAAAAGTGATAATTTTTTTTATGTGCATGTAAAGAAAATAACATAGATCACGTCTAAAGACATATAGGCTTTAAAAATTTTGTTATTAAAAAATTAAGAAGTAAAAACATTTGAACTGTCCTTATTATATATACCATTGTCATATCTCCCATAAATTGCACATAGCAAATTAAAAAAAATATATAAGAGAAATGACCAATATTTCTTGCGCAGATGTTATGTCGACTTCGTTTAATTTCCAAAACAACTGCGGCTACACTGTGTGGCCTGGGCTGATCTCTAATGCAAACTTGCCGGCGATGCCGAGTACTGGCTTTGAGCTCCAGAGTGGAGCATCTAAGACACTTGAAGCGCCCACCAGTTGGGGGGGAAACATGTGGGCCCGCACGAACTGCATGACCGATTCTTCCGGCAAGTTCTCTTGCGTCACCGGTGACTGTGGCAAGGTTTTCAATGATAACTATGCCTCTTGCTTTTATCAACCGAACTACAATTAATTTTTATTTGGCATCTTTTTCTTTTCTTCCTTTTTTCTGATAAAAGTGAGCATTGCACACCGATTTCATATTGATGAAATCATGCTTGTCTTTACATGGGCGGTACCAAACAGCTGGTACCAACAAAAGATACTTGCAACTACAACAATAAACCTGAGTAATAAAGTATCAGATCGATTAAGGTCCTACTACATGCCCTTGCAAAAGTTTTTTCCTAAAAAAACATACAAATCAATCACTAATATCAGACCAACTATCATAAAGAAGCACTGTCATATTTGACATCTTTCTGCAGAAAAATACTAACTTATAAATTAAACACCTTAAATTTCTACCTCAGCTTGAATGCAACGGTGCTGGTGGCACCCCACCAAAGACGCTGACCGAATTTACATTGAAAGATAATGATGGGAAAGACACTTACGACATAAGCAATGTTGATGGATTCAACGTGCCGGTCTCGATCACCCCTCAGGGTGGATCGGGTTGCTCTTCAGTCACATGTTCTGCCAATATCAACTCCTTGTGCCCGCAAGAGTTGCAGGACAAAGGATCTGATGGGTCAGTTGTCGCGTGCAAGAGCGCATGTGTGGCCTTCAACACGGATGAGTATTGCTGTCGAGGGGCCTACGACAAGCCAACAACATGCAAGTCGACAAATTACTCGAAGATTTTTAAAGATGCATGCCCCCAGGCTTATAGTTACGCTTACGACGATTCCTCCAGTACTTTTACTTGTGTTGGGGCAAATTATCTGATTACTTATTGTCCTTGATATGTCTATTTTATTTTAAGAAAAACTATCTTTATACTACTAGTTAACATACTGTTATAGTTGAGACGACCACTGTCATGATATCGATTATTTCCTCTCAACTGTCTGATTGGAAATGGATGGCTTGGTTTGTATGAATAAAGGATGGCTTGGATTGTATGAAAATCCACTCTATTGTAACATTATTTGGTTTGAAAGTTGTATTACTATGGAATAAAAATTCAGATGAAGATTTACTGTTCTCAGAGCTGAGAAATATGTAACTTGTCATAAAAATTTAATTGTTTTTTAATTTGTTTCATAGTTGAATTGAATTCCATAACCATAATGGTAACACATGCACTGATAATCTCTTGCGGAGGACACAGACGATTCCTCAGTATTAATTCGTTAAAAGAAATAACTAGAAAAGAAATACAAAGATAAAAATAGATCAACATGAAGAACAGTCCAAGCACACTTCTTCTAAAAATGCAGTAGATATCATAAGACAAGTGATAGCATAGGAAAACAACTTCATATGAGCAAGGCCATGAAAACAACTTCATATGAGCGAGGCCATGGTACTATGAATATCTTCATTTTTAAAAGTTCAAACGGTCGATGTGAACAGCTTAACATGATCTTCATACGAAAATGTACTTGCAGACGAAATTTTACATTTTTATTTTAAAATTACTATTTTTTAGATAAGTAGAAAATCACTACTTTTGAATGATATACAATATTTAGATCAAGTGATTTTCTATCTATTTTCAAAAATAGTAAGAAAAATCCTAAAAAACAAAAAATTTGATCTACAAGTACATTATCATATGGAGATCATGTTGAGCGGTTCATATGAAAAATTTGCTTCTATTCTCCATGCCGGAGACGCTCACTATGAGGATTGTGCAAGATGCAAAGCTACTGCACAGAAGGGTGCAATTGGGGGAGGGTAGTAAAGGAGTACGATGAGGGTATGCAGCTTTATTTAGTTTATTGGATTGTGTTAGTGTCGGCTTTTTTTTTTTTTTTTTTTTTTTCTCTTGTTGTTATTTGGTTTAATCATGTAGTGAATGTGTGAAAAGAGAGAGAGACAAAGGGGTGATAACGCACTTGGCTAGGAAAAAGTCCTAGGATTTCAAAGGTCGAGAGTCCGATGTCCACTCACAATTTCGCAACCTCACTCATATGAAGTTATTTTTCTATGAATGAAAATGAATACTATGCATATCTTTACTTTCCTATGAACGGAAAATTCAAACCATTCAAATCTATCTCCTTAATGAGAGCTTCATTTTCATTAAGCCTTGGTACTGCCAGTTTATTTTTGCGTTCATTTTTGCAATTTCAAAGTTCAAATAATCAATCGAAGTGCTCAACATATTCTCCATATTAAAATTTGCTTGGAGACCAAATTTTTATTATTTTTTTAATTTTTTTTGAAAATCACTGTCTTAATAATAAAAAAATTAAATAATTTTTTTTATGAAAACAATAACTTTCAAAAATCATAAAAAAAATAGTAAAAAATTTCTAAAAAAAAATGTAAAATTTGGTATCCATGCACATTTTAATATGAAGAACATGATGAGCTCTTCAAATCGACAATTTGGACTTTAAAAACACAAAAATGACTTGGTAGTACCAAGGCCTTTGTAGTACCACTATGAGCTTAATTAGCCAACCTCTATACATATATAATGACAATTTTAATGCCACTACTACATAAATGGTCATTGTACACTGCACATTATACACGGATTTGATAATTTAACCTAAAAACCGTGGATAAATCCTAATTTTTTGGAAGCCGAAATATGTGTGGGATCTCTACACGGATGTTTATTAAAGAATCAGTGTAGAAAGTCGTGAGAGAGCTACACATACGTTTATTAGGCATTGTATTCGGATTATTGTTTAAACAACAGTGTAGAAAGCCTTGAGAGAGTTACATGGATATTTTATTAAAGAACCGTATAGACCGGTAGAAAATTGTACACTGTTTTTTGTTTAAATAACAGTGTAGAAATCCTTGAGAGAGCTACACGGACGTTTAATAAAGAGCCGTGTAGAAAGGTTATTGTTGGTTATATAAAAGGCCTTCTCCTTCTAGCGCCGTTTTGATCAATTTATTAAAAAAAAAGAGAATTCTACACGGCTGTTTATATAAAGGCCGTGTAGAAAGAGTAATTCTACACGGCTATTTATATTAAAGTCCGTGTAGAAAGCCTAATTCTAGACGGCTGTTTATATGAAAGTCCGTGTAGCTCTCTGAAGGCTTTCTACACGGATGTTTACTTAATAATCCGTGTATAAAGATTATGTAGGGTTTTGATATAAAAAGGCTAGTCTTCTCCTTTTCCAGCAGTGCCATTTTGATCATTAATTACTCTCTCTCTTTGTATTGAATGTTAGTCTGATTTCTGCGCGCGTACAAGGAGCTGGCTGAAATCTGAGATATATCTTTCGAAGTTAATTTGTATTTCTCCTATCTATCTTGCTAAGGTTAGTTGTATATATATATTTCTCTTTTCTTTCTCTAATTTTCTGTTACTAATTATTATTGCTTAATTATTTAGGTCAATTAATAATTAATGCATGCATGCTTGATTTGTTAAGATAATGTAAATAATTAGTGTATTGTGGTCCAATAATCGACCTATTGATGATTTTAGGTCCATGTCCGTTCAAAATTAATCCAATAGGGATTACTTTTGGATAGTCCCTCGTTTAGGACTGTTATTTGAATATTGTGTCTCATTTAGGATGTGAACACATATTAGTGAAATTTAAATATTAATTGTGTGGTTTTATTAAATAATTAAATAGTTACTATTTTCTAACAAAGGCACTGAATTAAATATTAATTGTTACAAACTCAATGAATAATTTTCAAAAAAAAATTCTCATACAACGGACATTAATGTTTTCGAGATCTACTTTAATTAAAAGAAACATAGAATTAATCCGAGATTAAAATAAGTAAAAAAACAAGTAAAAATAGCTTCAAAAAATTAAAATAAGATAATTTAAAATGCAACCTTAAGCCTAAATACATTGTACCGTATTTTGGACTTAAATTATTGTATATATAAAATTTCAAACTCTTAATTATGTTTTTGTGATGCATTGTGATGGGTATTTTACAAAATTGTAGTTTATAACTCCAACTTTGCAAATACATTTTAACGGAGTAAAATAAAAGTTGAAAAAAAAACAAAAAAAAAAACAACAAAGATAAAAGCCTGTTCAAATTGTTTTTTATTTCAAACTTTTCATATTAAAAATCTCCAGCATGCACACAAAAAAAATTAAGATTTGAGTTTTGTTTCTTTCAAAACGAGATTATTACCTCATATAAGTTACAAATTACTATAAAAGTAGGATGCAAATTGATAGATGGAGAAAAAGTTCCAACTAAAATTATTCTCATGGGCTAACCAAAGACATATATCCAATATATTTGTTTGAAAATAAACAAAAGTGAATGAATCAAATGCATAATTTTGATTGCCGTTGGCTCCCTCTTGAATAATAACAATTTATTGTAGTAAAACAATAGATCTATTATTACTATGCAATACCATGCAAAAAAATAGTGGATAAAGAAATTAAAAGAAAAGAAGCAATGAATTATCGTTATAAACAATCTTGAAAATTAAACTAATTTAGAGTCAAAACCTTTTTTTGCGAAAACCAAAGTGAAATACAATTAAATTAAATTAAATTAGTTTCTATAGGCTATTGTACTTTTCTCACCACAAATAATATTCCTAAGCTCTATATATTGTCTATTCTATTTTAACGAGTTCATAGCATGAAATAGAAAATGATGAATGAAGGAAAAGAATGAATTGATGGAGGTCATCAGCATGAGTGGTCTAGAAAACTAATACAACGACTCTCTAAGATTATTGAGAAAATAAAAAAAAATTAGTTTCCGTAAACTCTCACACTAAATTTTTCCATCAATCAACTTCCTTTCCTCAACCACTAATATTTTTTTCACTCTAATTATATTCTAAACTTTTTATGGGAATAAGTTCAGGACAAAAGGAGTTTATATAGATGAATAAATAGGTAATTTGGTAATATCACTTCACAATTTATCCATTGTTTAGTTATATTCGATATGTGGTTTTATTAAATAATTGGACGGTTATAAATTTTGTGACAGATACATTGAATTTTATATTGAGGTTGGTTCAAATTTAATAGATAAAAATTTATCAAAGATATACTCATTTAATGGACATTAATCCCTTCCATATCTCCTTTATAATATTTCTCACACGCACACGTATACTCATTTAATGCACATAAGATCATCTTGTTAGAAATGTACTAATAGATTAGAATATTATAGGCCATATTAATAGTTAATATGGATCAGGTCTTATTGGACTAGGCTCGAACTTCTGTTTTCATCTGATCTAATCTGACCTGATCAGATTAGATAAGGTCTTCTGAAAAGGATCAACGAAATGGTGCATTGAATAGGCTCAAACGAACTGGTGCATTCTGTTATAAATATGTAATAGCAGTTCATTTTTCGGTTAGCCATTCTATTCAGTTTATTTCAGAAAAACAGAAAGAGAGATAGAGAGAAAGAGGGGCTGTTAGTTCGGTATTAGTATATCGAATTATAGTAGTTTGTCAACCTGTTCGTGTGAATACTGATAGAGACACAACTGCTATGCTGGTGCGTATATCTGGCGTGATAAAGGAGAAGAAGATGACAACTGCTAGAGTAACTAGACGAGGATTTTCATTGCGCGTCTAGTAGTAAACTCTATTTATATCTTGGAATTAATTTTATACATGGATTTTGGTTTTCGGGTAGTTAACAATTAAACTGATGAACTGAATCGAATTGTTACACTTTAACCTACCCAAAATCCCTACAATGGTATCTGTCACACCCCAAATCCACCGGGTCTGACAGCCTGCCGCGTGTATTTATCTAGTGTCACCTATACACGCAAGGCAGTGGATCTTTTATATGCATTACCAATATCCTCATTTGCTGCGTCCGTGTAATAAACCTGAAAATGACCCAAAGGGAGGGGGTGAGAATAAATTCTCAGTGCGAATTTGCCACAGTTAGATTATTGGACTTGCAATCAAACTCCATATTCAAAAATGAAACCCATTCAATAGCAATTCAAACAAATATATATAATCATAAGCAACAGAATGCCAATGCTCGACAACAATTAATCAACCTGAAACACAGTTCACGGAATTTCCAAGATGAATTTCAAACACAACAGATATTTTGGCTTAACTCTATTTATTAGGGCTTGTAGCAATTACAGATGTTCTTTCGAGCTGGACCCTTTATCAAACCCACATCTGTAGGGTTACTGACACCTACAGATGGCCAACCGAGCTGGACCCTTTATCTGACACCCATCTGTAATCGCTTGGCTTAACAGTTATTACGGTCTGATTCAAGTCATATAAAGAAAATCCTCTTTGGAATCATTTCCAATATTCGTAATATTCAATCGACCGTTCAAATGCATTAACACGTAGGAGAATGCCACAGAGCCACAGACGTTACACATGTCACCCACGATTTCCAATCACATCTCATAACATAATCACCCTCCCTCGTCCCAACCGGTACTGGGAATATCGAGGGCCGTTCACCTAAGGCCATTTAGGATCCTGGGAATCCAAGTCAGCATACAACCCGACTTGGCAAATTTATTGGATCCAAGTGCTTAACTTCGTAAATCCATTCACATACATATCAAATCAAATCGTGGTGACTTTCAATCAAAATCAGATCATAATCGATCGACACAACCTATAACCATACCAGCATGCAAATCATTCAATTCAGATCAATTCGAGTTTAATTTGATTGGGCTATGCAAATGCTTTATACAATTCAGTGATGCAATCAATGATATTCAACATGACAAACGAATACACAGTTTAATTCCTGAAAATAAAGTATCAAACAAGTCCAAGAATCCCGCACCTTAGTATGACGAGCGTACCGCTTAGTTACGGATCGGGCGTCTCGAATTACCTCGCTAAGTCTTGCTCGACCGAGCCTACACCTATTTTACATGTATGCCGGGTTTAATTCAGTTACATTATCAAAACTTAAATTTCAAAAGCCGTCTTTTAATTCGTCAATTCTTTTATACCTTTCGGCTCATTTATAATTATTTTAATTCAAGTCCAATTTACTAAAGCCCAAAACAATCAATCATTTCAATTTAATTTTATATTCCAAGATTGGGCCCAATTATTCATATACACACATCATGTCATTTATCAAATCAATTCAAAGGCCCAATCATTTAAATCAATTTATTCACAAGCCCAATTCATTAAGGCTCAAAGCCTTCTTCTATTTTATTTATTATTCAAGGCCCAAGCCCAATTAATTATACATCAATGCAAAGCCGAATTCATACTTAATTTTTTTTCAGATTTTGCATAGAGGCCCTTCTTACTTAATTAATTTACAAAATTCAAGGGCTTTTACAACACACCCCTCTATCTTAGTTTAAATCATTTTAAGGCTGATTTCTTACACAATCAACCCCAAATCTTAATTAAATTACTCAAAGAGCCCTGCCAGTTCAAGTTTTGGTAAATATACAAGTCAACCATATCACAGCACCATCTAAATCAGAGAGGGTAATTTGCAAAATGCCAGCATAGCATCAAGCACCACAACAATATCATAATTTGGAGGTAATTAGCATCACACAGGAATTCAACAAGGCCCCAGAAAAAGGCAACACCAAATAGGTACTGACTCGCAACAGAACAACACACGACATCAATGGTCAAAACAGGGAGGTAGTGCCACAACAAGGAAACAAGGCAACAGCATTGCTTTCGAGAAAATCAACAACCCGACAAGCAATCTCAACAAGTCAAAGCACTCAATCAAGACACAAGATCGACAATTTAGAGTCGAGTTAGAAGCAATTACCCGAATTTAGCAAAGCAATAGAGAGGGGGATGGAAAGTGGCCGGTACCAAGGAAGCACCTCGCTTCATGGCCGTCAACTAGCAAATTCACCACCACACCGAGGCAAGAGAGAAATCAAAAACACCAACAGAGTCAGTACCGGAATGCACCACTGAATCCTTAACGGGTCGGGTAATTAGCAATAACCAATGGAAAATGGAAAAGAGGAGCAATGGCAGAAATTCTCAACACATGAGAGGATAGAGAGCGCACAACCACTAGCACGGCACCAAGTGAGCACTGGGACAGCACCAAGCCGACATCACAACCCTAATTTTTAGGGTTCCATGGGAGGGAAGGGGGCAGAAAAAGAGAGAGAGAGGGCGGCTGTTGGGGCTCCCACGGCCAGAGAGGAAGAGAGGAGAGAAGGGCGGGTCCGGTGGGGTTCGCCGGCGATGGGAGGGGGCAGGGGCGGAACCCTCTTGGGTTTTGGCATAGACAGAGGGAGGGACGGACTGGGGCTGGGGGGTTCGGTTCTGTCACGTAGAGGGAGAGGAGAGAAATAGAGAAAGGAGAGGGTTAAATGGGCTGCTTCAAGATTCGTGCTGGGTTGTAATCCAAAGGTCCAAACAAATCATAATTTCATTATGGTCTCCTTTAATTGATTTAAAATATGTTTCTCCTATAAATTCGAATCGAAAGTTCATAATATTTTTGTAACTATATTTGTACATATAATTCGTATATTTATTTCTCAATTTAAGATTCGAATAATTTGATTTTCCTTTTATATAATTATATATATATTCAATTTTAGAATTCGAATAAATCGATATCGGATAGTATCTATGTCTATATATATACATATCAAATCAAATTCTTAAAATTCTCAAATAAACGAAATTGGTAACTTTTATATAATTTATCTCGTAAGAATGATTTCGTATAATTATATTCTTACTTAGAATTAAATTATTTATTTATTCACACGAATCTAATTAAATCCATTTCTTCTTTTCTGAAAATTAAAAGGAATTGTAACGAATTTTCTAAGTTTCTAATTTACCGAATAATTATAATTTTATTCCTAGTGCTATATTTTATTTTATTTTTATGTCTCGAAATTTTAGTTTCATTTTAGTCGGTCAGAAAATTTCTAAACGATCGTTAAGTTAATTAAAACTTTTTATTTAAGCCAATTGATCGATTTATCAATAGTCGGTCAGAAATTTTCTAAACGATCGTTAAGTTAATTAAAACTTTTTATTTAAGCCAATTGATCGATTTATCAATTTAATCAAGTTTTAAAATTTCGGAATGTAACAGTATCAGAGCCACTTGTGTAGAATTAATTCTGAATTATTGATTGTTAGTTAGATTAACTTCTGAATTTAATCAATTGGATCAGTTAAAATTATACGAATTAACATGGCAGTTTTCGTGTGGGTTATGGAATAAGTAAATAATCATATCAATTAAATTGTTCTGACAGAATTGAATCAGTTGGACTGGTTCGAATTTTAGGTTAATTAGATTAATCTGAAAATTCTATTTTATGGAAACTGAGTCAATTAGATTGGTTATGTTAATTAGATTAGGGTAAGGAAACCCCCTCATATAATTATATACGTGAGCCCATATTTAGAATTGGATTCTATATCCAACTTTGTTTTGCAGTTATGGAATATGTGAATAGTATGATCCCGTTGCCTTGTGTATATATGTTGTAATGAATGGATGATTGATGTGTGTAAATGAGGCCTAAGGTGCCCCGTGAATTAATTTATTATATAATTAAAAGTGACTTCATGTCACTTATTATGTATCATTTATGCGGTATGCGAACCATTAAAATTAGGACATGTATATATTTTCTTTATTGTCATTAGGGGCGTTTGGTTGAGGCTTTTGAGAGATGATTCCCTGCTATCTAGATGCCCTGGAATAGGATTCTCACGTTTGGCAATATTAGAAAGGGAATAGACCCGGTAATAAGTGATTCCTGGCTATTCTGATAACCACAGATCTGGCTATGACAATAGCAAAAAAAAGGCGGAATTCTTTCATTCCCGATTGATGGGAATCAGACGAACCACACACGCGCTTCTTATTTTATTCAGTTAAAATGGTTTTCTCTTCTTTTTCGATAATTTTCGCAAGATAAAACCTTCTCCCACTCTGACTTGTCCCCTCGGCCTCCGTTTACGATTCGACTTCTCTCTTTGGACTCCGTCTCCGATTACATGTTCTCTCTCTATCTATCTCTCCGCACTACCCTTTTCTTATTCGTTCAGAAAGTGAAAAAAAATTAGAACACCCATTTATGTTAATAGGACGAGTGATAATCTTTGCTTATCTCATGCTTTAGTTCAGAAATTGAGTAAATTAGAACACTGCACTGATCGGAACCCAAATTCTGATGCTTTAGTTCATCTAGCATTTTTTCTCTGAATAGCACAGCCAGTCAGTTTGGAAAATTGCTTTTTTCAGCATATGGTTAAAGGTGAGAACTCCCAAAATAAGCAGCTGGACAACAGCTCCAATTAATGCAGGGGTTTTGATATTTTAGTTTCATATATATGTAATTCTTACCTCTGTAACTGATGATGTAACATGGTTATCTTGAGATAATAAAATGTCTATGGGCTTCAAACCAAAAAAAAAAAACAATTTGCCTATTTCCAAGTTCCAACTTACTTCTAAGTCAAACCTTATTTTTTTTATTAGTTGGTAAGTACTCACACAATTAGCTTGGTTTTTGGGCCGCTCGTAGGCCCAGCGGTCGGGGAATTTTAAAAAAAAAACACCAAATCGGAGGACATTTTAATTTTTTTTTAAGGGTATTAAAAAAATGACCGAATTAATTGTCACTGATGAATAACTTTGGGTTTATATGAGTTTTATTTAATTTACCAATAACAATTGTACGGTTTCTGGCGAATTAAGCATAGTTTCATAGTTTAAAACTAAATAAATAAACTACAAGAAAAAACATTCTTATAAAATATTTGTAGCCATGTAATTAAAAATTATAAAAACTACAAGAAAAAAAATCTTAATTATAAAATACTTGCAGCCATGTAAATTTGGGGAACGTTACTACCGATGCAAAAAAAAAAAAAAAAAAAAAAAATAGAACCGGATTATATATATGCATTTGTAAATCTATCAAAAAAAATTATGAAATTAATGTTAACCTATATTACGCATGACACATCCACTTATTTATACATTGATAAAAAAGAAAAGATGCCTGCAATTTTTAAAGAATAATAATACTAAACACCGATTGACCAAGCTGTGCAGACAGGGGCGGAACTAGAAAATCTTAATAGGGGTGGTTGTATATTACAATGCACAATTATGGTTAGTGGGATTTGAACCTAAGATCTTTCAAACACAAAATAAACTTTAACTACTAGGCTACAACTAAATATTTGTTATTATTGAGAGTGGCTAAATTATATAGAAAATTTAAAAAATAATAGAATTCAATTAAATTCTTATACGTATAACTAAAATTTTAAAATTATAGGGGTAGTTTAGCCACCTTTGACTTATATATATCAATTGTTTTATCTCAGTTGACTACTCATCCTATATTCCAGTGGTTTTCCATGAACTTTACTGGTTGAAAGTTACGAATTAAGAATTAAATAGAAATGAGGAAGAAAAAAAAAAACCTAAGGAGATGAATTAAAGAAGGTAGGGGAAAGTGGAATCTACAAGGTTTCTTTGTCAATAATTTTGAAAGGATAAAATTATAAGGATAAACGAGATATTTCTTTATTTAGAATAAGGATAAAATTAATTAAATCAGAGAGTTTTTATATTTTAGAAGGATAAATATAATATTTCAATTTTGGTGGAAGTATGTAATTTTAATGTTTCAGAAGGATAAATATTGAGAGTGTTTGAATTTTAGAAGGATAAATATATAATATGTAACATTAGAGGGGGAATTTATAATTATAAAAGTTAGAAGGATTAATGTGATTTTTTTTGTTTTGGAAAGGGAAATTTATTTGCAATGTTTTATAAATATATGCATGAAATTCGTAAAAATGAAATCTTATTGATCATTCATTTCATGTGAAAAAGTCATGCAATGCATTAGGCATCATGGTTGATATATTATGATACATATATATTTGATATTTCATGGATGCTATAAAAGATTGTTATGAGCTATTTCTTAGATCTATAGTTTTTCGTCATATTTTAAATTAATTAATGAGATTATAGAAAGCGGTAATATCAAGTTAATTCTTGAGCATATAGAAAGTGTTTAAATAATATGTTCTACACAATATGAAATTTTGATCAAATTATGAAGTTTCAAATTTGTTCAAAAAAAATTTGATAGAGGAGGAAATTGATAATAAAATATCCACCGTTGAATTAAAATTATGTCAAAATTATAATAATTCTACCGTAATTATTTTAAGAGTCTGCTATAGAAAAAAAATGTAAGTATAAAATTATTTGGACTTTGTCCAACTTTATTTGAATTTTATTAGAATATTATTAATTAATAAGATATTTAATTATATATGTTTAAATTTTATTTCATAATTATAATATTTATATAACGAATAAGTCACATTTTGAAAACATAATGCAAGTTTGCTCAGGTATTGATCAGGAGATGTACAATCTTATTGAGAGTGAGAAAGTTCGCGAACACACTAGCATTACCAATAGAGAACTTCAACTCGGTTGCGGTCATTGAAGCTCGGAAGCATTTTCGTAAATAAGAACTCTGAAAGATATGGTAAGAAGTTTTATGGCGCAATTGCTGTCATAAATCAACTTGGAGATTTATATACATCTAGAGCTATTGATACATCTGATCTTGATCCGAGCATATGGGATGTGAATGTTCGATCTCACTCAAGCAACCCGACAATACTAATTGGTGCAACAAAATGGTACTTATTGAAATTGAATTAGTGCAACTAGTACATAATGAATTTGTACCAATTGTACATTATTAGTCATTATCATACTAATTGGTTACTGTTACAATATGGCTCTTAGCATTTGACTTCTTAAAGAGTTGACTGGTACTGATCTATACGTTCAGTAAGTAGTCTTACTAGGTTTAGAATGCTTTCTTGTTTCTTTTTTATTAATCATTTTCGCAAGTTTGAACAGAAGTAAATTTACAATTTTTTTGAAACTTAAAAAAAAAAACAATAAAGAGCTTTCACTTTAAAGTACAATTTCAATTATTTATGTATTACTATAAGTTTATTATTTGATTTGTTAAAATTTCAATTTGATTCTTAATTGGCAATATTTGGGTTTTTTCTTTCATACTTGATACTGGTACATATCAGTTGATACTTGTACAACCAAATGGTACCTGTTGAAATCGATACTGATTAGTGCAACTGGTACATAATGAATTTGAACCAATTGGTACTTTATTAGTCATTATTATAGCTCAGTTATGGTAACTTTTCTTATTGCATGCATTAAGCACTTGTTGCCAACCAATAAATATAAGTCGT
This sequence comes from Carex rostrata, assembly GCF_964058835.1. Classification (NCBI taxonomy): domain Eukaryota; kingdom Viridiplantae; phylum Streptophyta; class Magnoliopsida; order Poales; family Cyperaceae; genus Carex; species Carex rostrata. Next base: position 3,643,417 of record NC_135945.1, on the reverse strand, counting down.
GCAAGAAGCAGGATGATATTGATGCTTTAAAAGTCTGTACCAGTTGTACTTTGTTATGATCAATTTATGATGCTTTATTGTAATTATTTCTAACATTTGTTTTTTAAGTTTTAAATATTTTGATGAATGACTGTCAACCCCTATTATAAATATTAGCTAAAATATTTGTTGATTTATTAAGTATCTCAAATTTTAGCTAAATGTAATTGTATACACTAAATTGTAATATAATTAGTTTTTCTTATTGCATTGTATGACAACAACAGTACAAGGATAAATGTAATTAATTGGCACTTCTAGGTGCACTAAGGGCGTGAATATGTTATTTTGTCATGCTTTGATACACATTTTGCAAACATAAACTATGGAGTTTGGTTAGTATAACATTGGTGTCATGTGATGTTAACTTCAAAGTTGATTAAATAAACTTCAAATGACTAATTCAAATCGTTCAAACCGATTTACTTTATGAGTGATGCGTTTACAGTTTACATGCATTTTTTTATATATATTTTTAAGTTATTTTAGTATCAAATTAAGCAGTAAAAATATTGAAAAATGAATGTATTAAAATTAACTTAAAAACTTACACATTTGCCCGCTTGACTTGATACTAAATAAGTTTGAAAAGTTATAAATTTTGCATGTAAACGTACGACTAATGAAGTAGATCAGTTTGAATGGTTTGAATTCATCGTTTGAAGTCGATTTGATAGGTTTTAAAGTTGGTGTTATATAAGCTAAAATAACACTAATGTTATACTATTCAAACTCTAAACTATGTCCATTCATGTATCCTGTCTGTGCTAGATTATCTTTTCCTTTTTAAATCAAAGTATTTCATAGATTCAGAATTTCAAATATTTTCACATGCTGCATACATATATTTGGGCCATTTTGGGCTTTGGAGCTAAGAAATTACCCAGAAATCAAGTTCAATTGAGTGTTGATAAATTTAATTTTGTGATGATATGTCAAGCGATATTGCCACAATTTCAAAATTATAATATAAAACTTGTTTTATTGTTGTCAAAAATTCTGAATCCAAAAAATTTGAATTGAAATTGAAATACACCATGTGCTAGGAGATGTTCTCTTTTACCATATATATTGTGGCGATTCTAACTAACTGCAATCAGATTTGTGTTCACTCGTGTAAAGTTCAAATCACTTGAATTTTTACCCAAAAGCAACAAAACATCAGAGTTGCTCATTTTGATTTCTTCACAATTATCATTCCAATCAGACGGCTGAGACAAGTTTAAGAGTATACGAGTTTAAAAGTCATCTCAAGTTGGGTTGGTCAAGTTTTGAGTCATTTTGACTTCTAAAAATTATCGGGTCGGGTGTAATTCAGATCCGAGTCAGATTAGACAGGTTATTTAAGTTGGATCAGAATTTGTCATCTAAATACAATTATACACATTCCTAGAATTTTTGCATGAGTAGGGCGAACTAAATCAAACTTACGCTAGTTTGAGTTTGAGTTTGAATAAGATTCGAACCGAACTGTTTGATTTGCTTCATAACGAACTTTAATCAAACAAATTAATTGCGATTTTTTTCAAATTGAATTGAAGTCAATTGAATCACAAACTACATATTTTTTTGGCAGTCATCAATAGTTTATGCATTAGTTTTATTCACGCGGAACAAAATTCATGCAGTTTTCTTTTACCTTTTACTTTTCACGAATTAACACTGATAAATTATGGGCTAGTCCAAAATTCTCTTACCTTTTATGATACTAGATTGATTAAAATCACGGCATAGACCCAGCCAAATGAAACTTATTTCCATTATTAATTTGTTACGTTGCTGAAGCATTTTCCTATTATAAGTTACCATTATATTAACAATTTTGAGCTCTAATATAAGTTTGGTTCTTGCATTATTAAAGATTGATGGTTGAAGCCATTATTTGCATTATTTAAGATTCGAATCTAAATAGTTCACGAACCAATTTCGAACAAACTATATATACCCAGTTTGAGTTTGAGTTTGAATAAGATTCAAACCGAATTGGTTTGATTTGTTTCATAACAAACAAATTTCAAATTAAATTAATTACGAACTTTTTTTGAATCAAACTCAAATCGAATCACGAACTACGAACTTTTTGTGCCGCCCTACATGAGAGCAAAGAGAACGGAAAGCGAGAGATTTATTTATTTAGAATGATTGAATGAGGATAGAAAGGTAACTAAATTGGAGAGTTTTTATATTTTAGAAGGATAAATATGATACTTCAAATTTGGTGAGAAGTATGTAATATTAATGGTTTAGAAGGATAAATATTAGAGTTTTTTGTATTTTAGAAGGATAAATATATCATATGTAACATTAAACGGAATTTATAATTTTAAAAGTTAGAAGGATTAATGTGAGATATTTTTGTTTTAGAGAGGGAAAATGTAATTTAAATGTTTTATAAATATATGTATGAAATTTATAAAAATTAAATTTTATTGATCATTCGTTTCATGTGAGAAGTCATGCCTTGCATTAGGCATCATAGTTTATGCATTATTATACATATTTTCCTGATACTATAAAAGATTGTTATGAGATATTTCTTAGATCAATACCTTTTTTTTCTCATATATTTAATTTAATTCATGAGCTCATAGAAATAGGTGAAATAGTACGTACTACGCAATATATGATATGCTGAACAAATTATGAAGTTTCAAATTTATTAAAAAAAATGTATGATAAAGGAGGAAATTGATAAGAAAAATAGCTACAAATTCTGGTAAAATTTATATCAAAATTAATATAATTAGAAGACTTGAGAAGAAAATTTTGTCAACTATCATATATTTTGTCTTTATTATAAAAGTTTGCTAAAGAAAAATGTATATAAATAAAAAATATATATATAATACGAGCTATAAAATAGTCATCTCTATTTGCATTTTATTAGAATATTTGTAATTAATTGTTATCTAAATATATATTTAAAAATTATTTATACTTATAATATTTAGACAGTGGATATGTGATATTTTGAAAACATTATTGAATTTTCTCACGTAGGATAATTGTAGACATATTTGAGATCAAATTAATAAAATTAGTTTATTATGCTTTTTATCAAATTATTAAGTTATATTATTGTGACAAGATGTAAAATAATAAAAAAAAACTATTAAAAAGTTCATTATTTTGAAAGCAAGTGACTGATAATGATAAAAACTTTAGGTATACGGTTATTTATATACATTGAAATAATATACAAATTCTAAATTTTTTATTTAAGCTTATAACAACCGATTTGAATGAATTGATTTGATACTTGGCTCGATTTAAATGTAGTCAAATATGTGATGCTGTCACACCCCAAATCCTGGGTTTGACAGCCTGCCGCGTATATTTATTATGGCATAAATATACGCAAGGCAGTGGATCTTTTATATGCATTACCAATATCCTCATCTGCTGTATCCCTGTAATAAACCTGAAAATGACCCAAAGGGAGGGGGTGAGAATAAATTCTCAGTGCGAAATTTGCCACAGTTAGATTATTGGACTTGCAATCAAACTCCATATTCAAAAATGAAACCCATTCAATAGCAATTCAAACAAATACATATTCATAATAAAAAGGAATGCATATGCTCGACAACAAACAATAAAACCGGATCACGGTTCACGGAATTTCCAAGATGAATTTCAAAATAAACACATAGTTGGCTTAACTCGACTCATTAGGGCTTGTAACAACTACAGATGTTCTTTCGAGCTGGACCGTTATCAAACCCACATCTGTAGGGTTACAGGCGCCTACAGATGGCCAACCAAGCTGAACCCCTTTATCTGACACCCATCTGTAGCTGTTTGGCTTAACAATTTCTTATGGTCTAGTTACAAGTCACATATACAGGTCAACTTGACAAAAATGCAATCACGCGGAATCAAAGTCAGCCATACTGCTCAACTTTGCAATTTCATTCAAATAGAACCAAAGTCGGCTATCAGCCTTGCAAAATTCAGTAAACAGATCAACGGATAGGTCACCGTCACCTGAATCCAGCCACCTAAACAGGTCGGCCTGGCAAATTCAGAAACAGATCAACGGATAGGTCACCGTCACCTGATCCAGCCACCTAAACAGGTCGGCCTGGCAAATTCAGAAACAGATCAACGGATAGGTCACCGTCACCTGATCCAGCCACCTAAACAGGTCAGCCTGGCAAATTCTAACAGGTCAACGCATAAGTCAGCAGCGTCACCTTATTCAGCCACCTAAACAGGTCGGCCTGGTAAATTCGTAAACACAGGTCAACGGATAGGTCACCGTCACCTTATCCAGCCACCTAAACAGGTCGGCCTGGCAGATTCATTCACATCAAGAACAATTAATAGAACTAATCAAATGATAACCATACCAACATGCCAATTAACCTTAACCGAACAATTCAATCATTCTCATTTATGCAAGAATCAATATGCAGCATGAATTCCAAAATATGCAACAATTAATCATTCAACATGACAAACGAATAAACAGTTTAATTCCTGAAAATAAAGTATCAAACAAGTCCAAGAATCCCGCACCTGATTACGAAGAGCGTATTGCGCACTTAAGGTTCAGACGTCTCGAGAGGTCCCGCGAAATCGTGCTCAATCGAGCCTACGCCTATATTAACATATACATACGTGGTTTAATATTTGTTCGACTATCACTATGTTTACTCGAGTCATATTAGTTTAAATCATACTTTCCTTGATAAATCCTTATAATCTCATACAATTTACCATTGGGTCCTATAACCCATATATATTTTCCACACATCGGAACAATTGCACAAATACCCATTTAATTATTCATTTCTCTAACTCCACAAACCCTAATTCGATTTAACCCAAAATAATTTCAGATTTTGGAAGGGAGAAAAACTTGTCGGTTAACACCTCTATTTGTTGGATCAAACTAGATAAATCACAATTCTTTGCAAATTTTCGGATTTGGACCAACCCTAGATGGAAAATCAAGGTTTGGATGGAATCGAGAAAGAAATTACCAAATTAATCACATGGAAGCTCAATGGAGATGGATTATTCACCATTTACACAACAATTTCGAATTTGAGCAAAAACCCTAGCAATGGAGATGAACTCAGATTTTGAGAGAAGAGAAGAGGAAGAACTTACTAACGGGAGAGCTAGATGGGGACTAGGGAGAGATATTCAACCGATTTCAAATCCCTCACTTCAATTTCTCACTTGTTTTGATGGATTTTAGAGGGAGAAGAGGGTCTCTCTCTCTTTTTCTTTCTTCTGGACGGAACACACAAGGGAAAAGGGGAAAGGATGGAGAGAAAGAAGGAGAGACAACAAGAATTTTGCTAAATAGACCCTCACACTGTCGGATAAAACGTTACAACGTTTTAGTAAATCGTTATGACGATTCAGCTGGTGAAAAACACAGGAAATAGTGTATAAAACGCATAATTTGGTGTATAAAACGTTATAACGTTTTCTGAAAACGTTATGACGTTTTAATTGAATCCAGCCTTCATAAAATTGTCATTTTTAATCAAGTTTTACAGTGAAAAACGTTACGTAACGTTTTACGAAATTTTTTTTTTTTTTTTTTTTTTTTTTTTTTTTTTTTTTTTTTTTTTATATACAGATGTAACAGATGCTGAAGAGTTGTCCTCGGCTCAGCCACCATTTTTTATGAATCTACTTTATTTATAAAAAATAAAATTAGTTTATTATGCTTCTATCAAAATATTACCGATTTTTTTATTTTTATCCAAAAATTAAATTGAATTTCAAAAATCAACCGAACCGCATTTCAAATTTTAAAAGTACCCAAACCGCTAAACGGTTAACCGGACCCTAGGTTCGGTTAACGGTTTAGCGGACCAAGGGTTCGGTTAACCGTTTAGCAGACCAAGGGTTCGGTTAACCGTTTAGCGGACCAAGGGTTTGGGTTCGGTTAACGGTTAACCGGATTCGTTGGTTCGCTGAACCGTTAACCGAACCCATTTTATTTTATTTTATTTTATTTTATTTTATTTTTTTTTTTAAAACAGAAAATTTTCAATTTTTTTTTCTATTGAAAATATACATGAAAATTCGTATTTAGATTTATCAAATTTACACCAAAAATTTTTGTAAATCAAATATGAAATTTAAAATTATAGAAAAATACACATACACATACACATATACATATACATATACATAAATAATATACAGTTACCAATTTTTTTTACTTTTTTTTTTACTTTTTTTTACTTTTTTTGAAATATACAGTTACTAATTTAAACTGAGAAATTCATTTTGATGGTTCATGATTACGGATCTTATACGACGAATTTAAACTGAGAAATTCATTTTGGACGAATTTTGGATTAATCCGAGAGTAAATTTTTTTTTGGGATTAATTACTAATTTTAATCGGAGAATTATTAATTTTATTTAATTCTTTGGTTCGTATAAATTTTGAGAATTATTATTCTTGAATCAATTCATAATTATTCTCTATTATTAAAATTTATGGGAGATGCAAAAGTTGGAGACCTTTAACCTCCCAAGAGGCCTCACATGCGCATCTCTATTTTTGCTATATTGGATCTAATACAACTTAAGATGAACAAAAATTCGGTCCAACCTCAATGACAGCCATGCGTTTTGGCAAAATGGGCCGAACTCGCTGAATTTTGGCCAAAAGTTGATTGCATGGCTAATAAAGGGGAAGGACCGAACTATGTGTTATATGTGTTGTATTGGATCTTGACTATATGTTATATGATAGGATAAGATGGGATTGCATGTACAAAAAACTATATGTGTATATATGTTGCACAAATTGTATTATGTTGGTATTTTCTATGATTTTATATGAATTCATATATAATTTTCGGCCTAATTAATTTTCTGTTGCAGAAATTTATTATATATATTTTCATATAAATAATTTTAGACCTTATTATTATTATTATTATTATTATTATTTTAGACCTTAATAATTGGATGTTGCAGAAACTATATATATTCTGTCGGAATATTTATTTTATTAATATTCTATATAATCTATATACACTAACCCTAAACCCTAAACACTATATATTCTATATAATCTACATATACATATAAAATAAAATTCGTATTTAGATTTATCAAATTTATACAAAAAAAATTTGTAAATCAAATCTGAAATTTAAAATTATAGAAAAATATACATACACATATACATATAAAATAAAAAAATACATATACATATGCATTTAAAATTTTCTGTTTTAAAAAAAAAAAAAAAAAAAAAAAAAAAAAAATTGGGTTCGGTTAACGGTTCAGCGAACCAACGAATCCGGTTAACCGTTAACCGGACCCATGGTTTGGGTCCGGTTAATGGTTAACCGAACCATTTTGAAAAGGTCCGGTTAACCGTTAACCGGAAATTTGGTCCGGTTAACCGGTTTGGGTAGATTTCAAATTTGACATCCGGTTCGGTTATTTTTTGAAATTTAATTTAATTTTTGGATATAAATAAAAAAATCGGAAAATATTAAGTTTTATTTTTGCAAAAATATGTTAAAAAGTTAAATACTTTTGAAAGCAAATGAAAATGACGTATTATAATAAAACAATTTAGTATATATGATTATTTTTATATTTTAGGAGGATAAATATGTAATACGTAATATGGGAGATTTTTTTTTATTTTTGGGCTTTGAAGCAAAGAAATTACCCACAAATCAAGATCAATTGAGTGTTGATAAATTTAATTTTGTGATAATATGCCACACGATACGCTTATAATTGATTGCCCCAATTTTCAAATTGCAATATAAAACTTGCTCCATTGTTGTTAAAAATTCTTAATCTATGAAAATAAGAGCATCTCTAATCCAGCAATTGAAATTCATTGCTAAAAAACGGTTATGAAAATTTTAGGAATTAATCTGCTGCATTGGTGCAATTAAATTAAATTTCTTTCTATGTCCACATCAGCGCATCTTAAATTTTTTTTGTTGAAGAGAGCACTAAAAAAGATTTTGAGCTAATTAATTAGACAACGTGTTATTAAACAATTGTTTTTTTTATAAAGTAAATTGGTTAATTTAACAATTGTAATACATCTCATCAATTATGTTAGCAATTAATACATCAAATTAGTAATATTAAAACAATTACCGTTGTAGACATTAATTAGTTTTCGAGACCAAATAATTTGATGAATTAAAATTGGGAGACACATGACCATGGCAAGGAGCTGTTTTCTTTTACCAAATTTAATGTGGCGGATCCAAGCAATCAGATTTGTGTTCACTTGTGTAAAGATCAAACAACTTGAATTTTTACCCAAAAGCAACGAAACATCAGAGTCGCTCATTTTAAGTTCTTCACAATTATCCGTCCAATCAGACGGCTGAGACAAGTTTAAGAGTATACGATTAAAGTCATCTCAAGTTGGGTTGGTCAAGTTTTAGTCGTTAAAAAGCTTCTAAAATTTATCGGGTCGGATGTAATTAAGATCCGACTCAGATAAGACAGGTTATTTAAGTTGGCTTAGAATTTGTCATCAATGTACAATTCCACACATACCTAGAATTTTATTTAGAATGATGATAAAAAAAGTAATTAAATTGGAGTTCTTTTATATTTTAGAAGGATAATATTTCAAATTTGGTGAGAAGTATGTAATTTTAATTTTTCAGAATGATAAATACGAGAATTTTTGTATTTTTGAAGGATAATAATATAATGTATAACATTAGAGGAGGAAATTTATAATTTTAAAAGTTAGAAGGATTAATGTGAAACTTTTTTGTTTTAGAAAAGGAAAAAAGTAATTTCAATGTTTTATAAATATATGCATGAAATTCATAAAAATGAAATCTTATAGATCATGTGTTTCATGTGAAAAGTCATGCCTTGCATTAGACATCATAATTTATGCATTATTATACGTACATATTTCACAGATACTATAAAAAATTATTATGAGATATTCCTTAGATATTCATTTTTTTATCATATCTTTAATTTGATTCATCAGCTTATAAAATAGTATGTTAGACAATATGAAATTCCGATTATGAAGTTTCAAATTTGTTAAAAACAATTTATGATACAGGAGGAAATTGATAATGAATATTAACTAGTGCTTTTAAATATTATCTTATAATTATAATTTATACAGTGGATACACAATATTTTGAAAACCTTATTAAATTTTCTCATATAAGATAACTGTAAGCATATATGAGATAAAAATAATTTCATTTTACTTTTTTAGTCCAATCTATAATATCCGATTTTTTTATTTATATCCAAAAATTAAATTAAATTTCAAAAACTAACCGAACCGGCTGTCAAATTTTAAATCTACCCAAACCGGTTAACCGTTAACCGGACCAAATTTCCGGTTAACGGTTAACCGGACCCTTTGAAATGGTTCGGTTAACCGTTAACCGGACCCAAACCATGGGTCCGGTTAACGGTTAACCGGATTCGTTGGTTCGCTGAACCGTTAACCGAACCCAAATTTGTTTTTTTTATTTTATTTTTTACTTTTTTTTAAAACATAAAATTTTTAATTTTTTTTTCTATTGAAAATATACATGAAAATTCGTATTTAGATTTATCAAATTTACACCAAAATTTTTTGTAAATCAAATATGAAATTTAAAATTATAGAAAAATACACATACACATACACATACACATACACATATACATATACATATACATATACATATACATAAATAATATACGGTTACCAATTTTTTTTTTTTTTTTTACTTTTTTTTAAAACAGAAAATTTAAAATTTTTTTTTTCTATTGAAAATATGCATGAAAATTCGTATTTAGATTTATCATGTATATTTTCAATAGAAAAATAAAAAAATTTAAAATTTTCTGTTTTAAAAAAAAGTAAAAAAAAAAAAAAAAATTGGTAATCGTATATTATTTATGTATATGTATATGTGTATGTGTATGTGTATGTGTATGTGTATGTGTATGTGTATTTTTCTATAATTTTAAATTTCATATTTGATTTACAAAAAATTTTGGTGTAAATTTGATAAATCTAAATACGAATTTTCATGTATATTTTCAATAGAAAAATAAAAAAATTTAAAATTTTCTGTTTTAAAAAAAAGTAAAAAAAAAAAAAAAAATTGGTAACCATATATTATTTATGTATATGTATATGTATATGTGTATGTGTATGTGTATGTGTATGTGTATGTGTATGTGTATGTGTATGTGTATGTGTATGTGTATGTGTATGTGTATGTGTATGTGTATGTGTATTTTTCTATAATTTTAAATTTCATATTTGATTTACAAAAATTTTTGGTGTAAATTTGATAAATCTAAATACGAATTTTCATGTATATTTTCAATAGAAAAATAAAAAAAATTTAAAATTTTTTGTTTTAAAAAAAAGTAAAAAAAATAAAATAAATTGGTAACCGTATATTATTTATGTATATGTATATGTATATGTATATGTGTATGTGTATGTGTATGTGTATTTTTCTATAATTTTAAATTTCATATTTGATTTACAAAAATTTTTGGTGTAAATTTGATAAATCTAAATACGAATTTTCATGTATATTTTCAATAGAAAAAAAAAAATTTATGTTTTAAAAAAAAGTAAAAAAAAAAAAAAAAAAATTGGGTTCGGTTAACGGTTGTCACACCCCGGAACTAGGGGTCGTGCAGTTACGCCGTGAATATATAGATGACTATACATTCACAAGGCAATTACGGTGTAAACCTAACATAATATCGGTTTACAACATCACCACTTATCATTTAATCCGATTTAAAATCATGTTTATACAAATACATTTATAGATTATCAAACTATACTCAATAGTATATGTATAAATTCGTGCAATAACTATATAATCGAAAGATTAAACAATCCCAAATCAATTCCCATTTTATATCATTTCTCTTCCCCGATTTCAACTCGATCGATCCCCATATTTCCAAATCAATATAAACCATTCCCATTAACATTTTATACACAGTTTAAAACATAAAAGAAAATTCATATTAAATCACAGTAAACGTTTAATATACAATTAGGTTTACAAAACCACTCGACACGGTCCGATAACAAGGTTATACACAAATACCATACCAAAACCCTATCGACATCAAAATGGACTCAATGTGAGGCATACCCTATCGCTATGCGGCTTAAACCTCACTGGTCGAGCACTCGAATCCCTTCTATTCGCGTTTACCTGCAAACACATACGAAAGAATAAAGTTCCCCGAGGGGATAGGGGGTGAGAAAACTTGTCAACCGTTTTCTCAGTGCGGAATTTAGTCAGGGCTACTGGATTTGTAAGAAATCCATTACCGGAACTAAATAAACCCGCAACGAGTTTCAATTCAACAATTCGATAAAAGAAATGCATATGCAACATATATAGAAGCAATTGAAATCTAACTCATATCACAATCAAATGAAATCGAAGAATTCATAGAATGATTTGGTATAACAGATACAATTGCTAAGTCCGGTTACAATTGATAGATATCGACTATCCATCTCATTTGGCTTAACATTTCTCTGGTCTGGTTTATAGTCAAACATCCATATCAATTCGTCAATTTCCAATTTAGGATTGCATATCTCTCGATCATGCAACGGGTTGTCACTCTTCCAAAGAGAGACCAATAACAATCAATTATCCACAGTTTCAATGCTCCTGCTATACGCTACCTTTTTGGTATCAGTTAACCTAGCTCTGCCTTTCTCCTTGGTTACCGATACCCTCCACAATTAGGGTTATTCACCGTATGCGCATATGGGCCCTGAGACAAAGTCTAGTAGCTAGCTAGACATTGTCCCTACAATTCACTCATTTCATTCACAATTAACTTATCCTCTGCCCTCTTCACATTTCAGTACTGTGGTTCCATTCAATTATCAAAACGATAGAACAATCAATCGAATAACAATACCAACATGCTAGATCAACAATATCATATCAATTCAATTATATCACTACTTATTTTCATGTAATGCTGCAAATAATGCTAACAATAGAGATCCAACATGAGGTCATGCACAATAAGTCAATTAACAATTCAATCGGTATATATATATAAGCACATATATATATATATACATGTACCGTTATTTAATTCTAAGTAATAGAATCCAAAACAGATCCCGTAAACCCCCGCACCTGATCAAGTAGGGCACTTGGGTAGGATCCGGTATCGCTAAACTCGACGACCTCGTCTAATCCGCTAATCCTCGGTCAATCGGGTCTAGGCCTAAATTACATGGCATAGCAAGTCAATTTCAATATATTTCATAATTCCTATACCCAATCGCATTCTAATACTCGTAAACGGTCAATTCAACAAATTCGGACGTTTTACCATCTTACCCTTGCAATTCACCCTTTTTTTTAGGGTTTAAGTCACATTTCTTCTCAATTGGGGTTTATATCGAATAGATAGCAATACGGAAGTCTCAATTCACTCAAACTCGTAATCACGGTCATTTACAATTCAATTCATTCGAAAGTTGGTTCAAAACCCTAATCAATTTGGGATAATCTCACCATTCGGGTTTTAGTTGGAATTGAGACATGAAATCAATCAAATAACGCTCAAGAAGCAACAAAGACATTGATTCTCGAGTTTGGTTCAATTTGGTCGGGTTTCACCGAAACCCTAGAAATCAAGAGAAGAGAAAATAGAGCAAACGTGAAGAGGGATTACCAAACCAAGTGGAGGAAGGGGCGAGATTTGAGCTCCTCTACGATTTTCTCAAGTTTCGGCCAATTCCGCGGGAAATCAGACTCTCTCTCTCACTCTCTATCTCTCTCTCGTGTCTCTCTGTTGGGGCGGCCAAAGAGAAAAAGGGGAAAGGAGGAAGAGAAAGAAGGAGAGAGAACAGGAATTTTTGCTAAATAAACCCTCACTTTATCGGATAAAACGTTATTACGTTTTGTTAAATCGTTATAACGATTCAGCTAGTGAAAAACGCAGGAAATAGTGTATAAAACGCATAATTTAATGTATAAAACGTTATAACGTTTTCTGAAAACGTTATGACGTTTTAATTGAATCCAGCCTTCATAAAATCGTCGTTTTTCATCAAGTTTTACAGCGAAAAACGTTACATAACGTTTTAAAACGTTATAACGTTTTAGGAAATTTTTTTTATTTTTTTTTTCTCACGATGTTACAACGGTTCAGCGAACCAACGAATCCGGTTAACCGTTAACCGGACCCATGGTTTGGGTCCGGTTAACGGTTAACCGAACCATTTCAAAGGGTTCGGTTAACCGTTAACCGGAAATTTGGTCCGGTTAACCGTTAACCGGTTTGGGTAGATTTAAAATTTGACAGCCGGTTCGGTTAGTTTTTGAAATTTAATTTAATTTTTGGATATAAATAAAAAAATCGGCTATAATATTGTTGGAGTTTTGACGACTTTGCCTAGCCACCTCAGTTGTCTGAGAAGAAAAGGAGATAAAGTTACGGACAGAGAACTTCAGGCTGTTAATTGGAATTGTGGCACTCGAGATGCAATTGGATTTTTGCGCTATTAAGTTCTATTTTTCTAACGAGATATAAAATAAAGAAATAATGTTAAAAAGATAATTTTTGAAATCAAATAACGGATCATGATACTATAGTTTAGGTACATAGTTATATATATAAAGAGAAAGTTCAAATGCCTCTATTTTTTGTGCCTCCACCATACCTCCATTTTTTTAAACTTTAATAACTCAAAATTTAAAACTTAAAAGTCAAAATAAAACTGTTAGATGTGATCTATGTTATTTTCTTTATGTGCTCATAAAAAATTATCACATTTATATTTTATTTTTATGTGAATCAATAAGTTCAAAAATCAACGTCTAGAAATCATTCAAATTAGTGCGTTTTTTACAAGCTCTTGATGACAATCAAAATAAAATTAAAATATCATAATTTTTTACATATGAATAGATAAAATGATGTAGATCACATCCAATGGTTTTATTTCGACTTTTAAGTTTTAAATTTTGAATTATAAAAGTTTTTAAAAATGGAGGTATTTGAACCCTCCTCATATATAAATTGGATGAAATAATATAAAAACTCTAAATTATTTTTTGAATTTAACAACTTGTTCTATACGGTTTATGTGGATTGTTTATCTTCTCAATCTCTTAACATTTTACATGTTTTAAAATCTTATTTTACAGTGCATTGTTTACTCAGCACAACAACCATATTTTACATTACAAACACATTAAATCCATAAATATCATGTTTAAGAGTTGTGCATGGCTCAGGATCCATCTATTATGACCCTCTAATTTAAGAAAAAAATAAACGAACTTCATATTAATAGGCACGAGCTAGCTATACTTTTTTCAATATTAATTAGGGTTCTAAATAGCTAGCTATAGCTACGCAATAGCTGTATTCTATAGCTTTTTCAGACTTCAAAAGCTATAACGCTATTAACAACTTTTCTTTTATAATGATTCTAAATAGCTAGCTATAGTTGCGCTATAGCTTTTTCGGACCTTAAAATCTATAGCGCTATAATCGCTATTTAGAACCGAGTATGGCTAATATAACATCAGTGTTATTTCAATCTATATAACACCAACTCCAAAACCTATCAAATCGAGTTCAAATGGTGAATCCAAACCGTTCAAACCGATCTACTTCATTAGTTGTGCGTTTACATGTAAAATTTATAAGTTTTTGAGTTTATTTGGTATCAAGTCAAGCGGTCAAATGTGTGAGTTTTTAAGTTAATTTTAATACATTCATTTTTCAATTTTTTTTGTCGTTTGATTTGATACTAAAATAACTCGAAAATATAAAAAGTTTGCATGAAAACGCATCACTCATAAAGTAAATTAGTTTGAATGGTTTGGATTAATCATTTGAATTCGATTTGATAGGTTTTGAAGTTGGTGTTATATAGACTGAAATGACACTGATGTTATATGAGCCATACTCTTTAGAACCTTGATATTAATTGTTTGATTTGAAATTGGGTTGTTTCTTAAAGAGTTAATTTGAGTTTTATCTGGCACCTTTGGGCTTTTAACACAAGACCAAAATTCCAATGTTTGGGCCTATTGCTACTACAGTACTCAACACAAATATTTGGGCTTATTGCATACAATAATTTGGGCTATTTTGGGCTTTGAACTGAAGAAATTAACCACAAATCAAGTGTTGATAAATTTAATTCCGGGATGGTATCATTGATATGCCATGCGATGCGCTTATTTATTACCACAATTTTCAAATTATAATACAAAACTTGTCAAGCCCAAATAACTTGAATATTTTCAATTGAAATTGCGATTTTTATCCCCAAAATACCCCGCTTGTACGCTGTCAGGTGCGAGAAGGACCACTACACAACGGGACAATGTTTGATTTCATTGAACAGTTAAAAAAGATTTCAAATTCTAGATAAAACCAAATCAAAGATCATCAAAAGAGCTTCCTGTCCTATCCAAATCAACAAAAAAAATTGCCTAGAGAACCCTCTTTTTTTACATTTCTCAACTCAAACGAAAAAACTAATTCCAAAAAAAAAAGTGTTGATAGAAGAAAAAAAAAAATAAACAACAATGAAAGCAATACAAAATTAGCTACTATATAACATTTTTACTGACTATAAACTCCTATATATTAAAAGTAAAATTCTAAGCATTCTCTTCTCTCTACCTTGGACCAGACAACTCCATCTCTTCTACCAGATCAACAGACAGCACATCATCACTGCTACTGACACCGCCGCACTCGTCTTGGACACAGAAGAACCCTTTGGACTCGACGGCGTGATACAGCATTAGATTATCATGTGGCGAATAAGGCTGAGGTGTCGACAGCCTATTGGTCGCCTCCCATTTGTCGACGAGTCCATCGCCTTCTAGCATGCGCACAACGTCTGACATCTTTGGCCGGTGAGACGGGAGGAATTGGGTGCATAGGAGCGCCACCTGGACCATTTCCGCGACTTCTATTATGTCGTAGTTCGGGCCTAAGTCAGGGTCTACTAGGAGATCAAGCCTTTTCTCTTTATGTGTTTTTCTCACCTAAAGAAAAAATATATACTGGTGAAATATTTTTCTGGGATAAGAAATCTCTTTCAGATAATATATCCTGAAATTCCAAGCTAAATACTTTATTCTCCACTCATAAATACTTTATTCCAATCTGAGTTAGCCACTGGATATATGAATACAATGCACTATAAGTATCCTTATTTCTTAAGCAAGAATTGTATTATTGGGGAGCAAAAAATGAAAATCTACTCTATAACACTGATACAGATCCGAGTAAAAAGTATTAAAAAATGAAGAAAGAAAATAGTAAAATTAATTACCCAATCAAGCATGAATCCCTTGTGATGTCCATTCCCGCTTTGCCCGGCATCATCCCCCTTCCCGACCTGGATGGCCCGCTGCCCAGTGACAAGTTCAAGCAAAAGAATCCCGAACCCAAACACATCGGTCTTGTCAGATGACTGGCCGGTTGAGAGGTACTCAGGCGCAATGTGGCCCACAGTGCCTCTGACAGCAGTGGTGACGTGGGAGTCTCCATGGTCAAGTAGCTTGGCCAGCCCGAAATCTCCGACAACCGCCTCACATTGCGCATCTAGTAGCACGTTTGCTGCCTTTACATCCCGGTGGATTATCTTGGGATCGCATTGCTCGTGTAGGTACTGTAGCCCCCGCGCCGTGCCTACCGCTATCCTCTTTCGCGCATTCCAATCAAGCGGCGGCTTCGCTGTTGTGTGATTGATCATTTACAGATTAATTAATTGTTCTTGCTCAAGATATTGGCATGATTAATTTGAGAAAGAGTTTAATGAAAGAAATAAGAAAAGGAAAAAAAATAATAGAAAAGTAATTTTAGAGAAAGGATTATGTTAATTTATTTATGAAAATGGAGAGTCCAGTTATGTTTGGTGCAATTAGAATTTGAACAAAATGGAGAGTCCAGTTATGTTTGGATGAGAGCAAGGGAGGTACACTGTTACAGTACACAACACAACGTCACAAACTAAGTACCTGGTCAGTGGTCACAGTTGGAGTGGGTACAGAAAATCATAAGAACAGACAAAATAATAACTGGAATTGTTCAACAGTAAAAAAGAAGCTTTTATGTGGGTTCCACAACGACGGTCAAATCATAGTCAGAGACCCCCCACTACCAACTCCCCTAGCTCAGAATCCACATCCTCTGAGGTAACAGAATACTTCTGTTTGCATCACAGCCGTCTGATGGGAATCTGGGCCAATAGGAATTCTGATTGGACAGTCCACATTCAAACAAAAATATTCTGTTACATTAGCTGATACGAATTCCTCATCATATCATGAGCATGAGATGAGAACGACTGGATAAAACCATGACTGTACGGACTTCAGACAACCTCTTATTAAATGCAACACGTAGCAAAGACCAAAACAGCACAGAATTGGACGAGGCGTGGTGGGCCCCACTTGACAGACAAGTACAGGCCACGCGCTGCTTTGATGCCAGGGTGTGGTAGCCTACTATGTACCCTAATATGGCCTCGATTGATGTACAAGTTGAAACTACAATTATATAGGAATGGCCCTTTTCATTTGCCACATTAGGCATTTTATTTTGTAATATTAATAACCTTCATAACTTTGATATTCAAATTGAAATGTTGTTGCATTAAAATTTAAGGAATTGACATGATCAATTTGCATTTTTGGGCAAAAATAACTTTAAAATAGTTCAATTTTGCCTAAAAAATTTCAACATTTTTAAATTTGAAATTTCATGATCAGGCAATAAAACTTCTTATAAAATAAGCATTAATGTGTCCTTTGATTAACAATACTAACTGAGATTGATAGTACTAAGAAATAGAATGAATTCTTAAACCCTTGTAAAATCACAGAAATATAATTTGTAAGTAACAAGTTAATTAAAATAAACGTACCACGCAGACGCGATAACACGCTACCATTCGGCATGTATGGGTATACGAGCAACTGCTCGCCACCAGAGGCGCAAAACCCGACGAGCCTGAGCAAATTCCGGTGCACGGCGAGGCTAATAATCTCCACCTCAGTCCTGAACTGCGCTTCTCCTGATGCACCGGCATCCTTGAGCCGCTTTACCGCCACCACCAAGCCGTCTGACAATCGCCCCTTGTACACATTGCCAAAACCACCTTTCCCGAGGATGTTTTTCGGGTTAAAATTGTCGGTGGCGGATTGTAGCTCTCGCAAGGTGAAGTGGCGTAGGTTGCCTAGGCGGATTGCCGTGTTGGTTATCTCCTCATCTTCCCTTTCTGTAAAATTAAATTTTAATGCTGTAAACTGTTAATTAACAGTCATATTTTTCTTTGAAATTACAATGAATTGCGTACCAGTGATGCCAAGGATTGATTGGTGTCTTTGCTTTTTCCTCCTCCATAAAATGAGTGCCAAGGAAAACAGTAAAAGTGAGCAAGAACCAAGACTTGTACCCAAAGCAATTGCCAATTTCTCAGTTTTCGTTTTCTCTGAAAAGAAAAAAGAAATATCAAAATACCAAACATGAAAGAAATATAGTAAATATGTGTAGCTAGCGTTGTTTAATTACTTACTCTGAGGAGAATCCAAGAGAAATGGAAGAGAAATTGGGGTTGGAATTGTCAAGCATTGTTCCTTCTTACTATGATTCCCACAAATTAAAGGGTTACCCACAATGCTGAAAAAATACATAGAAGCATAAGGTAAAGTATATGTAGTATAAGCAGGAATAATTTCTTGAAAAAATGGGAATAGGAATAGTAATACGAACTTGAAAGTCCGAGCAGGGAACAGAGGCACAGGACCACTGAGATTGTTGAAAGACAAGTCCCTGGGGAACAGAGAAAAGAATAAATACTGTTTCAAACATCTCTTAAGTAGAAACAAAACGAGGTGGAATGGAATAAAGAAAGGAATAAAGTTATTCTCATCGGAATACGGGAACAATAAATTAATCTTACAGGAATGAGAGCTGCGGGAGCTTCGATAGCGGCGCTGGGAATTGACCGGATAGGCTGTTGTTGTTTAGCCTCCTGCAGTAGCAAAAAAACGAGAATAAGATGGGAATAAGGATGTCTTTGTCAGGGAACAGGAATAAGATTATAAGAAACAGATACCCACATGTAACGGAGGGAAGAGAGGCGACCGAGAGATTCAGGGACTTGGCCTGAGAAGCGGTTACTGGAGAGGTCCAGTGTTTGTAACCTTGGTAGAGATCCAAGTTCTGGTGGTAGCTCTCCAGTTATGTTATTGTTTTGTAACAACACTTGTTGTAGATTTGTGAGGTTACTGATTCGACTGGAGAGAGTGCCGGAAAGACTTTGGCTTGGCGCACCTCTGAATTAGAAAGATAGAAACAGAGGAAGTTAAGAAATGAAGTAAGAACAGAGGATTCAAAGGAAAACAAAAAAAAAATGGAAAGAAATCTGTTCTTACAATCCGATAACGAGATTTTGAGAAGAACAAGTAATCATAGCCCAGCTACAGGGATCAACAGAGTCTCCATCCCAGTTGTTTAATACCCCATGTGGGTCGTTTAATTCTCTCTTTATAGCAATCAATGCCTCCACTAAACCATTAAAAAAAGCTTCGCTAATCAGAAAAGAAGAAACTCCAATAAATAATGAAATGTTTATAGAAAGTATACCTTCAGGATTGAGTGGTTCGAAGGAGAAGGAGAGGTGTGGAAAGAAGAGCAGCAAAAACCCAAGAAAACAGAGTGTAACCTCGCAATCCATTGGGAGGTTTTACAGAGAGAAATGGAGATACACAGTTGTTGGGTTAATTGTTATACAGAGAATGAGAGAGAAGAGAAGAGCATGGAGAGAATGATTATGGGGAAATGAGATGGACGGGTGGGATGAGGCGAGAGATATGGGGTCCATGATGTGGCATGGCATGGAGATAAAGGGAACAAAGGAGGGAAGGCATGTATCACGTATGATGGATGGAAAGAGAGGAGACAGGAGAGAGAATTCGAAATCAGAGAGAGGCTGATTCGCGTGTCAGACCTCGAACAAGAGGTAAGAATTTGAGAGAGAGGAGATGCTGGCTAATATTTCAATGAACTCGGTGTACAAAACTGTGCTAGATATTCTGTGTGTGGGACCCACGTATCGGCGAAGAAGTATTTATTTGAACAAATAGTCCGGTTCCATTTGTGAACATGACTGATACGGAACGGAGTCCTGAGTTGGTCTCACCGTTGCAGCGTGCAGCAGAAAATCCTGATTCCTCTCCATTTTCATTTTAACTGGAGATGTTCTTTACCATTCATTCCTTTTTACTACTCTTATATTTGTTGAAATATTTAAGTATGCAATTTTTTATTTTTTCAAAAGACAATTCTAACCCATAACCATGTTTTTCTCTTGTACAAAAAAATGTCTAAATGCTCTTTTCACAGGCAAGTTCAAAATTTAGGAATTGAGAACCAACTTGTGAAACCGGATGCTGTGATAAAAGGAGGAGATAAAAAGGAAAGAGGGAGGGCCGTTTGAGGAAAAGAAAGGGGTGGCAGGAAAAAGAGAGGAGGCTTCTTTTGCTTTGCTTTGATTTACTTTTTCATTGTGTCTTTTTGTAAAGTTGGGCTGGAATCTGGATGGATAGAAGGAAATGGGTTGATTGGGCTTGATTGAGGAAGCAATTGCTCTTAAAAGTTTCCATTATGGATTCACACTTCAGTCCTCCTTTCAAGTTCTAATTGGTTGGTTCTGTACTTTCATATTTATATTAAATAAAAATATAAAATAAAATAAAATTTTAATATTTAAAATTGAATCATATCATATGATTGAAATGAATGGATAAATCGGATATATTTGTTCCGTTTATTTTAATTTAATTGAGTTTCTTACACAATTTGATGTACAAAATGTGGGTTCTTTTTGTGTGAAAAAATGAATCAACATTGTGTTTTGTGCATTGCCAGAATTGGTACAGTTCTAATTTGAGCAGTGCTATGTCTTGAGTTGTACCAGATCATCCTTCCCTGCTATTCAATTTATTTTCAACTTTTTTTTTAATCAGTATAATATAACCTTTGCTATGTAGTGGTTTAAATTAACTTTAAATGAAAAATCAACCTTTTAAGTTCTTTTAGGAACTAATTTAGTAAGAAACAAATGATGACAAATTACTAACCCAAGAAACAAATGATACCAAATGAATAAAATTAAGAGGTGACAATATCTGATCCAAACCCAACTCAAATACTGACAAGCTTTGTTTAAAATAAAGTCCACAGTTAAAAGTTGATTTATCTGAAACCAAATCTGAAATCAGAATCCAACCTGTTTGACAGAACACCTCAACCTTTTAATTTGATTTGATCCAATACAATAATTAAACCTTTACTTCAATTTTTTTTATGAAATTTTAAGCGAAGCAACCCAAATCATGAACACATTTGATCTGATACACAAATCTGCGCAACCCGAAACCCAAAAGATCCAACTTGATTTGAATCCAAACTCAAAATAATCTGTTGTCAGAAAATTACTGAAATATCAAATAACTTGAACTTCAAAAGATGCAATTTGAACTGAGCCTAACTTTTATGATTGCAACCTCTGTCAGAAAAATAGTGCAAACTACTGGAACTACTGGTACTTGATTGAGGGCAAAAATAGGAACAGTTACAGGGGGCATTTTGTAATCAATTATAGCACTTATCCTCTCATGCAATTGAGTCCATGTCCCCCAAGGTACCTGAGGTACAATCTAAAAAAACGGACGGCCCGGATTAACCTCAGCAATGTCCAAATTTGATCTGGTGCTTGTGGAAACTGTAGAGGGTCTGCTTTGAGATTCATGCCAAGTAAAAAGAACGGTCCAGATTTAGCACTTGCACCTCAGGCACCTGAGGTGATATGAATTCCATGCAATTAGCCTGGAGAACATATATACAAACAGACTACATCATGCACAAAACAGTGAAAACATCTAATGCCATGCCAGTTTAAACAGGATGTGATCTATGCAAATAAATAAAGGTTATATAGTCTGAAACAAAGCATAGGAGAGAAAAAAGGCAAAAGGATTAAAGGCATGGTATCTCTGGCAAGCAACTTTGCCACTACTAAATGTTCAAGTGACTTCAATAATTTGTATCCTCTGAGTTAACTCAAATTTTGAGTTAAGATTAGGACCGTCTGATTTAAATCCAGACGAATATTAAGGAGCCCGTGTGCTTAAGGCATGGACCGGATTGGTCCGGATTTTGATCGGACGGTTTTCTGAATTAACAAAAACGGTGCGTTAATGCAGAGGATGCGGATTCATGACTTGAAAGGTCTTTTGTACTGATGAGATGCTAAGCATGTGACAATCACCACTGAGATATTGTGACAGAGAAAATGGAGCTTTTGTAACCAAAAAAAAAAAAAAAAAAATGGAGCTTTTGTAACATGCTAAATTTAGGGTAGTATAAAATTGCCACAAAAAATTAAAACCTGTGGTTTTTTGTAAGTTCAAAATTTATTTTATCATCATTTTTTGATTGCTTGAATTTATATTATGTAATTCAATTTTTTTGATATTTTTATGTAAATGCATTACTCGTAGAGGTCTAAATAGCTAACTATAGCTACGCAATAGCTGCTCTATAACTTTTTCGGATCTTAAAAGTTATAATGTTATTAATCGCTTTTTTTTTATGATAATTCTAAATAGCTAGCTATAATCGCTATATATTATCTGAAGCCAATTCAATAGGTTTTTGAGTAAGAATATCCTAGTTCTACTTAATTAACTTTTTCTATCCCTTTTGGAGATTGAAATAAATAAAAATCTTAGTATGAGTTGATGTTAATTCTCAGTCCTTATATATCTTGAATTGCATGGTAATTTGATTGAATATTTTATAACTTGTTGTATACATGCACATGCCTCTTCATTCATAACAACTTTTATAACAGTTTCATATGTATTTTACAGTTGAGGATGGAGCTATTTTCACAATTTTTAATTTTATAATATACTTTATAAAAAAACAAATTAAAAGTAAAAAGTAAAAAGTAAATTTATAAATATTTTATTGGACGAATGAATATTTTAACAATTTTCAAAGAACGGTAATTTTGGACAATTGAAATTTTAAGTAATTTAATTACAGTGAAACATATATTAATTGTCAACATTTTTTATGAATATGGTACATGGATAATATTGATCATGCCTATAATATTGAATTTCAAATTTGAATTTTACTATTAAATACTCAAAATACAAAATTGTCAAGTGATCCCTCCTTAAATAATATGTATGGAATAATATTCATAGCATTGGGATGTTAAAAAACTAAAGAGGCAAGGAATTTTTTTTTTATTTGTAAATGAAGATATCAGTTTTTATTGCAAAACTGAAAATAAAATCATTATAGAAATAAAATTGGTACCTACAATACCAGTACCTCTGCTTCTACCACCAGGGCTGGGATTGAGGCAAACTTTGAAGTTACGGAATCAAACACATAAAAAGGAAAAAAGGTTGAATACATTTTTTTTTTTTTCAAAGTAAATATTTTAACATTTACAAACTTGAAGTTTTTTTTTTTAAATGGTCCAAAAGTGTTCCATTTGTGGGGGTGGGGGTTGGTAGAGAATAGGTGAGTTGCTCATCTTTTAAGAGATAGAGATATAAAATGCTACAAGTTTCTTAAGTTATACACATTGTATAATAGTCGATTTTATTTCATTTGAAGGAAAATGAGGTAGTAAAATGGATAGTAAAGTGTATTTATTTTTCTTCTGAAACATGTTACATATTTTAACATGATTTTTTTTCTTAATAAAGGTAGTAAAATGAGTATTTTATAAATTTAAAAATAAGTTTTAATGAAAAAAAAATAAAATGGGTAATTTTGTGAGTTTTTGAAATTTAGAAGGGTAATATGATATAATGAATTTTAGAGGGAGGAATATATAATTTTGAAGATTTTTGAGAAATATACATAAAACTAATGTATATTTTAAAAAAATATAAGATGGGAGTCAGTTTTACAGCACCCATGACATTTTTTTCCTAAACTATATAGCATAACCATGTTCATTTTTTTTTTAAAATAAATGAGATCAATCAATCTCATACAATGTATTCAGGTCATGTTTGGTTGTTGCATAAGTCATGTTATAAGTATCTTATTTTGCACTTCTCCATTCTTATATTATGCATGTAGATGTCATGATCCGCCAATGGCTATGATTGAATGATGAAATTATGGATTTAATATCAGCCCTCAAATAAATTAATTTGTCTTCTTTTGATTAAATGCATCTTTTTTATGTGTTGAAGTCTAAATTTAGTTAGAAAAATACTCGCAACACATACTGTCAAACAATATGTTATAATTGAAGTTGAATAGAGAACAAAATTGGAGAAAAAAATCAATGTATTAATTTCCTCATTTCTTCAAACAATATGTTATCAGTTGTATTAATTTCCTTATTCCTTGTTTTCTTCTTTAAAAATCATTGATCAATTTATTTTTAAGATTATTAAATGCTGATATTTTTTAAAAACATTTTATAAGTATTTGATATCTTATCAAATTATACGATATCTTCAAATTTAATACATTACTTAATTTAAGTTATAGTAAATCTATTTACAATTTTACCTCTTCAATTTTGATAAGATAAAATAATCCTTTTTTTAGTATGTTCAGATTCTTTCTTCTTCGTTTCAGATGTTAATTATTTGGAGAACATATGTTGATGAGGGATTTTAGTAACGTTAACTATAATTAGTGCCACAAAATGAATCAACTAATTTAATCATACAATTTACTTTCACTAAATATTTTTTGACCTTTTAGCCTTTGCCTGTATATATTTCTACAAGCAGTTTTTTTCTTTATCAAATCTTTTTACTTGTATCAAAGTTTGAAATTCAAATTGTAAATCAAACTCTTGATCTTCTTCATTTTATAATATGTTTCCGTTGCAACGCACGAGCACAATACTGGTATACTATCAAACATGAACAAAATATGATAGAATAGTATAGTATAAGAAATCACTTATACCGTCATAAATTCATTGCACATACATCCGCCTCTACCTAACACTATAATACGATTAATTATCCCTCACCTACATTTTCAGCATGTTATTAAAATTTTGAAGTAATATATCAGGAAATTAAAAACCACACAAAATCATCAACCGTATCAACGATATATACCAAAACATGCGAAATAAAATGATATAAGACAAAATAATGTTGCTCAATTTTTCTTTATAATTCTAGCAGAATAAAAAAAATGTTGTTGCTCATTTTATGTTGATGGAACAATTGCATGTAAATATGATATATAATGTATTTTCGTCAGAAATAGCATAATAAAAATGTATTTTGTAGTTCCTTTTCAAATATTCAAATACATTTATTAGACCGCGATCTTCGAATAATATAGTAAAATGTTTACGTACATGCAGAAATTACAAATCTTACGAACGGGCCGCCGTGGAATTTTCTGGTTTACATACTCCTATCGTTCAAATTATCGACCAATAATAGACTGCCACCTACACATCAGGTAACTATTCGTAAAAATACTCTGTTACAATTAGCATTGCCGTTTTAAAAAAAAAAAAAAAAATTAGCATTGCCAATTCCAGTAAACCCTTTCTCTTATGAGTCCCTTCCTTGTCTGGGTTTCGCGCGGCTTAAACCGGAGCCTTGATTCTTTTAAGTACCTCAAATTAAGTGTTTAGATATAAACCGTACGATTAGAATGCTGTCTCTTTAATATTCGTGTCATTACAGATCTGACGTTTTAGATCTAAACTTAAAATTTGAGATACTTTAGGTGATATGAATTCCTTAAACCCCTCCTCCCAAGCGAAGCGACAGACTCGAGTCTCGAGGTAACAGAGGAACAGGGAGAGAGAGGGAGAGAGAGAGAGAGAATGGCGATCACAAGTTGCGCCACCGTAAACGTTGTCGGAGTACCACCAACCGCCTCCGCCGGAGAACTTCTTACCTTTCTCTCCTCCGCAGTGGGAATTCAAGCGATCGCCTCTGAAATCCCCCTAGCCCGGCGCGGATGGTTGCCCCGCACTACTGCTAACGGCGAAATCTACGCACGCGTCCAGTTTGCGGAGCCTGAGGGAGCGGAGAAGGCAGTGGAGTTGTTTCGCTCTGGAAAGTTGCCTCCGTTTGGGAGGAACCGACTGGAGATATCCAGTTTGAATGATGACATCATACCTCGTGCCAGTAGCAGCAGCAATCGATTGGAGGAAGCGGAGTTGCTAATGGGGAACCGACAAGAGGAGAACACTATGGAGGTTGCTTTTTTGTCTTTTTTTTTGCTTTATTTTGAAATTCAATTTCTATGAGGGCAGCTTTGTGATACTTGGATTTTTTTTTTGTTGCTTTTTTGGCTCCTTTTCATTTAGTTTTTTTTTACTGTTGCTTTTGAAAATTTTAGCTATTGATTCTGTTAAATTAGCACCTATACCCTTGAAAAGTAAAATCTTTTACTTGGTTATGTTTTGCAAATTCTAAATCAGTAAGGTTGAACTTTTGTGGAGGTTTTTATTTTTATTTTCATTTGCTATTTCAGTTTATAGGTCTATTTCATGACTTTTACAATTTCTTAGGGTAAATCCACTTACATTGATTTCTTAATTTATTTGTTTTGCATTTTCTATATTGGACAGGTTATCCAATCATGGAACGGGGTAAGAGTCGAGATAATGCCAGAGAGAACCAGAATTGACATATTTCTAGAAAATGATGGTCATAAGTATAAGCTTGAAGTCTATTTCCATGATATCATTTCTAGCTGTGGGTGTAAATTATCATCCGAAGATTTTTCAGATTCATCAGTTGCTATTTTACTTGAGGTAAAAAAGTTTCTGAAGAAATTTTCTGATACAATCATTTCACAACCTTAAAATTTCTGAAGATATTTTCTGCTACTAAATGACAACCGTTGCTTGATAATTATTTAATACAAGCTTGGGACCTGACATTTAAATCCAGTGGCCTTGATTCTTTATACTTGTTTTTAGGAAAAAAAAAAACACTTGTTACACAGACATTATATAAAATTAACTCAAACTTGTTTGGGTTTTAGTTGCAAGTGTGAGAAATTATCAAATGAATTCTGTAAATTCAATGGAAATAATTGTATTTCATGCATTTTTTATTTTTCTCTGTTTTTTGTGGGGCAGAGCTGAATTTTGCCCTTTCAATATGCTTATTTATTGATGTTCTTTCTGTGTATTTTAATTTCAGCTCAAGTATGCACCGAGAATATACTGTGCGGTGGACATTCCAAAGAAAAACAGGAATTACAAGACAGAACGGTACCATGCTTGCACTGTAGGTCTCCAGTCCCAGTGCATTTGGATCCGCCAACCTGATTTTACAGGCAACTCATCTTTCGGCAAGTCCAGTTGCATCTGCTTAAAACTCCGAGAAGACTCGTCTTACACACTACCCCTCAAATCTCTCCCTCTTTGGGCTGAAATTGGAAATGTTACTCTGCCCCACATACAACTGGTCCCACCTAACTCAGATGGCATAGAATTGCATCCTCTTTTGGAGATTCCAAGTGAGATACCAATGCCTTATGAGATTCTATTCCAACTGAACTCTCTAGTTCATATGCACAAGCTGCCTCCAAAAGCGGTCAATTTAGATTTGTTACAAACTCTTAATGGGTTGTCGGTAGAGATTTGCACAAAGATCCTTCAGAGGATGCACAGGCAGGAGTCCACCTGCTATGACCCAGTGCAGTTCGTGAAATTGCAGTTGTCTGAAATTGTAAGAGGAAACAGTGCAAAGTCAAACTCTAAGAGAGGTGATCTGAAATTGATGAGGTGCTATAGAATGCTCATTACACCCACTAAAGTATACTTACAGGTATGTAATAACTTGGTCAAGTGTGTAGCAGTTTGATTGGTAACCAGTAGAGTGCTATTTTTGGCTGAACCTGGTATCCAAAACTTGTACTAAAAGGTAATTCTAATAAGAAGCAATGAACTGTTAGAAAATTTGAAGAAAACATTTGAAAACCCTACGCAACAGTCCTTTACAGTTCCTCTCAGTATTTTACCATTGCTTGCTTACAAGAATTTTATTATTCTAATTTCAGGGCCCAGAGGTTGAGCAATCAAACTATGTAGTCGAGCATTTCTCCAAATATGCAACAGACTTTGCTAGGGTTTCCTTTGTAGATGAAGATTGGTCGAAGCTGCCATTCAATTCTATCTCTACCCAAATCGAACAAGGCTTTTTGTGCAAACCCCTAAAAACCGGCATCCACTCCAGAATCCTCTCGGTTTTGAAGAATGGTTTTCGAATCGGCTCGAAGAAGTTTGAGTTTTTGGCATTTTCGGCAAGTCAATTACGTGGGAATTCTGTTTGGATGTTTTCCTCCAATTCTGAGGTCACTGCTGCCACAATCAGAGAATTCATGGGGCAATTTACATCTATCCGTTCTATATCGAAATGTGCTGCTAGAATGGGTCAGCTCTTCAGTTCTTCGACTCAAACAATAAATGTACCTGGATGGGAGGTAGCAATGTTGCCCGATATTGAAATTTGTACTGACACTGGTACAAAATACTGTTTCTCTGATGGTATTGGCCAAATATCTCTTTCTTTTGCAAGACAAGTTGCACAGACATGTGGTTTGGATGACACCCCCTCAGCTTACCAAATTAGGTATGGTGGTTTTAAAGGTGTGGTAGCTGTTAACCGTAAAAGTTTTAAGAAGCTTTCTTTAAGGGGTAGTATGAAAAAGTTTGAATCTCAAAGTACGATGCTTAATATAACAAGATGGAGCAAGTACCAGGCGGCATTTTTAAATAGAGAAATTATTACCCTACTTTCCACTTTGGGTGTTCCAGAAGAGGTGTTTGACAAGTTGCAAAGAGATCATCTAATGCTGTTGGATAAGATTTTAACAAGCTGTGAAGCTGCTTTGAGATATGTGCAAAGGATGCACGGCAGGGGTTTAAAAACGGTGGTGAAGAAAATGCTAATGAAGGGGTATGAGCCGGCATCAGAACCATACCTTTTTATGGTACTGAAGGCACAGAGAGCGTACCAGTTGGTGGATATACGTACCAAGTGCCGTATCTTTGTACCGAGAGCTAGGGTTTCTATTGGTTGCTTGGATGAGGCTGGAAAGCTGGAATATGGGCAGGTGTATATCAGGGTTACTTTGACAGAGGAGGAGCAGATGGAGAGGGATAGGGAGGAGGGGTGTTTTCATAAATTTGATGGGGTGACAGGGGTTGTTGTGGGAAAGGTGTTGGTGACAAAGAACCCCTGTTTGCACCCGGGGGATGTGAGAGTGCTTGATGCAGTTTATGATGCTGAGCTGGATGATATGGGGTTGATTGATTGTCTTGTATTTCCGAAGAAAGGCAAAAGGTATATATGTTTGTTAGTTATTAACTTTAGGTTGTTCATTTAGTGACCCAATGCATACTGCTACAGTTGCAAGTGAATTTTAATTAAATAAGTTTACATAGAGTGAGACTATGGTACTATGAATAGCGCGGATTGGTCTGTACGTGGAGATCAAATTTTACTTTTTTTTTTTTACTATTTTTTAGATATGTACAAAATCTCTTGATCTAAAAATTCTAGACCATTCAAAAGTAGTGATTTTCTACCTATCTAAAAAAATAGTTAAAAAGAATTCTAAAAATATGAAAAAATTTGTTCAACAAGTACATTTTCATATGAGATCATATTGGACAGTTCAGATCAATTTTTTTGTAATTTGAAAAATGAAGATATTAATCCATAGTACAGACCATTTCACACTATGCATAGTACCATAGCCTCACTCAGTTTACATAACCAACCAGAAAAAAGGCTTAAATGAAAATCTTAGTGGAATATAAGTTAGTGATGCTCCTATCCTTTCTGTCTTGAAGTTTCCAGATTAGATTGAATATTTGGTAACAGTTTTGATAATTTCTGTAGGCCACATCCAAATGAGTGCTCAGGGGGAGATTTGGATGGAGATCTGTATTTTGTTTCATGGAATGAGCGGCTTATTCCCCCAGAAACTGATCCCCCAATGGATTACTCTGGGCCCCGGCCACGCATCATGGATCATGATGTCACTCTAGAGGTCTCTCTCTCTCTCCCTCTCTTACTTTTTCTCTCTGTGCACTGTTCCCTTGTGTTTATTTTATGCACTGTAATAATATGGTCATTTGACCATCTTGTATGATATAGTGCAAATGTGCATGAGAAATATCTCTACATAATATGGAGAGGTATTTTGAATATTTTGAGTGCAAAGTATGCTAACTTTTAGGAATGTGTTGATCATTGGCCTAAAAGATTTTGGTTTCTCTACATAATGTTTAGAAAGATCAAAATTGCATGCATTACAATTTCTCTTTTAAATAACATGGCTTTCATTGAAAGGAGGATTATATCGGCAATATTTTCAAATAAGAAGACAGGGGAAGGGAGTTTCATATTGGGTTTTTTCGTCAGGTTGTAGTTCTTATATCTGTGATATTTTGTGAGCTTGCGGAGCTAGAATGGGAACATTTTTCTTATTTATGTTACTTGTGTTTTTTGGTGAGATAGCATCGATCATGTGCTGAAAATTGCATTAAACATTTTTAAGGTAATTTAGAAACTTTTTTATAGCCCATTTTGAATATGTTCTTGGTTATTTTGACCATTGTCTATGTATAAAGCATAATTTAGAAACATTTGCAGTTATAAGCTCTAGCAACCTTATATGAGCATTAAATATATGGAATTTCTAGATTTTGTTTTGTTGTATAATCTCTTCCAAATCCTATAAGAATTCATCATTTTAAATTTAAGAATTAATAAAATGCAGGAAATTCAAAACTTCTTCGTGGATTACATGTCGAATGATAATCTCGGTGCAATTTCGAACGCGCACCTGGTCCATTCTGACCGAGATCCTTTAAAAGCCCGAAGTGAAATTTGCATCGAGCTGGCGCAACTCCATTCCATGTCGGTTGATTTTGCTAAAACCGGTGCACCAGCTGAGATGCCCAAAAGACTCAGACCGAGAGAATTTCCTGACTTCATGGAGCGATATGACAAGCCCACCTATGTCTCTACAGGGGTTCTGGGGAAGCTGTACCGCAGCTTCATGAGTTACACAGGTAGTGGAGATGTGGCAAGTGGAGTTGAATGCAACTCAAGTTACGACTGTGATTTGGAGGTGGAGGGATTTGTGAACTACTTGGAGGAGGCTCAAGAGTATTATGAGATGTATCATGAAAAGTTTAGTAACCTCATGTGCTATTATAAGGCACTGGAGGAGGAAGAGATTGTGACAGGTACGGTTACATGTATCAGTGGTACTAGTTTGTTATACAGTTTGTTATGTTTATTGAGTGAGGCTATGGTACTATGCATAGCGCATATTGGTCTGTAGTATGGATCAATATCTCTAATTTCAAAGTTCAAACAGTCATTTGGAACCGTTCAACATAATCTCAATATGAAATTGTACTTGTAAATCAAATTTTACATTTCTTAGAATTTTTTACTATTTTTTTAGATAGGTTGAAAATCACTTGATCTAAAAATTCTTCTGGACCATTCAAAAGTAGTAATTTTCTACCTATCTAAAAAATAATAATATTTAAAAAAAACATATAAAATTTATTTTGCAAATATATTTTCATAGAGATCATGTTGAACGGTTCATAACTTCAGATGAATGTTTGGACTTTAAAAATGAAGTTATTGATCCATAGTATGGACCAATCTGCGCTATGCATAGTACCATAGCCTCACTTGTTTATTTGGCCTTTTCTTGAACTTGCATGCCTTCATACTTGTACTATCTCTATTATGAAGCATGGAAAAACAATTAATAGGGTTTGATACAGTTGGGTACAATATGTATTTTACTGTTAGTATTGGTACTGTCCATTTTCTTGTCATATACATGGATAACATTTGCCGCTAGAGAAAGTGTCAAACTCGATGTATATTCCTCTGAATAGTAAGGGCCGTGCCCCTATAAAACATTGAGCCTACTGAGTGACTTCTAGTTACTTGAAGAATTTACCAAACTACTAGCTTTCTTTGAAGAGGAAAAATAGGGTGCATTTGCATTTCCTTTGAAGTCAATTGGCAATAAAACTTGAGTATTTTTTAAATGTATGTGCAATATTTTGTTGTATATATATGTTGAGTAGGGTTAAAATGCCCCATTGTTTTTGTGTCCCAATCATGCCTCACATCCTTATTTCTGTTATCAATGTCCAAACAGTCGATATGAACCGCTCAACATGATCTCCATATTAAAATGTGCTTGGTGACCAAAATTTTTTTTTTTTTTGAAAATGTTTTACTATTTTTTTTTTAGATTGGTATATAATCACTGTTTTTGAAAAAAAAGTGATTTTGTACCTATCTAAAAAAACGAGTAAAAAAATAAAATCCAAAAAATATAAATTTTGGTATCCAATAACGTTTTAATATGGAAATCATGTTAAGGAGTTCAGATTGACTGTTAGGACTTTGAAAACGGAGATAAGGATGTGAGGCGTGATTGGGGCACACAAAAATTGGGGCATTTTAGCCCTACTCGTATATGTTAGGCATTTTGTTTATTGAGGAAAATATATGTTAGGAATTAAATTTACATGAACAGGGTTAGAAATGAACAATGACTACTGTGACAACTTTGAGCTTGGATTTTACTATTTACAGGCAACTTGGCAAACAAGTCATTGTACTTGAAGAAAGACAACAAGCAATATGGTGAATTAAGAGACCGTATTTTAGATGCATTTAAAGGCCTACAAAGGGAAGCTGAGAAGTGGTTCAAAAACAGCTGTAATGAAAGCGAGTATTCTAAAATGGCATCAGCCTGGTACCATGTAGCATACCACCCCAACTTCACAGGTACTGACAAGAAGAGGCTTCTTAGCTTCCCTTGGGTCAATAGTGACGTGCTACTTAAGATCAAGGAATCTAAGAGGCACATGAGGAAGCCTGAGGAACTTGGGGAAGAAGGGATGAAAGGTCTCTCTGGTGGTATGACTAGTTAGTTTAAAATATAGTTTTGATTTAGTATATATAACTATGTAACATAATTTAAGTTGGGAGGTATTGGGAACTACAAATGTAGCCGTACCAACTGGATCTAAAACTAGGTGAAATTACTATGATCTGTTGGACTAAGTAATGGAAGCTTGATCACTATTTTTGTTTCTTTTGTATGTTATATCATATATGTACTTTCATGAAATGTACTCTGCTAGTGGAGTGAGGATTTCGTATTGATTTTATCAGCACCTCCACTGTGGGTGGGCCCCAGCTTGAGGGGCATTCGATCGATGCAGGCAGTCCAAAGACAGCACAGTTTGACACTTCAGGAATTACATAGTTTCAAATATCGAACTATGTTTGTAGCCATATCAAATTGGTTTTGTGAGATCAAGAGAACTGGAGGCTTAGTATATCAAATTGGTTTTGGTAAGGAATTATTATACTATATTACCAAAATTATAAAAATTTTTATGTTTATTACATGATTCCTTCAAGAGATCCTCCAATGTGGCCAAACCTAACATACCACTGTCAATGTGAGCTGACTTTAATTTAATAAGCAAATTCATAATTAATGTTCCTTGCTTATTAAAAAATAAGTAAATGAGAAAAAAAAAGGAGAAAATAAATGTCTTTTTGTTTTTTCAGATGTCTGACAGAGGATGTCAGATTTTACAACATTACACACTCAATGATCATAAACACCAACAAAGGAAAAAAACAAGAAAAAATAAAAATGCTATTTCCATCACACACACAAGTACACAACCATCTGCTAGCAGAATTTTTCCCATAGCATCGCCTCTTCCACCATTCTAACAGCCAACTGATTTGCATCAATCCTCATTCCTCCAAATAGCCGACTGTTTCTCTGTTTCCAAATCATCCAACAAGCCGCACTGAAAAAGCATCCCCACTTTCTCTCCGTCATGTAACCTCTTGCAACTACCCTTGTTCTGGATCTGCGCCATACCAGTGGTACCGATTGATCTATATGCATCAGTTTCACACCCAAAATCAGAGACAATCTTCTCCACACTTCTCACATATGAACAATTGGAAAACATATGAAGAGCAGTTTCTAAAGCACAATATGGACACAAGAGACATCTCAGATCACAAATGAAACCTCTACGGTCCCATATTCTCATGGGTTAAAAGTCTATCTCTAAGCAAAAGATAGCAGAAAATTCTCACTGTTTGCGGTATTTGAAGCTTCCAAACCGCACTCCAGCACATTTACACCCCCCCCCCTTTTTTCTGGTAAATGGATCTAGCAGTGTACATACCTCCAAAACCTCTACGGTCCATATTCCAATCTGTAAATGGATCTTGCCGTGTACATACCTCCTCTTTCCCGTCTCCAAACCACCTGTCATTCTGGTACAAAGGTCATGTTATAGACCACTAAAAAAGTGTCTTATTTTTTGCAAATCGGTCCAAAAAAGTGAGCCACTGCAGGTCCAGTTGAGCAAATCCTCAATAGCTACACCTCTTGACCGTAGTTTAAGAATTGTATCAGACCATAGAGTGTTAGGATCACTGTACACTAATTTGAGATTATTAATTTCATAGTTTGTATATTATCCAATACTAATTTGATGATACATCTAACCTAAATATAGCCTCTGCTATTTTATCTTTAGCTCAAACATAGTTTGATGGGCTTGGCCTAAAATTTTAAATTATATTATGAATTTACAAAATAATATTGCCTGAATGCTGTCTAATTTGCCTGATTTTTAGTGAATTCATCATGATTACAAAGGTGGGCTAAATTCTCCCAATTTCAGGAAAGACATCTTAAAAAGGTTTGCTATTGCACAAATTATGCCATATTCAGGGAAGAATTGTTAAAATACATGTAGCTTGGCCCAAAATATTTAAGGTAAAAGCAATTGAACATCGAAATATAATATAATGCAAATAGCAAAAGTTTTTTTTGATGGTGAGCAAATAGCTCACTATCGTATTAAGAAAAAAATAATAGTGACTGTTGTATGTTCATTTCACCCAGTCTCATTTGATCTTCAGACATCCAGAATTGTCTCTTGTATGTTACATCCAGAATTTTCTCTTGTATGTTCATCCTGAACTGCGTAACATGAAAAAAAAGCAAATACTCCCCTCAAAAAATTTTGTGAGTATATACATTTCCATAGAATGTGTTCTCTCGTCTTTAATAAAACACAACCTTGTGTAATATTACCACCCCTCACCTGTAGGATTTCCTGAGTCAAGATCTTGTTTTGGAGAGCGACCCCGAGGAAGGCTCTGATCTTTCCTTATATGTGACTCGCTTTCTTTCATATCTAAAAAAAAAAAAGATACCTCTTACCATAATATCACCAAAATCGGTCACTTTTGTGATAATCAAAATCACTAATAAACTCGCAAATTGTTTGGATTTAGCTTCGATTTTACCAGTTTTCCTTGCATAACTCGCCCAGGTGAATAAATCGGCAATAAATAGTCAATTTGGTTTTGGGTAAGCTGTAGGATGTTGTTGTTAAGGAGGTTCTACTAATACACGGCATTGGCGAGCAAGTGGAGACATTGAGTTGTGATCTCCTTCACCCAATGCTTCTGCCTCTCATTGCAAAGATGCTGACATGAAGCAGATTGTAAATGAGAGGCAGAAGCATTGGGTAAAGGATGTTAGAGATGTTGCTCACAACATAGAAGATGTTATAAACAATGCCTTTTTCTTAAAAGAGCTCCCGAGAGAACATGTTCAAATTGTTGGGGCTGCTAAAAGGATGCAGAGGAAACGCAAAAAGCTCCCGGCTTTGCACAACCATCTATAAACAGATTAGGAACAATCCAGAATTCAGACTACTAAAACAAAATGAATTTCTAAATTAACAAAGGAAGTTATATTTGAAACCTACCAAACATTTGAATTATATTTTAACCTAGCTTGAATGATACCCAAATACCTTATAAATGTCATTAAATTCCAAATATATGCTTTAAATTAAAGAGAAAACTAAGTTTTACTATATTAAAAACCCTAATATTCAGCAATGTAAAATTGCAATAAAACCCATAAAAAAGAAGAACATAACATGACCATAAAATGCCGAATCCTTCGACACATTGAGTTTATAATCTAGCAAAGCGTGCACATAAACTGAAAAAGGACCAGTATGCCCCTAAAAACACCGGTCCCACAGCGGAGCAAACGGCAGCATGCCCCTTGTCATGAACAAGTAGGCCACCTTAGGCACTCTGTTAAACAGAAAGTCCTCCATTTTCAGCACAAGAGATGCTCTCCAGTTGAACTGTTGATATTGCACAAATTATGCCAATTTCAGGAAAGACATCTTAAAAGGTTTGCTGTTGCACAAATTATGCCATATTCAGGGAAGACTTGTTAAAATACATGTAGCTTGGCCCAACAAAAATTTTTAAGATAAAAGCAATTGAACATCGAAGTATAATATAATGCAAATGGCAAAAGTGTTTTTTGATGGTGAGCAGATAGCTCACTAACTTTGTATTAAGAAAAAAATAATGGTGTCTGTTGTATGTTCATTTCACCCAGTCACCCAGTCTCATTCGATCTTCAGACATCCAGAATTGTCTCTTGTATGTTTATCCCGGACTGCGTAACACGAAAAAAAGCAAATACTCCCCTCAAAATTTTTTTAGAGCATATACATGACCATGGAATGTGGTCTCTCGTCTTTAATAAAACACAACCTTGTGTAATATTACCACCCCTTACCTGTAGGATTTCCTGAGTCAAGATCTTGTTTTGGAGAGCGACCCCGAGGAAGGCTCTGATCTTTCCTGATATGTGACTTGCTTTCTTTCATATCTAAAAATTGAGATACCTCTTACCATGATATAGCCAAAATCGGTCATTTTTGTGATAAGTCATTCAAAATCACTAAATAAACTCACAAATTGTTTGGATTTAGCTTTTGATTTTACTAGTTTTCCTTACATAACTCGCCTTGTGAATAAATCGGCAATAAATAGTCAATTTGGTTTTGGGTAAGCTGTAGGATGCTGTTGTTAAGGAGGTTCTACTAATACACGGCATTGGCGAGTAAGCTGTAGCTGTAGCATGCTTCTGCCTCTCATTTACAATCTGCTTCATGTCAGCATGCTTCTGCCTCTCATCCTTCACCCAATGCTTCTGCCTCTCATTGCAAAGATGCTGACATGAAGCAGATTGTAAACGAGAGGGAAAAGCATTGGGTGAAGGATGTCAGAGATGTTGCTCACGACATAGAAGATGTTATAAACAATGCCTTTTTCTTAAAGAGCTCCTGAGAGGATGTGCTCAAATTGTTGAGGCTGCTAAAAGGATGTGGAGAAAGCGCAAAAAGCTCCCGGCTTTGCACAACCATCTATAAACAGATTAGGAACAATCCAGAATTCAGACTACTAAAAAAATGAAACCAACCAAACATTTGAATTATATTTTAACCTAGCTTGAATGATACCCAAATACCCTATCAATGTCATTAAATTCCAAATATATGCTTTAAATTAGAGAGAAAACTAAGTTTTACTATATTAAAAACCCTAATATTCAGCAATGTAAAATTGCAATAAAACCCATAAAAAAGTAGAACATAACAAACGCACCTCACTCGGTATCTAATGACCATAAAATGCCGAATCCTTC
This sequence comes from Carex rostrata, assembly GCF_964058835.1. Taxonomy (NCBI): domain Eukaryota; kingdom Viridiplantae; phylum Streptophyta; class Magnoliopsida; order Poales; family Cyperaceae; genus Carex; species Carex rostrata. Next base: position 3,605,701 of record NC_135945.1, on the reverse strand, counting down.
GACAAATTGAGTTTATAATCCGGCAAAGTTTGCACATAAACTGAAAAAAAGACCAGTATGCCCCCTAAAAACATCAGTCCCACAGCGGAGCAAACGGCAGCGGGCCCCTTGTCATGAACAAGAAGGCCACCTTACCACGAGAGATGCTCTCCAGTTCAACTGTTGATCTGTTATAGAATGCATCGAATTCAAGGGTTTCACAAATGATTTGAAATCCATGCAATCCTTTTGACCACAAGTGGAAGTGTACATGGTAGAAGGGAAGAAGAGGTGGATTTCGTCCTGAGATTTGAGCATCGGTTTCATATTGGAAATTAAGTCAACCCCAAATCGGAAATTAGCAAAGGAATTCTGGGTTGAGTAATAATAACCGAGGTAAAGGGATCTAAAATTAGATAAACTTAGATGTGGAATTAGAAAGAAACCAAACCAGATAGATACAGATACAAATAGCTTTTCCAGTGACAAAATCGCTCGAAGATTAGAACTTCACACACTCAGAAACCCCCACTGGTCTCAAATCAGAAAACCTGGATCGATTTAAACCTCTTTAAACTCACAAAAAATGGAGATGTAACAACAAAAATCGCTCCAAATCCGAATCCGAATCCTCCCCAGAGAACTCGATTTGAGTTCGCAGAGTATGAAATCAAACCAGCGATGACGTTGAAGCCCTCTCTCTTTCTCTCTCTCTCTCTTTGGTTTTTTTGTTGGGGAGGTGAGAGAGAAGGCGTTCAGATCCAGTGAAGTAACCCCATATGTAGAGCTGGAGAAGAGAGAAAATTCACATCCTCTGAGATATCTCATATTTTGCGTGACTTTTTTGAAAATCTCAACCGTTCAAATACGTTCTACACGAATCTCAAAGCTCACTAGCCCCTCCGGTATCCCCGAATAGGCACCGGACACGTCGGTCACGCAAAATATGAGATATCTCAGAGGCTACGCACTCGAAGAGAGAGGAATTCGTATCCTCTGCATTAACTCAAAAGAGAATTTTTAAGTCAATATATGTCGACCATTCGATATGTTTTAAGAGTTGTGCAGATTAGATCCGAACAAATATTAAAGAGATCCCTATGTTATAGGTAGGAACCGGATTAACTCCGTTGAAAATCAGACGGTTGAGATTCATTTAATAAAAGATTCCCTTTTGAGTTAATGCAGAGGATACGCATTCAAAAAGGAGAGGGACTTATTCCTTCACTCAGCTTCTCTTTCTTCGCTATCATTCGGCGTATCATTTACCGAGTGCAACTAATTAATAAATGGCCTACTTGTCTAAACAGAAAATTTACAAATTGTAACTTGAAACAAATATAAATTAGAGTGGAAACTTATTTAAAAGGTACTAATAAAAAGTATGATGCTTGATATATTTGACTTTGTAACATAGAAAGGCACAACTAATTATTACTAGAAACCAAAAAAAAAATTAATTACTAACTGAGATATCGAGATAAATGGACTTTTTAATACAATAAATATTAGTGTAATAAAATTATACTACTTTGAATTTAATAAGTACAGTAAAAATAAACCAATGACAGATTATTGGTGAACCGAATCAACACTATAACAAAGTAGACACTTTTTGCGAGGGAAAAAACGCATTTATGACGGCCGTTCATTGCAATAAGAAAAAACTTGTCACACCCCGGAACAGGGGGTCGCGCAGTTTTGTTTTAAAATGCGATTTTGTTCATGCAGATCTATATATATATATATATATAAAACGTTATGTTTATGTGTGTGGGCCCGATTCTATTAGTATGCGGGGGGTGGCAGGGGGGCGGCAGCCCCCTGCGAGCGTTGTCTGAGGTTACGAAGCAAAATATGAATTTATTGCGGCCCGCAACAAATTCCAAAATTCCCAGCCTCTGCACAGCACTTCTGCCTCCATTCATTGCGGCCCGCAATGACCTGGTTGGCTTTTTAAGCTGCGAATTTTTCTCTGTCTACTCTCATTGCGGCCCGCAATAGGGTTATTGCGGCCCGCAATAAGGGTACTGTTTTTCATCCCTTTGCCCATTTTCGTGGAATTTCACCCCGTTTTCAAACCCGATCAAATCCCCGTATAACTAAACCATTATTCCCCATTCACTAGAAATTTTAATGACGTTTAATATGCAATTTCAACATTTAAGTCATAACAACAATTTAAAACATACCGTTAGGGTTTTATAACATAACACGGTCCGATAACAACCTATACATCAAAATAACCGACTACGGGTTCAACTACACATTCAAAATGGACATAAATGGTTTGGCATAACCTATTAACTCGGCCTAAACTCACGCGTCGAGCCCGAGTCCCACTTCACTCGCGTTTACCTGCACATATCAGTTCAAAGGGAAAAATTCCCCGAGGGGAGGGGGTGAGAAAACCTGTCATCCGTTTTCTCAGTGCGGAATTTAAAGGGCTACTGGATTTGTGCGAAATCCATCACCAGAACTAAATACACTAGCAATAGGGCATCGAGTTATTTATTTACCAATAACAATAAATGCACATGTACCAGGAATAGATTCAAACGGATTTCAATTCACATTTCATCAACATCAATCAACGAATTTCCAGAAAGATTTGGTTTCACAGATATAATATATATAAGTCTGGTTATGAGGTACAGATATCAACTATCGATCACCTCCGGCTTAACAGTTCTATTTTCTGGTTTCAAGTCATACAATCTCATCAATTCATCACTTAAAATAAACACGGGCATATTCCGCGAATATGCAACAGAATATCACTTTTCTCAAAAAGAAATCACTGAATCACTGAACCACTGAACCACAGTTCTACCTAAAATTACACTGCACTTCCCTTACCCAACCGGTACTGGGTTCACTAGGGCCATTCTCCAGATGCGCATAAGGGTCCTGGATGAAAGTCTAGTAGCTAGCTAGACTTTCCACTATGATACACTGTTCACTTCACACAATCAATCCAAGTCATACTGTGGTTCCACTCACTTATTCAAAACGACAGATCAACAATCGATAAACCGTACCAACATGAGAATCATAACAGTTATACAATTCAGTTACACTAATATCACAATTAATGCAATGCGGCAACAAATGCTTTCAATCAGAGATTCAACATGCTATGCACAGTTTATTTAAATCAAGCAATCAACATAAATATAATAATATGCACCGTTATTTAGTTCTACGAATAAACCCCAAAACAGATCCCGTGAACCCCCGCACCTGGTTATGTAGGGCACGTAGAGGGTCCGCGATCTCGCGACTCGGTAAGCTCGTCAATCCCGCTAGCCGTGCTCGTTAGGATCTATCCATAGGTCAATTTATTAAATTCTGGCACTTTTACAATTTAAACCCTAATCAATTTTTGGGAAAATCCGTAAATTTGGAAATTTGGTTGCACCTTGGAACACGAAATCAATCAATTTACACTTTAGAAACAACAAAGGCACGGAATAATCAATTTGGTACGATTCTACGGGTTTTCACCGAAACCCTAAAAACAAGGAATCACGAAACGAGAGAGAAATAGGAAGGGGAATTACCAATGGAACGGATGGATGTGCGAGATTTGAGCTCCTCTTCCTAAATCTCCGTTTTCGCGCAATACGGTCACCGGGGTGTCTCTCTCTCACTCTCTCTCTCTCTCGTTCTTTCTCTCTTGGCGGAAACAAAGGAAAAGAAGAAGAAAAGAGATGGGGGCAGGAAAGGAAAGGAAGGAGGGGAAGAGAAAAGAATGACAAGGGGCCCCCACTTGTAAGTGGTCTTTTTGCAAAATAAACCCTCCACTTGTTCGATATTGTTTAAATGATTTATATAACACCTATTGTTCCTCTTTCTTAACACAATTAATCGTATAATTATTGTTCACCATCCACGTCACTAATTTCGTATATACGTATATATATATTATTCGATTTAACCACTTATTATTTTAAATAAAATCTGAATTTTAAAAGTTCACAGTGTTACAAAACTGAACAATAACAGTAGTCCGTCGCAAAAAGTCATTTTTTTATCCTCGCGAAAAGTGTCTCATTCTTGTTGTGCAAACATAATTGAATTAGGATTTAGTGATTAACATTTTTTGTTAATTATTTGAATTTTATTATAGGCTCAAAAAATTATTTATTTTAGTAAACATAATTGAATTGGGATTTAGTGATTTTCATACTCAAGAAGAAAGAAAAACGTTCATATATAATTAGTTTTTCATAAGTCCAAATAATTATATATTTTTTTGATCGGTTTGATCTAACTAGTTTTAAAAATATCTAAACCGAACCAAAAAAACAATTAAACTGGTTTTAAAAAATGAACTGAACTAATTCATTTAACTGGAAAAACCAATCTGTTTAATCCGAATTCTCTTGGTTAAACCAGACCCAATGAACACCCCTGATTAGAAATGAACAATGACTCCTTTGACAAATTTGAACTTAAATTTTACTAAACATTCACAGGAACTGACAAGAAGAGGCTTTTGAGCTTCCCTTGGGTAGGGGTGCAAACGGATCGGATACGGATCGGATAGTGGTAAAACCATATCTGTATCCGTTTTTATTTTCCAGATATGGATACGGATCAGATATTAGACGGATATGGATACGGATATTCGCTTTTTATAATAGTGAAGGACATAATTTTTTTCAAAATACATATTAAATTATATAATATATATCTACTATTCGGATACGGATAATTAAAATTCAAAAACATATCCGTATCCGCATGGATATTCAAATATCGGATATCCGTATTAAATTTTTGGATATGGAATCGGATATGGTCGGGTAATATCCAACCCGTTTGCACCCGTACCCTTGGGTCAATAGTGATGTGCTACTTAAGATCAAGAAATCTAAGAGGCACGTGAGGAAGCCTGAGGAACTTAGGGAAGAAGGGATGAAAGATCTCTCTGGTAGTATATGACTAGTTAGTTTAAAGCAGTGTTATTAAAACCGGACCGGACCGGACGGTTCGATCGGAATAAACCGGAACTGAATAGGTTTACGGTTTGGTTCTTTGAAAGGACCGTGTATGTATTTGAACCAGTCAAGATTGGTTAAACCGGCCGGTTTTTTATAAAAATCGCGAACCATACAGTTAAAAAACCCAATCTTTTGCCAATTCGATTCGCTTCTTTTCTTCCAATCGCTTTTTACATGCGTCTTTTGCGCTGAATTTGTATCTTTGCTTCTCTTCTTTGGTGCTGCTGATTAACGGTCAATGTTTCCTTCTAATCTCCTGTTATGGTGTTGGTCAATTCCTTTCTGCTGCTCTATTGAGGTGATCGCAAAATGCTTAATTATGTCATGAATTTTTGAGCTTGCATCGTTTTTTTTGTTTTCCCCTATATTCTTGCTTTTCACACTGTTTTGGTACCCATTTTCCTTTTGCTTCTATTGTTTTCCTTTTACTGTGCTTAACTATCCAATTGTTTTTTAGTGAATCACCTTAAAGCAATTCAACCTTCATTTCCAACTATTTTTTGGTCAAATTCATTATAGGGATCAGTCTGTTGGTAATCTCATTGATCGGTGATTTGTGTTTGTATGTAGCACTGAGAACTTGATTTGACTAGTATATGATTTTGGGGTGTTCAACAATTGAAATGCTCTCAAAGTGTTTGATGAAATGCTTAAGTCAAAACTAAGTAATAAGCAACCCAACAGCACAAACCAAACTTGATGTTAGTAAGGAATGTACTTCAACTGAAATACTGAATCAAGTCTTGTTTTGCACATTTCTTTAATTTAGTTTGAGGTTTACCTCTAATATATATGGTGGTACTTTGAGTTTAGCTTGAGGATTCAAAACCAGCAAAAGAAAGATGTTCTTTCTTTAACACTTTGATTGATTTAATTTTGAACATGTAATTTCTTTAGAAATCTGACGTTTTAGGCATAAGGATAGTTTTAGTTGTATCTCATTCAAAAGTCAAAACCATTAATTTCCTCAGCAATGTCACTGACGTGTACTGGTATCCTATTGTAATTATAAGAGCCTGTAAACAAACTTTCTGAACTTAGAATGGTTATTTTGTAATATATGACATTCATTCTTGTAAGAAGGACATTAATTAAAAGCCGGAATTTCAGGTTATAAGTTGTAATTGTTTTAAAGAATCGGCAGTTGAACCGGTTAATCCACCGGTCCAACCAGTGAACCGCTGACCCGGAGCTTTACCGGGTCAATGTCTGGTCCGGTTCTGATAACATTGGTTTAAAGTATAGTTTTTATCGAGTAAGGCTTGAGTGCTATGGATAGCATAAGGTCATCCTGTGTTACGGTCTCAAAAATCTATCGTATAATCTTCAAACTTGAATTTAAATAGCTCAATAAATTGGTTATATAATAAATTTGTAGAATACTAATTTTTACTATTTATTATAATTTATGAAAGATGATCAAAAATGACATAAATTTTCTTTTATTTTCCTATTCAATTTTGGTCATCTTTCATAAATCATAATAAATAATAAAAATTAGTATTCTACAAATTTATTATATAACTAATTTATTGAGTTATTAAAATTGAAGTTTGAAGATTATACGATAGGTTTTTGAGGCCGTAGCACGGGATGGCCTTATGTTATTCATAGCACCCAAGCCTTGCTCTTTATCAAGTATATATATATAACAAGAGGAGGGTTCAAATGCCTCCATGTTTTTGTGCCTCCATCATGCCTCCATCTCTCTCCATCATTTTCAAAGTTCAAACAGTCGATCCGAACCGCTCAATCTAACCTCCATACTAAAATATGTTTGGAGACCAAATTTTATATTTTTAGGAATTTTTTTACTATTTTTTTAGATAGGTACAAAAATACTGTTTTTAGATGGTTCAGATTTAGTACCTATCTAAAAAAATAGTAAAAAAATTCCTAAAAGTATAAAATTTGGTCTCCATACATATTTTAGTATGGAGGTTAAGTTGAGCGGTTCGGATCGACTGTTTGAACTTTGAAAATGATAGAGAGAGATGGAGGCACAAAAACATGGAGGCATTTGAACCCTCCTCATATAACAATGCAACTATGATTGGTTTGTTGTGTATGTTAAATATCATATATGTAGTTTCATGAAATATACTCTACAGGTGGAGTCAGGATTTCGTATTGATTTTGCCAGCACCTCCACTGTGGGTGGGGCCCAGCTTGAGGGGACATTACAGAGATTCACAAGGGAATTTTTTATTGGTACACTAGTACAAAAAACCCCTTTACTGTTAAAAAACCCCTTTACTGACTGTTATTGAGGCGTCAGTGATGGCGCCGCCAGTATAGATACTCAACACTGACGGGTAAAAAACAGTCAGTGTAGATAGCCTACACTGACGGTTTAAAAAACAGTCAGTGTAGATAGCCTACACTGACGGTTTAAAAAACAGTCACTGTAGAAACCCTACACTGACTGTTTTTTTAAAAAAAACAGTTACTGTAGGCACCCTACACTGACTGTTTTTAAAAAAAAACAGTCACTGTAGGCACCCTACACTGACTGTTTTTTAAAAAACAGTCACTGTAGGTACCCTACACTGATGGTTAAAAGACAGTCAGTGTTGGCGTAAAAATTTTGGCATGATTCTGCTTGTATCGGGGCTAGCCTCCATATTTTTGCTAGCCATATATAGTACTATACTACATTCATTGACTGTTAAATAGAAGATCATGCAAATAATGTACACAACATAAACAAAAGACAACACAATTTAATAACATAACATATTCATTCACACAAAAACCACACTATAGTAAAATTTACATAACACATAGTAACAAAATATGCATTTGAAATTAACAACATTGCATTTGTTATAACTAGTTTAGAAGTTGTCCAAGAAAAATGTACACCATTATCGTGTTATTGCATGAAATTGCGTCGATGTATATTTTTCTCCCGAAAAATCACGCTGCATTAATACAATTAAGAAGTTAATTTTATCCAAGTTGTATGAAAAATGAATCAAGTTTAATCATAAAATACATACATTAGGAAAAACATTAAATTGCGTAATGGCTAGGTTTTGCATGTGTTTCATGACATAAAATCCACACACCTTGCCTCCTTTTGCCTAGGGCTCTGAAATGCTCAATGTAAGTAAAATAATTACTCGAGAGAGAGAGCTCAATCGCAAAGAAGGCAAAAAATTAAGTATCAAATTAAAACTCAAGTGTACAAGTTCACACCTCAATGAATTGCCACACATTGTGTTGATCCCTCCTTGTGCACTCCTTTGGACTCCACATAAGATTAAAAAATACTGAAATTTTATTAAATGTCAATTAGTTAATTAGTCACATACCAACAGTTAGTGATATGCTATGCTATGATAAAAATTAAATGGAATGAAATATAAAATGGAATGAAAGATACTAATTACTAAGTACTAACTACATGAACCGAAGTACAAACCTTTCCTGTTCCTGGGGGACCAAATAAAAGAAGAACTCCCTTCGATGGTGATAAAAGCCCTGTAAAGTACCTAAGAAATAGTGAAATACACAAAAATATATATCAAGTACCAGTTTTTATATTCATATTCCATATATAGACCCCTGAGAACCTGTTCATGTTTAAATAGATACTTTTACAAAGAATATATACAAAAAAGGACAAACGACGCTATAGATATATACAATGGATAATAGACCAGTAATGATACCTTTATTTGAGAAAGAATTAAAGTCGGAGCTTACTTGGGATATCTTATGGGCATCTGGATGGCTTCCTTTAAGATGAATTTTGAATACCAAGAATTGAAATTTTGGCTGGTGCAGCTGGTAAGTTGTCCGTAAAAGTTACTGGTACAGTATGCAATTTTGAACAGTACCAAAATCAAAAACGTTAGAAAAATAAGTTAGGGTTTTTCTCAAAATTAAAAGAAAAAAAGATTGGAACTAAGAAATTAAAGGGAATATTAGCCTAGCGATGCTTTTTTTGATTCGGCAGAGCAAGGCGGAGGTGTGCTCGGTTCTCAGAGGATTAGGTGGAGTGTGCTCAGTTCGCAGTTCGCCGAGAGAGCAAGGTGGCGGAGCTGTGCTCTGATGAGATGGCGGAGGTGTGCTCGGTTCTCGGAGGAAGACGGCTAGGGAATCTCAGAGGAAGACAGTGGAGGTGTGCTCGGTTCACAGTTTGCCGAGAGAGCAGTTCGCGGAGGTGTGCTCGGTGCTGATCGACAGCAGTTCGCCGAGAGAGCAGTTCGCGGAGGTGTGCTCGGTGCTGATTGACAGCAGAGCAATTCACCGAGAGAAGGAGCAAATGAATTAGAAGGGGGAAATGAAAATTTTGGCGGCTGACCGGTTTCTATTTTGGAACCAACACTTCAAAATTTTTAATTTTCTGTTTCCCGGCCAAAACAGAGGACATACACTGACTGTTATTCTCTAAAAACAGTCAGTGTATGCTACAGACCTACACCGACGGTTTTGTATATTAAACAGTCACTGTATGTAGGGACCTACACCGACGGTTATTAAAGGTGAGCCGTCAGTGTTGGTTTTTTTTTTTTTTTTTTCTTAGTGCTATATAATAAGATGTACATGATTTGAACTAATTTCGTATCATCTATTGTACCTAGCTAGCTAAAATTATGAGTTTGGAATCCAAACTATTCAATCGAAATTTGAACTAATTTAATCCAATTTAAAAATTTTAAGCTTATTTAATATTTATGTCAATACCAATTGAACGATATGAATTTTTTATGTAGTAATGCAAATTTTGAATTACTATAATATTCGTGCCAATACAAATCAAATGATTTGAATTTTTACAACATTAAAAAAAGAGGAAGGTTCAAATGCCTCCATTTTTTGTGCCTCCATCGTGCCTCCATTTTTTAAAACTTTAATAACTCAAAATTTAAAACTTAAAAGTCAAAAGAAAACCGTTAGATATGATCTATGTTATTTTCTCAATGTGCTCATAAAAAATTACCACATTTCAATTTTGTTTTTATGTGAATCAATAAGTTCAAAAATCAACGTCTAGAAATTATCCACATTAGTGTGTTTTTTACAAGCTCTTGATGACAATCAAAATAAAATTGAAATGTCATAATTTTTTATATGTGCATAGATAAAATGATGTAGATCATATCCAACGGTTTTATTTTGACTTTTAAGTTTAAAATTTTGGATTATTAAAGTTTTTAGAAATGGAGGCACAAAAAATGGAGGCATTTGAACCCTCCTCTTAAAAAAATCGATGAAATATCTGGAGAGATAGGCTCACTGATTAAATAAGAAGTTACATGTGGATTTATTAGAATATATATTTGTACATATGACATAAATTTTGTAAAATATTTAATAATTATATTTTTCTTATTTTAATTAAATTTGTACATGTCGTGACTATTTGATGAACAAATTCAATTTATTATGTATTATTAGTTTTTCGCATGAGCTGTGAAATTTACTAATTAATTAAGAAATTTGGCATTTTTTTCGTAAAAAAAATTATTATTAGTAAAATTTACAAAATAATGAATGTTAAAACGTATTTTTGCGTCTTAGTAAATGATTTAGACACATAAAATAGCATGTTAGTACATTCATGTTGTCTTAACAACTCATATGCTATATACCTGTCATGCAACAATAACAATAGCTGTGGAAGTTAATAAAGGAACAAACAAAAATGTTGTGCCTTGGTCGATCGGAACCGTTACAATTAAAGATTGCTAGCTTAATTTGTTTCTGTCCAAATTTTGTCCAAATTTTGTCCAAATTTTGTCCAAATTTACATTGATTTTCACATCCATCAAGCTTACGGAATATCAAGCCATCGAATGGCTATAATAACATTACGTCGGATCGAAGCTTAGCCATAACCAAATTTAAAATCATTTATGTTGTATATGTTAAGGATTCTCCCTTGATCATTTAAAAATGAACTTTGAATCATTTCATGAAAAATCAACCGTCGATTTATAACGGGAAAATGCACGGTCCACATTTAATGACACTATTTTAAGAGGCAAATAATAATGAAATTGTATAAAATTGATATTTGTAAGTATAATTTGTTTAGCTAATATGCGAAAATGTAGATTTTTCTTTTTTGGAATTTTGTGCATATAATTTGTTGTGCAATTATTATCTAATTGGCTACTGGGTTAATCAGAGACCTCTGATGTGTGATGAACTGTTCTAATTTAAAAGGAGGCCTCCATTTTAGTAAATGAATTGTGTGGGGATATCTTCTCTTAGGTAACACTGACCCTTTTATTAAAAAAACAGTCACTGTAGAGTATACTATCAACACTGACCCTTTTATTAAAAAAATAGTCACTGTAGAGTATACTATCAACATTGACTCTTTTATTAAAAAAACAGTCACTGTAGGGTGAGGCAATACTGACCCTTTTATTAAAAAAAACAGTCACTGTAGAGCATACTATCAACACTGACCCTTTTATTAAAAAAACAGTCACTGTAGGGTGAGGCAACACTGACCCTTCCTTTAACACAACAGTCAGTGTTGGTGTATAGCTCAACACTGACGGTTTTTGTGAAAAAACAGTCACTGTAGGGTGAAGCAACATTGACGGTTCCCTTAATACAACAGTCAGTGTTGGTGTATAGCTCAACACTGACTGTTTTTTAATAAAAGGGTCGGTGTAGGTTATGATCAACACTGACGGTTAACAAAAAAAAACAGTCAGTGTTGATTCACTGACGGTTGTTTACAATTGAACAGTCAGTGTTGAAATTCTTCTTATTTACAATTTTGCCACGCAGTTTCTACACTGACTGTTACATGTTAAAACCGTCGGTGATTGAGAGTCGGTGAAAGGGTTTTTTGTACTAGTGGTAGTAATTAATAGAAAAGAAGAGAGGGAAACAAAAATAGTACATCTATTTTTATATGGGTAGTAAGATCGGTACTATTCATACCGATCCTAACTTCTTCTTTTTTAAGTTGCAAAAAAAAAAAAATTTAGATCGGTATGAACAGTACCGATCCAAACTTTGCAAAAAAAAAAAATTAGATCGGTATGAACAGTACCGATCCTAACTTAAAAAAAAAGTTTAGATCAGTATGAACAATACCGATCTTAACTTAAAAAAAAAAAAAGTTATGATCGGTATGAACAGTACCGATCTTACTACCCATAAAAAAACAACTGTACTCTTTCTGTTTCCCCCTCTTCTTTTCTATCAATTACTACCAATAAAAAATTCCCGATTCACAATCTGGAACCTATATTTGAACAAACCTTTAAAATGAACCTAATTTAACAGCACAACTTTTAACACAAATCAAGAGAGTACGGCCGGCTGCTACCAGTCAAGAAATAAATTTGCCAATTACCACACAACTACATACTTCCAAACCATATCTTTTATGCAAGTTTAGGAAACTATACAGGAAATAAATATTATATTAGACACATCTATTATAATATTTAGTCCGAGCAAAAAGAGCTATTATATAATTGATGCAATGTGATGCTTTGTACAAATGTCAAAGTTGGTCATTAATATAATTTAATACTAATACTTGTGTCATTTATAAATTGCTCATCATAGAATGGGAAAACACATCATATATTACATGAGGAAGGATCCGATTACATCTTTTTTTGGTGACACCGGATTACACCCTATACTTACAAAGTCTAAACAGTCGATCCAAACCGTTCCACTTGTTGGATATGTTAAAATGTACTTGCAGATCAAATTTTACATTTTTCTGAATTTTTTTACTATTTATTGAGATGGGTACAAAAATTCAACGGTCTGAATATAGCGATTTTGTTAAATACTTAATAAATAGTAAAACAATTCCAAAAAATGTAAAATTTGATCTGCAAGCACATTTTAACATATCAAACAAGTTGAACGGTTTGGATCGACTGTTTGGACTTTGTAAACTTTGAAAATGGAGAGTGTAATTCGGTGTCACCAAAAAAAGGGTGTAATCGGATCCCTCCTCATATTACATATATTGATATATAGCATCCTTCTCCTGCAGGTCCTAACAAAAATAGCATTAGTGCTAATATGAGGTTCCTAATTTGATTCTGTTAACAAATAACTTTCCAAATTAATTTATTGGAGATATTAAAATCTATTCTCGGTAAGCCAGTTCTAAAAAAAAAATTAAAAATAAAGAAAGTGCTAATATTAGGTTTCTAATTTGTCCACAACTGGAAAACCCAAATTTAGATCATGATCTCTATAAAAGCTCCAAAGGCAAACCAAAAATCTTGCACAAATTATTAACGATTGCCAGCAGGTAACGAGATCTTAATTTTCTTTGTTATTTTTTCTCTTTTTCCACATTGTAAATCTCTAACTTGCATGTGTGTATATATATAATATACATCCAAATTGTATACATTCCTTTTCCATTTAAAAAAATAAATAATATCCTAGTCTGTTTTGCAGAAAACCAGTAAATTAAAGGAGATGGCATCCTGTGAAGGAAACAACAATTTCACAACATCGTCCGTATGTGTTAATCGTCTGGTGAGTGGGACCCACCATTGCAAGATCGTTGGTTACTCGGCTTTTAAAGCTGCTTTCATTAAACACATACAATCGAGCAGCTTCCGCATCGGAGGTCTTGAATGGGCCATCAGATGCCGCGCTTTTGCAGTAAACTCGCAAGACTTCGCCCCTTATATGTCATTATTCCTCGTGCTTTTGAGAAATCCAGCCGAGGCCGTTACATATGCGGTTAGATATGAATTAAGTTTGTTAGATAAGGAAGGCAGGCCGTCGCCAAAGATCATCAAACATGATTTATTTAATTGTTTTGGGAAGAGAGGTACCGGGCAGAGCGGTGTTGTTGTTGGAATAGAGTCAGGTTTCAAGTTCTTCATAACACATTCTCAACTTGAGACACAGTATATCAGAAATGATTGTTTCACGGTTCATTGCTCAATTAGCCAAGTACTGGAATCTACTAAGATGCCGGTGCCCGCACCGGTTTTGAACTTGCGACACCATCTTGGTAACCTCTTGGAGAGTGGAGTAGGAGCGGATGTAAACTTTCAAGTGAAAGGCGAGATCTTTCGTGCACACAGGTGCATGCTTGCTGCGCGATCACCTGTGTTCCATGCGCAGTTTTTCGGGCCTATGAGTGTAAAATCATATGACATCGAGCCGATAAAGATCGATGATGTGGAACCCATGGTCTTTAAAGGTTTTCTTAATTTTATATATACGGATTCGGTGCCTGAGATATATACAGGAGCTGATGGTGAAGCCATGGAAAAATCTGATTCAGTGAAACTAACACAACATCTCTTAGTAGCAGCAGATCGATTTTTGGTGGATGACCTGTACAACTTTGCCGAGGAAAGATTGTGCGAGCGAATCTCAGTCGACACGGTTGAGACCACCTTTGCCTTGGCTGAGCAGTACAATCTTCACCGACTCAAAGCTGCCTGCATCAAATCTGGTGTCATGCCTATAAATTTATATAGCAAGATATTAATTTGAACTTGGGTTGTTAGTTTGAAAGCAAATGAAATGGGTGCTTGTTGTAATCCTTTTTTGCCAAGTGCAGTTTTAAGAGGTGGCATATATGATGTAGCAGTTAACATATGTAGCAATAATTTTAGTTTATTTTTATTTTTATGTCGTGCAATTATTTTTATTTAAAGATATATATATGGTCGTATATATGATGATGTGTCATCATATATACTGAGAAGTTTACATTAGAAAGTTTATATCTGACAAGATTATAACCTTTGAGTTCATTAGAAAAATTGACGGATGAAATATTGATTCAGAAAATTTACTTTGGTTGCATATTATGATGTATTTAGACATGTTTTTGATAACTTAGATAATTCTAGGATATAGAATGACAATTAATCTTTATCATGCAAAAAAAAAGAGCTTGTTTGGCAATGTGGTTATGTGGATATAATGAGTGAGGCTATGGTACTATACATAGTGCGGATTGGTTTGTACTATATATGAATTAATATTTCATTTTCATAATTTTAACGATCGATCCGAATTATTAATATGATTTCCATATAAATATGTACTTGTAGACAAAAATAATAATATAAAATTCAATATGCAAGTACATATTCATATGAAGATTGTGTTGAACAGTTCAGATTGACCGTTTGAACCTTTAAAACAAAAAAATATAAGTTCACAGGGCAAGCCAATATATGCTATGCATAGTACCATATCCTCACTCGTGGATAATTGTGAGGAGGTACGAAAATAGAAATCTATTGAAGAAAAATATTAATAATATATAATAAAGTTTGATGGACAAAATTATTAATCTTCAGTTTATTAGAACTTGGAAGTACGTCAAATTAGAACTTGGAAGTACTAAAAGTAGAGGTGGTAAGATCTTAATCGGATTCGAAAAAATATGTGCCCGATCTAAAGACAACTTGAAATCTAAATATGACCCCAAATCGAACGGTTCATATTCGGCCTGACCCAACCAAAATTTAACTGAACCTCATTGGTCATCTATATATATATATATATATATGATAAAAAAAGAAGAAAAAACTTGGCTACACTTGAACCTTGAAGAACACAAAACAATTCGAACCTGAACCCGACCCGATTTAATAATATAAAAATGTCGAATTGAACAAGACCCAATCAAACCCGAGATGACTCAAAACCAAAGACAATGCAAAATAGGACAGCAAATAGGGCCTGTACCGGTAACCGTAACAGTACTGTTCATGGAACAAGGATTACTGGTACAAATGGAAACTAGTGAGCAGTTTTTGGAGTATCAGGGTTCTGTTGTTTTTTATCTTCATTTTATTTCAGAGTTATGTATGTAAATTGATGTAATTGAACCCTATTATTTTTGCAATGAAAATTCTTGGCAGCCGCTGCCAGTTGACATTCAAAAAAAAAAATGCCAAATAGGACATTTCAAAATCTAATTCAAGACGACCTAAAATCCAAAATGATTTCAAACTGAATGATTTGAAATCAAACCTTACGGTGCCTATAAGTAACATTTTTTTAGGGTAAATTTCGCTGTAGGTCACTAAACTTTGTTATTTGTCACGAATTGGTCACTCAAGTTTGATTTGTCCATTTTGAGTCACTCAACTTTATTATTTAATCCAATTAAGTCACTCTATACTTTTCCATCCAAAATTTTAACGAAATATTCCTATTCCGTCCAAAAAATTAACTGAATATACTCATTCCATCCAAAATATTAACGGAATTAGCATATTCCATCCAAAATACTAACGGAATTAGCATATTCTGTTAAAATTTTGGATGGAAAAATATAGAGGGACTTTATTGGGACAAATAACAAAGTTGAGTGACTCAAAAGGGACAAATCAAACTTGAGTTACCAATTCGTGACAAATAACAAAGTTTAGTGACCTACAGCGAAATATACCCATTTTTCTATTTTGAAATCAAAGAGGGTTCGAGTGACACCGAATGTCACAAATTTATATATCGATTAATTATTTGCACTTTATAATTGCTTATTTCAGTATACTGATTAGCAGTAGCGAATTAATTTGTTTCCATGTCTTTTAGTATGCTATAACAAGTTTCCTATGCTAAACAATTTGTTTGAAAAACAAAAATAAGAATATTTAAGAATAGTCAGTTGGGTCAGGCATGCTTTTCTAATCTAGCTAATTCTAGATTTGTTAGGTGGAAATAGAGATCTAATTCTCTTCAATTCCTTTATTATGCACCAACCGAACAGACCCTCAATTGTATATAGGCACACACATATATAAATGATAACTATTTCACCTACCCTCAATTGTATTCATACAAAAATCCTTTTCACTTTTTGCATGACAATATCTCTTTAACATTTGAAAATGACCCTAGGCATTAAACCGTGTGGTTATGAAAATATACACTTTCTTGTTATTTAAGAAAAATAGCTGGAACCTAATTAAAAAGGTGACATTTTGTGTGTCTCCTAGTTTGATTCGATTTATCCTACAGTGAATAAAATAAACTGTGATATGGTGCAACTTAACTTGTATATATTGGTATATATATATATATGCGAATTAGCACCCGTGGAATGACATGCTATATTTTCCTTTCGTTGTTAATATAACACATAATAGGCTAGCTTAACATGAATCAAGTCAAAGAAAAAACATTATTGATCCAAATTAGGGTAATGTTTCTGTTCTGAATTGGACCTGAACCTAGGGGTGTAAATGGATACGGATAACCCGCTCTGTATTCGCTCTATATCCGAAGATTATCCGAATCCAGATTAAATTGATACGGATATGGATAATTTCATAAAGGTAAATATCCATATCCATAATTATCTGGATCCAAAATTGCTCCCAACCGGCTCCGACTTTATTGCTCCGGATAGAAGTTATATAATTATCCCATATTCATTTCAGTTTGTTTGTGGGATAAATGATAATACGGTATGGTTTTCAATTTAATCTCTTTTTCGCTGATGATGGTGCTACAATAGTGCTATTTTATTTCCTTTTTAGCTCCATTTCTTCACTCTCTATTATTTTTCATTCAAGACTTTAGTCCGTGAATGTAGTATGCTTTTAGTCTATGTTAAATTGGTTTTAGCAATTGTTTCAAGACAAACAAGGCACTCTTTTGTATCTTAAAGTATATAACTCAATTATTCATTTCGTATTCGTATTTGAGTCCGTATTCGTAGATTATTCACTCTGTATCCATATCTGTTTAAGGCGAATTTGGTTTTAAATTTTGATATATGTTTACTATCCGTATCCATATCCATATCCGTATTTGTATCCATATCCGTATCCGTATCCGTATCCACTCATTGAAAGGTGGATACGAATTTGGTATTAGCATTATCCACTCCGAATCCGCTCCGTTTACACCCCTACCTGAACCTCACCAAATCTTTCATTAATTGCATGATAAAGTAATGGTCAAAATACTTTGGGGTTGACTTTAGCTACACTCTAAGCTATCTAAGGCCAACTCTACCTCTTGATGTAACTATGTTCATCTTCATTCCACCAAACATCAATCTCCATATTATAAATATTATCTCTATTATTATATATACTTCTCAAGTCACCATGCAATTCATCAAATAATTAACTAACACAAAGCCTTCTTCCCTTGTCTCTTAAAAACCATGGCTGCCTCAGCTCTATTCCCTTCGCTTATCATGCTCTCATGCATTGCAGTTGCACTCCTCCAATTCCCTATCACGACTACTTCTCAGCAAACCAGCATTACAAGGCACTACCAGTTTGACGTACGTGCATGAATATATTTACTATTTATATGGTTATATATAGTATTAGTTTTAATTTCTTCTAATTTACTTCTATCTTATATTATATATATATATATACTAATTAACTTGCTATCATGCCTACGCAAACATGCATGGCAGATACAAATGAAAAACGTAACAAGACTGTGTCAAACTAAGAACATCGTGACGGTAAACGGCCAATTTCCAGGACCTAAGATCGTAGCAAGAGAAGGTGATCGAGTGGTAGTCCGGGTTATTAACCATGTTCCGTACAACATCTCTTTGCACTGGTAGGTCAGCTTTCTCTTTCATGTGTAATTAAAGATGCATGCATGTTTGCTTTAATTAGTTAAATAAAGTAATTAACCTTTTGCTAATTGAAGCATTGTTGGTTGTTGTAGATTAGTTGGCTAACTGTGTTTTTAGAAAGATTCCCTGTGTACGTAGAAATTAATTTTAAATTATATAATAGATGTAGAACCAATTGATACCCATTAATAAATAAAGAAAAATGATCAAAAAAGTATGATCAAAAGTAACATAATTTTATTAAAGAACAACACCATACTATTTACATCAATTCTAACTATTGTTTACATGGAAATATATATACAATACAGGCATGGTATCAGACAGTTGTTTAGTGCATGGGCTGATGGGCCAGCCTACATAACCCAATGTCCAATCCAATCAGGCCAGAGCTATGTTTACAACTTCACAATAGTAGGCCAGAGAGGTACTCTATGGTGGCATGCACACATTTCATGGCTACGTGCCACTGTCTATGGTCCCATTGTAATCCATCCAAAACTTGGCGTCCCTTATCCATTTGCAAAACCATACAAGGAAATTCCAGTCATCTTTGGTATATATAATTATGTCTAATTTTGTGTTCAAGTTCACTATATATATATGAGAATATTGATTTGACAAAATTGTTTTTCCTTCATTTTGAATTTGCTAGGGGAATGGTGGAAGGCCGATACAGAGGCCATCATCAGTCAAGCTTTGCAGACAGGTGGAGGCCCAAATGTTTCCGATGCGTACACCATTAATGGCCTTCCCGGTCTACTGTATAACTGCTCAGCAAAAGGTAAGAGAAGATGATAATAACAAATATATAGAATTAAAATTAGTACCTAGTAGTACAAAAAATCATGAAATATTATTTCGAAGATTATAACTGATTAATTTTGAAAGAGATGCATTAGTATAGCAGTTTCATGTTACTATAGTATTCCATGACATCTGCACTATCATACTTAAATTGTTGCAGACACATTCAAGCTTAAGGTGAAATCCGGCAAGACATACCTCCTCCGCATTATCAACGCTGCACTCGATGACGAACTATTTTTCTCCATAGCCAATCATTCGCTCACTATTGTAGAAGTCGATGCTGTTTATGTGAAATCCTTCACTACAAAAACACTGCTGATAACCCCCGGCCAAACCACAAATGTTCTACTAACTACTCATGCACAATATCCCGGAGCAAACTTCTTTATGGAGGCACGACCATATGTCACCGGCCCAGGAACCTTTGACAACACAACTGTGGCAGGAATTTTGGAATATGAAAATCCAAACAGTTTTTCTTCATCTAGATTTAATAAGAACTTACCACTATTTAAGCCCACATTGCCTGTTTTGAATGACACTTCTTTTGCAACCAATTTCACTAATAAGCTAAGGAGTTTGGCAAATTCTCAGTATCCAGCAAATGTGCCGCAAATGGTTGACCGACAATTCTTCTTTACTATTGGGCTAGGAGCAAATCCATGTCCAAAGAATCAGACCTGTCAGGTTTGTTATCTTTGAATCTCAAATTATCTCATGACAAATTTTATTTCGAGTACTACATTTGAGAATGTTGAACTAGTTGTGCTAAGAAGAAATCATACTTTAGATAATGAAATAATAATGATTGATCTCTATATGGATATATTTTATTTGAATGCATAATTGCTTCTTAACTACTATTAATGTATGTTTAATAATTAGGGTCCTAACGGGACGAAGTTTGCGGCTAGTGTTAATAACGTATCCTTTGTTCTTCCCAAAAAGGCCCTCCTCCAATCCCATTTTTCTGGAAAATCAAATGGTGTGTACGCATCAGATTTTCCGATTATACCCCTCATGCCATTCAACTACACCGGCACTCCTCCGAACAACACATTTGTAACCAATGGCACAAAAGTTTTGGTGATTCCCTTCAATACTATTGTGGAGTTGGTGTTGCAAGACACAAGCATTTTAGGTGCCGAAAGCCACCCATTTCATCTCCACGGTTTCAACTTTTTTGTTGTCGGACGAGGTTTTGGCAACTATAACCCCACTAAAGATCCGGCCAAGTTCAATCTAGTGGACCCAATTGAGAGGAATACAATTGGAGTTCCACCTGGTGGATGGGTAGCAATTCGTTTCCTTGCTGATAATCCAGGTAAACTTTTGATCAATTCTTAATCTCATAATTCTTTTTTAATTCTAATTCATGATTTCACTTGATTTAATCCATTTTTTTTAATGAATTTTTGTTTATATATAGGAGTATGGTTCATGCATTGTCACTTGGAGGCACACACCAGCTGGGGACTAAAGATGGCATGGCTTGTGTTAGATGGTAACCTTCCTAATCAGAAATTACCTCCTCCTCCATCTGATCTTCCCAAATGCTAGATGTCTAATGGATGAAAATAAGACTTCTGTAGGTCTAGAGGGGATTTTTTTTTTTCTTTTGGTTGAGTGTATGTTTGGTTTTGCTTTAACTATTTTGATTTGGTTAATTTGGTTATAAAACTCAAGCTAACAAACAAGGTAAGCCTATTTCAATTAGGTTAATGATTGATTGATGTATTCTTTTGAAAAAGTTTTATTTTTGAATAATAGATTAATAGCGTTATAATTGATTTAAATCTGTGCGTTTTTTGCAATATTTCACTATTACGACCCAGGTCAGCCAAACAGGTTGTTTTTTGGAAGATGGTTGAAATTAGCTGGTTTATCGGATCGGGTCTGTTAATTGAAAGATCCGTTTATCAAATTAATGCTTTTCTGTTGTACCCTATATAAGGCAGAGAAGGCTACTGGATTAGTTATTGAACAATGAAGTAAAATTTGTGGTTTCTTTTCTTTATTCTTGGCTTCGCCATTTTTATCTAGTTTTCAGATTTATCTCAAATTGAGTTCTTTTTGTGGAAGATTTAAATTTGGGTTTTCCAGTTGTGAACAAATTCAATTAGAAGCCTTATATTAATTAGCATGCACTCTTTTATTTTTTAATATCTTTTAAGACTGACTTTCCGAGAATATATAGATATTAATATGGGTCTCCTCAATAAATTTGGAAGTACTTATAAAATTTTTAAATATATAGGATAAATTAATTTATTTTTATTTATATTTATAGGAATGGTTTAATTAGTCATCTCTAATTAACACTTAAAAGGATAAAATATGGGTCCCCTGCACTGAAAATGTGTGGGAGATCAGAGACATGGAGAGGAAATGTACTCCTCATATAACCCCCAACCAGAGCCATTTGTATTATATATATACCGATTTTTTTATTTTTATCCAAAAATTAAATTGAATTTCAAAAATCAACCGAACCGCATTTCAAATTTTAAAAGTACCCAAACCGCTAAACGGTTAACCGGACCCTAGGTTCGGTTAACGGTTTAGCGGACCAAGGGTTCGGTTAACCGTTTAGCGAACCCTTGGTTCGGTTAACCGTTTAGCGAACCCTTGGTTCGGTTAACCGTTTAGCGGACCAAGGGTTTGGGTTCGGTTAACGGTTAACCGTATTCGTTGGTTCGCTGAACCGTTAACCGAACCCATTTTTTTTTTTTTTTTTTTTTTTTTACTTTTTTTTAAAACAGAAAATTTTCAATTTTTTTTTCTATTGAAAATATACATGAAAATTCGTATTTAGATTTATCAAATTTACACCAAAAATTTTTGTAAATCAAATATGAAATTTAAAATTATAGAAAAATACACATACACATACACATATACATATACATATACATAAATAATATACAGTTACCAATTTTTTTTACTTTTTTTTTACTTTTTTTTACTTTTTTTTACTTTTTTTGAAATATACAGTTACTAATTTAAACTGAGAAATTCATTTTGATGGTTCATGATTACGGATCTTATACGACGAATTTAAACTGAGAAATTCATTTTGGACGAATTTTGGATTAATCCGAGAGTAAATTTTTTTTTGGGATTAATTACTAATTTTAATCGGAGAATTATTAATTTTATTTAATTCTTTGGTTCGTATAAATTTTGAGAATTATTATTCTTGAATCAATTCATAATTATTCTCTATTATTAAAATTTATGGGAGATGCAAAAGTTGGAGACCTTTAACCTCCCAAGAGGCCTCACATGTGCATCTCTATTTTTGCTATATTGGATCTAATACAACTTAAGATGAACAAAAATTCGGTCCAACCTCAATGACAGCCATGCGTTTTGGCAAAATGGGCCGAACTTGCTAAATTTTGGCCAAAAGTTGATTGCATGGCTAATAAATGGGAAGGACCGAACTATGTGTTATATGTGTTGTATTGGATCTTGACTATATGTTATATGATAGGATAAGATGGGATTGCATGTACAAAAAACTATATGTGTGTATATGTTGCACAAATTGTATTATGTTGGTATTTTCTATGATTTTATATGAATTCATATATAATTTTCGGCCTAATTAATTTTCTGTTGCAGAAATTTATTATATATATTTTCATATAAATAATTTTAGACCTTATTATTATTATTATTATTATTATTATTATTATTATTATTTTAGACCTTAATAATTGGATGTTGCAGAAACTATATATATTCTGTCGGAATATTTATTTTATTAATATTCTATATAATCTATATACACTAACCCTAAACCCTAAACACTATATATTCTATATAATCTACATATACATATAAAATAAAATTCGTATTTAGATTTATCAAATTTACACAAAAAAAATTTGTAAATCAAATCTGAAATTTAAAATTATAGAAAAATATACATATACATATACATATAAAATAAAAAAATACATATACATATGCATTTAAAATTTTCTGTTTTAAAAAAAAAAAAAAAAAAAAAAAAAAAAAAAATTGGGTTCGGTTAACGGTTCAGCGAACCAACGAATCCGGTTAACCGTTAACCGGACCCATGGTTTGGGTCCGGTTAATGGTTAACCGAACCATTTTGAAAAGGTCCGGTTAACCGTTAACCGGAAATTTGGTCCGGTTAACGGTTAACCGGTTTGGGTAGATTTCAAATTTGACATCCGGTTCGGTTATTTTTTGAAATTTAATTTAATTTTTGGATATAAATAAAAAAATCGGATATATATACCTTTCCTTACTTTTGAATATATTTTGCTGGAATGAGTTAAGCAAAAATATTATGTCTCATTAGTTGGTACATTTTAGACTCAATTAAAATCACTTGTAGTATTGTCTAGATATATTATCAATTAAGCTTCGACGTTAAATAAAGGTTGACATGTCCTATTTGTTTATATGACTTCTTTTGTGTTACCACTTATGGTAAACATATAGTTTTCAACTAAGGTCGTTTGCACATTTTAGTGATATAAGATATATTAGTGTCCTTCTTTCAACTGATTTACAGGAAAAGAGAATCCACATAACAAATGTTTTTTAATTCAAATCAGTAATTAATACAATTGCCTAAAGCATTAATTATTGTTACGTTAAAAGATACACTAACAGTTTAAAAATAAAAATAAAGATACACTAACAATGTATACAAAGCAAGTGTATCAAATCAATATCGATCTTAGGAGACAAATTCTAATTAACACCATATCTTTTCCTTATTCACTGGTACTACATAAAATATTTGTATATACCTTCACATACAATGTATACAAGTTGGTGAGTGTATCAACCTACTAACTCAGGAAAGTAATTCTAATAAACACCATATCTTTTTCTTATTCACTGATCCTATATAAAATATATACTTGTATTCCTTTGCCAACTGTTGTCAAATCTACACCTCTACTAAAACCTAAGAACAGAGAGAGCCACAACAACTCAGAAATTGTTTGAATGCCAGATTGAGGAGCACCAATCAAACACTCTCAAAGATGGAATGCTACGATGAACTCGTCAGGAATAACGGTATTGTAATTAATCATTCTTCTGGTGCTTGAAAACCTAATCTTGGTAAAATCACTGATTTACCCACCCATTCCTTCTGTACTCATCACACCTGACATTGGCCAAGTTTTTTTCCATCCATCAACCCTTAAAAAATAATAGAAAAAAATGATTTTATAGTGAGGTGATCAAAGGGAGCTGAAATTAAAGTAAGGAAGACTTTAACATTTTTGCCAAATATTTTTCAAAAGTTCTATGCCATCGATCTGGATTTTATTACAGATGGGTTTTTGAGTTTTTTCTATGATGTAGTTTTCACTGAAAAGATAACATTGCAAGTAACAATGTGAAAACTTGTTACTTGTAGTGTTATCTTTTTCAGTAAAAACTACATAATAGAAAAAAAAAATCAAAAACTCATTTGTAATATAATCCATATGGCTTAAAACTACCTCAAATATTTTGGTAAAAATGTGAAAACCTTATTTTAATTATGCTGTTGTTCACCAAAATTGAAACTAGCTAACCACAAACTTTCTCCTCGGACAGGTGAGGTGAGAAACCAAATAAACCCAAGATTAGTATACAAAATCTCCGCGTACCGTCATCTTTGTTGCTATAAGTGACAGCTTCTTTGATTCCCTTCCATTGTCGAGTTTCGCTGAATATTTGTGTTCTTCTGGTTCTTTGAAGAAAAAATTATGTGTTTGTAGCCCTTGTCGCAGGCGTATATATGGAGAAATTAAGATATGCTACCAATAAGAAAAGATATATGGTACAAATATTTAGTAAATTTTATTTTGATACTCATTAGTAAGTGTATCATTATCAATATATTCATTGGTGCAACAATGTATTTGACAAACAAGCTAGTACACATTGGGAGTGTATCAATTGACTAAGAAATGAATTTGACAAAGAAAAATATTACTGTTTGTTCTCATTACAAATATTTATTGTGAATGAGATATTGTTTCGTGTCACAAAAACAATTTATTGTTCTTAAATCACGTTTTATATTTATTTTAATTTACACAATCACTCTTAGTATTTGTCTCTGGAGTCCTAAAATTAAATTTCAGACTATATCTTGGCCCTAATAGATTAAAAAAAAAAAAGACAGAAGGGCTTTTGGAAAAACAATATATATCACCTTCAATACCAAGCTAGCATTTACTCAAACGTTCGGTGCTTGAGAATTAATTGAATCATATAATGATAGTTAATGCTCAATTTTTGAACAGTTATTGGTAGTCATATCAGTGTTACGTTGTTCAAATTTTTATTAACAAATATTTTATATGCAGCCTGCTATATGCCAATTGAATAAAAGACCGTGTTTGTCATGTCTGTTGAAGGTCCTCCCTGAGTCCCTTGTACACACGAGTTATGAAAAGACATCACCTTTTCTTCATAAAATACTTAAAACTCTTTGTTTTTGGAAAAATAATTAAATAGAGGCCGGGGTTCTGATCATGCTTCTTATTTTGTCAGACTAATGAAATAGTAGGCTAGCTAGCTATTTGTTTTTTCATAGTAGATGAGACATCAATACGAGGAGAGCGGTGATCAAGTTGTTCATAACAAGTACATTCGGAACTTGGAAGTTCATTTTGTCAGAGACGATTGCTTCACCATTGGTTGCTCCACTAGCAATGTACTAGCGCTGACGCTAGGCCCCCGGCTTTAAACTTGCAACATCATCTCGGCAACCTCTTGGAGAATGGAGTAGGAGCCAATGTAAACTTTCAAGTGAGGGAAATAAATCTGCTGTTATTTCCAAGGAATAACATGAACCTGTTATTCCAATTTCATCCGTTCAAATTTTTTCATGCACGAATCTCAACAAAGTTTTTCGTGCACGAATCTAACGAAGATCAACGGTTGGGATCGGAATAACAGGTTCCTGTAACCTGTTATTCCACTTCATTTCAGTATCTTTCAAAGTTTTGCATCATTCCAGATCATTATAATTATGCGTTTTTCACGTGTTTAAACTGTTTTTCAGACCCCTTTATTTTACTCCAATTGAATACTCCGACTTAGTTTAGGCCTGGCTGAGTGTCATTTCTCGTACAAGTCAATTGGTATTATTTCAGGTCCAATTGAGAATTCAAACAGTCTCTTCTGGTTGTCGTATTTGTGCTCACTTAGTACCAAAAGGAAGCTTTAGAAATAATATGTGCCCCTAAAATCTGTATATGAGATTTATAGTCCTCCTTGAAAACAAAGATTAAATTGCTCATCTAATTAGTTCATTGAGTAATTCATCTTTTAGGTAATGGTTTGCTTAATTTGGTATTTGATCGATGATCAAATGGTTCTGAAATTGTTCCACATTTAAAACACGGTATTACTTTTAATTAGAAAACATATACAATTTACTGTTTAATCTTTTTTTTATGAGTGAGTCTATGGTACTATGCATATTACAATTTGTTACTGTGCTACGGTTCTATATTCGAGTTTTCAAATCCTAACGGTCGATCCGAACCGTTCATCTTGTTCTCCATATTAATATGTGTTTGGAGACCAAATTTTACATTTTTTGAAATTTTTTTACTACTTTTTTAGATTTATTGAAAATCACTGTTTTTGGATGGTCCAGAATTTTCAGATCAAGTGATTTTCTAAATATCTAAAAAAATAGTAAAAAATTTTCAAAAAATGTAAAATTTGGTCTCCAAACACATATTAATATGGAGAATAAGATGAACGGTTCGGATCGACCATTAAGATTTGAAAACTCGAATATAGAGCCATAGCACGGTAACAACCCGTGATATGCATAGTACCATAGACTCACTCTTTTTTTATTGTTATTAACTTTGAGGTCAGTTGTGATAGTTTTCATAATAAGTCTTCTGTCGTCGATATATACACATGAAGGGAGAGCGGTGAAAATTTTGTTTTATTAACAATTTTACTGATTTGCTGTCCGTTTTGGCATTTGTGGCATACTTTAAAAGATGAAATTTTGACATTTGTGCACAAAAAGATAGGAGACACAGCTAGAACGTAATTTGCTGTATATAAGTAATTTTTGGGTCAATTATTAAAAACCAAACTAATTAGATTCCAACTCCACAGAAATGGAACAATACAAATTGATAACTATCAATTGCTCTTCCACCAAAACCCCACAACAGATTAAATTCAAATTGAAATATGATCTAGTTTCATAAAGAAAGAAAACTTCATGCAGATAACAAATCTGTCTAATTACTTTAAAAGGAAAAAAACAACCTTAAAGCAGCTCCTTATGAATTCATTCCTATTACTTCTGGGAACCATGGGAAGTGCTTGCTTCCGACAACTGCTCCAGATGCAACTGTGATGGCCCAGATTGAGCTGTCATGTTGTTACCATGGAGTGTACCCTTTAAATGCTCCTGATAATGGCAAAGATAGAGCTCAAGCGGGCGGACATAATCGGTGAAGCCGAGTTTATTGAGGGCCCAGATAATATCATCTCCCTTTACTTTCTTGTGGCTCTTCTGGTTGTACCGCTCTCTAGCTTGGCTGGTGACGAGGAGAATGAAGTCAGATGTGGCCCGTTGTATGATAGCTGCCGCATCACTAGGCACACCCGCATCAGTAGGGAGGGCTCTTCGCATAGTGTTAATGATGTTGTCAAGAGGCAAGAGGTGATCCTTGTCCCACTCCCACATTTGTTCTTGTCCTTGGTGTTCAGATTCAACTGATTGGTCGAATGGCGAACGTGTGCGGGGCCCATCTGGAGGGGCAGTTACGTATACATCAGGGAGTACTACATAATAGAAAAAATTTATGTAAAATTTATGAATTGTGTGAAAACTTGTTACTTGTAGTGTTATCTTTTTCAGTGAAAACTACATAATAGAAAAACTCAAAAACCCATTTGTAATATAATCCAGATTTCTTAAAATTACCTCAAATATTTTGGTAAAAATGTGAAAATCTTGCTTATTTTAATTATGCTGTTGTTCACCAAAATTGAAACTAGCTAACAACAAATTTTCTCCTCCTTTCAGCTCTTAACTATTAATTCATATTTATTTTTGAAGTGTTGATAAATGGGAACCAAAGAAGGACAGAGGAGGTGATCAGAAACCAAAGAAAGCCAAGATTAGTATACAAAATCTCCACTTACCGTCATCTTTGTTGCTATGAGTGACAGCTTCCTTGATTCCTTCCATTGTCGAGTTTCGCTGAATTTCTGTGTTCTTCTGGTTCTTTGAAGAATAATTTATGTGTTTCTAGCCCTTGTCGCAGGCGTATATATGGAGAAATATAAGATATGCTACCTAAAGAGAGAGAGAGAAAGAACAAATCTTTTTATTTCCTTCTCAAGTGTGTAACCTTACAACTAATGAATTACATCTCTATATAAAGGCAACAGCCTAGTCTCTAATCACTTAGTTAATTACATTCATGCCACTAACTACTTCTCTAACTAATTGCTGTTATTGCCTTGATTGCTAATTACATAATTGCCATCCTAACAGCACTCTATCTAACTAACTAACAGTAAGTATTAGTGTTGCCATAGCACAGATGCCTCTGTGCTTTGCAATGCTGTAGCAGCTCCTATAGTCTAATACTACCAATAAGAAAAGATATGGTACAAGTATTTAGTAAATTTTATTTTGATATACTCATTAGTAAGTGTATCATTATTAATATATTCATTGGTGCAACAAGGTATTAATTTGACAAACAAGTAGACATTGTGAGTGTATCAATTAATTAAGAAATGAATTTGACAAAGAAAAATATTACTGTTTGTTCTTATTACAAACATTTATTGTGCATGAAAAATTATTTCGTCTCAGAAACAATTAATAAAGTGTTGTTAAAAAGGACCAATTATGGGCCCACAAAACTGATTCTACCACTGTGTAGGCCCATAAGATTGAAATAGATGTGTAGTATGTTTATTTAAGATTTGGGTTATGCGATAACAAGCACATGTACATATGAAATGATTGATCTTCACATTTTTTTTTTTTTTTGATAAAAGTGGGGAGTGTCAATCTGTTTCATTAGAAACATGAGAATCAGTTCATACAAAAAGAAACAATAGCAGATATTAATGATTTAAATTCCATAAGGTGTGAAGCACCTAGGAAATATCTAAGATAACAAAAATAAAGCATAACATCAAAACATACTAGTTAAAACAACATAGTAGCTAAAATAATATTACAAAACACAGTCTGGAAACACAACTGGCAGAAAAGCATAATATGATGCAGATTCTCTTGATAAGCCATGTTGCACATTTTTCTTGTAAGAACTTAGAAGAGTTTTACTCAAAAAAGAACTAAGAAGAGCATTAATTGATTTGTGACATTTGTCATATATAGTAAGTCTATCCATGTAAAAGTTACAAGTTTTAGTCTCTATATGTTATTTGGGATGATTTAATTCACAATTTAATTTGAATCGCTCCAATAAAAAAAATAAACGAATTATAGGGTTATTATTATAGAGGTTAACTTTTTTCCTTTTTCTTTTTAACTTTTCCTTTGTGCTGCTTTGACTCGCCACGTGGAATTCGAAAGCAAGTCAACCCAGAATTGAAATAGCCATTCGTGTTTTCTTACACTTTCATCTATAGTATGGTGCCACATGAAAATAATTATGGCTGTGTCTACAGAAAATCTTAATATAATACTGTTCATTCGTAATCAAGAAGTATTATTACAAAATTAGAATGCGAAAAGGTTACGCATGCACCTCTTTCATTCTTATTTTACTTGGAAACTGAATCCATCCTCATCTTTTGATCAGTGTTATAAATAACGGTATGTGGTTATCGGACGGACATGGTACCACCAAGGGATTAATCGAGAATAATAAAAAATAATTGATTATAATTGAAAAATAATCAGCCAATTAATCGGAAATATCCATAACAGTTTAATTACGCCAACGATTAATTGGCCTAAACGGATGTTTTTTACAACACTGTTTTTGGCATCAAATTCCAATTGCTGGGCCAGGAGCTCATTGGAGCCCATTGTACTCAGTCAGACACCTAGAAGGATACGAATACCAATAATTGAACAATACAAATTGATAACTAGCAAGCTCTTCCATCCAAATTCACCATGGGTACGTACACCAAGAATTATAAAGTTCACATAATTAACAAATCTGTCTAATTAATTACTAAACACAAAATTAGTATCTTTCTAAGCTTTCCATCATTCTATATAATCATAATTATGCCTTGTTCACGTGTTTAAACTGTTCTTCTGACCCCTTCACTTTAGGCCCAGCTGAGTGCCACTTCGCGTTCCAAGTCAATTGGTATTATTTCAGGTTCAATTGTGAAGTCAAACAGGGTCTTCGACTCTTCTGATTGTTGTATTTGTGCTCGGTTGACCAAGTCAACACTTAGAAGTACCTTGGGCTTCCCTTTCAGTCTTTCATTTCCGTTTCAGCCTATCCTTTACTCGGCCCGGCCCATCTTCCTTCTCTTTTTTCCGCTGGCCCGTTTTTTTCTCTTCAGCCCGGTCTCATTTTTTCCTTCAGCCCAGCGTTTCTCTGTTTTTTTTCTAGCCCAACTTCTAGCAACCACCTCGGTGTAAGTGATAGATGCTGACCGTCCTGTTAACTTGACACGAATCCCATAACAGATCGGATTGAGTTTAATTCGACTAAAATTAATCTGAGCCGTTCGTTTTTTATTTTTTTTATTTTTGAATTGTACCTAAAATATCCCCAACCCGGAAAGAACGCGTGGTCGCTGTGGGCCCGCTGAGGCACATCTGTCACTTCCAGGAAAGGACGCGTGGCGCCTTTTGATAAGTGGAACCAATCAATAAAGTTTCTTGTTGAGGAAGCGAAAGGGTTGTGTGTTAACATTCGTAACCTCGATTTAGATTTTATTACGGAATGATTTATAATTTTAAATTTTCATACGATAAAAATTTAATGCGAATTAACCTGTTCAGATCTAAAATCAGATTAAATTTGATCAGACTCCGTTCTCTAATTTTTAAGAGTCGAGACCTTCTAAAGTTACTCAAAATTTTAGTTTGAATTAGAAGGATTCAATCAGAATACGGACCAATTCGACCTTTTCAGCCCAGATGCAATTTAATATTTTTATAATATTGATTATTTGATAGTTAAATGTTCATATATATACAAAAATTATTTGGTTTTGAATAGATTAATGTCAAGAAATATTTACAAATTGAAATTTATGAATAATATTGTGCAATCTTACATTAAAATCCAAAACAATAACTATTTTTATATATAATTATTAGTATTGTCCGTTGATGTATTTGAAATCATGGAAATTAAATTTACTTTTAGTATTAAAAATCAAATAAAAAAAGTTAATAATAATATTAATTGTGTTTTGTAAATTGCTAGTTAAACAATGTAAAAAAGAAATTAAAGACAGATTAAACTACTAGTATGATATATGATAATCTTAAGTACGGACTCTGCGGAGAAAGTTATAAGAATAATTTTTAAGATAAACTGACAACAAATAACTAAAATTTGTTGTAATTTCATAACAACAAATTTCAGAACATTGCAAATTTTTCTAATATAGAACAATATGATGTTAACATAGGTTTTCTCCAATAACTTATATATGATTTCCTCTCTTCTTCTTCATTCATTTTTTGAACAGAAAGACGTATATGTAATTATCAGTTATGTTGAATATTTCATAACAAAAAGTAAAAGAAATAAGGTAAATTTTTTTTCAATATTTCTTAATTGATATAACGATTACTTGAAAAAAAGAAGTTAAAAGTATGTTTATCTCTTCAAAAACTATGCTATACTTATAAAGCAACAAGTCATGTAATTAATATGAGGTTCAACCCAACATATCATACAAAAAGTATGTAAGAATATACATATTTATGCTCACTTTACATTCACACATTTATTGTGTATGAAAACTAGCGAATTTATTTTTATTTTCTTTTTTCCTTAATATAATCACACAATTAGTTCTCAATTTATCATCCATAGTCGTTTAAAGGTTCAAACTTTAAAGCGTGTGCATGACAAAAGTCTACTTACTGAGAATGGTACCCTATACGCCAAAATGAAAAAAATTATATTTTGATCCATATTTTGTATTGAAATACTAACTAGAATATATTTTAACATTTTATGTAACTTTAAATAAATGAAATTGTCTACAGATTTATACCAAAAACAAAAAAAATTTGAGTAAATTTTAAGGGTTGAGATCTTCTGAAGTTACTCAAAATTTGAGTTCGAATTGGGAGCATTCAATTAAAATACGGACCAATTCACATCCTCAGACACCCGAAAAGGAAATCTTTTATAATTAATGGATCCGGGCCGTTCTTTTTAACTCTACACGAATCTCAAAGTTCAATAATATTGTTCCTTTGCTAACCCAAATCTCAAACGAACTGAGAGTAAATCTCAGATCACAAAGTGAGGATCAAGACCATCCAATTCGAATTCGTCGTTTGAGATTACTTGAGGATTCAGATTTGTTACTTCGAGATGTGTGCGCTCCACTTCAGATGGATTATCATGGATTCAAATCAGACAATTCTGATCCAAAATCCAACTTTTGAGTTACTTCACTGAATCTGAATTCCATAGCGGTGTGGCGTTTAAATAGATTAATGACTAGATTTTGAATCTCTTATTACTTTGTTACTGTATATGATGATAAGCTACTAATTTGTTTACCTTTTTTGCATGTTAATATTAAGAGTGTAAACATAGTGAATTTCAAGCAGATAATGCTAATATCAAATTCATATTCACATTTCAGTGAGCGAATACGAATACATGTATTATACGTATATCAAAATGTAAAATTAAATCCGCCTTAAAAGAATACGGATACGGAGTGGATAATCCACGAGTACATGTTTAAATACGTATACAAAATGAATAATTGTCAGTTAATTAATTCATATGAACTTTGAAAAAAAATTAGAAAATAAAATCTAAAAATTTAAGAAAAGCAAATTATAAAACAAAAAAAAGGAGAAAAATGGAAGCTTCTATTTCAGCAACAAATGGAGGTTTACATAAATAATTGTCGGAGGTGCACAGCTAGCAGAATAAAAAATTTATAGAATGGAGATCGAGGAGGTGCGCTCCGGTATAGAGTGAACAAAATAAGATTAGTCCCACAATGATAGGGGAATTGAGTTTGGGCCATTTATGCAGTAACTCGGTTTTACGAAACAACATTGGTCTGGATTGTTTTAAATTAAATTAAAAGAGAACAAATTAAAAAAAATTGGTATGTGAATTGAATTTCAAATACTACTCCAGTTCAAGTTGATCCTTAATTGATACTCCGAGTGCATTATTTTATTAAATTGTGACAATAAATTTCATGTTTTATTTTTACCGGTTCTTCATGGATAAGTTATACATTGAATTTCAAGGTATTCTTTTCTTAACAAAAACTTTTTGCGTAAATTAAAAATTAAGAAGATGTTTTTTGTGTTTTTGTATTTATGATGTCAATATTTGATGTAAATTTTGAAAATAAACTTATTTTTTTTATCCATTATTGTATTTTTTTTTTGCGTAATAACTCTGCAAGGATTGGCGATATGCAGTTAATCTATTCATTTATGTCAAGTCTTTATTTAGTTAAAAAAAATTGTGATGACATGCTTTGACTTTGTAACCCTATTTAAGATGTTGATATTTAATATAGATTTTAACAATAACTCACTATTTAATTTATCCATTGCCAGATTTATTTTTTTTAATAGGTTGTTTGATTTTTTTTCCTGTATCAATTTTGCACAAATTTGAAATTAAGATGACTTGTTTTGAGCTTTGAATCGTCATATTTATGACATTGATATTTCATGTAAATTTAAAGTGAATTTCTTATAAACCAAATGTTAGGTAATATTTAATATGTAACATTATTTTTTTATTTAAGTTTTGGGTATTAAAAAATCATAAATATTATAATTTATGAATTTTTCATCTAAAATAATTATTTAGAAACAGATGTTTCATTTAAAAATTTATATAAGAAACAAGTACGTATTGCTAAAATCGATAATTAGGTTACAAATATTGCAAACGATAATAAAATCTATTTACTTTTAATTTATGTTGTCATGGCATGTAAAAATAATGAGCAACACATTTTTTTTTTTTATCTTGAACTATAGAAAAATTAGTTTTGGAATTTAATCTTTTTAGAATGTTGATTATTTGATAGTTAAATGCTCATACACAAAAATTATTTGGTTTTGAATAGATTAATGCCAGGAAATATTTACAAATTGAAATTTGTGGATAATGCTGTGCAATATGCTCTTACATAAACATCCAAAAAAAGAACCCTTTTTTTATGTATTTGAACTCATAATAATTAAGTTTAACTTTAGTATTAAAAATTAAATTCACAAAAAGGTTAGTTATAGTATTAATTGTTTTTGTAAATTACTAGTTAAATAATGTTAAAAAAAATATTAAAGACAAATTAAATTACTAGATTATGGGCTCTGTGGAGGAAGTTATCTGAATAATATTCTAAAAGAAACTAGCAATGCATAAATGAAATTTGTCAAACTTTTAGAGTAGTGTAAATTTTCCTAATATGAAACAATATAATGTTAACATAGGTTTTCTCCAATAACATATGATTATCTCCACTTTTTCTTCTTCATTATTTTTTTGGGTAGAAAGACGTATGCAATTATCTTCTTAGAGTTATGTTGAATATTTCATAACAAAAAGTAAAAAAAAAATAAGGTAATTTTTTATTTAATATTTCTTAATTAATATAACGATTACTTGAAAAAAAGTTAAAAGTATGTTGTATTTTCAGAAAAATTCTGCTATAATTTTAAACCAATAAGTCATGTAATTAATATTAGGTTGAACCCAACATATCATACAAAAAATATGTAAGAACATGCATATTTATGCTTATTTTACACTCACACATTTATTGTGTATGAAAACTAGCAAAAAAAAAAAAAATTCCCTTAATATAATCACACAATTAGTTCTCAATTTATCATCTATAGTTGTTCAAAGATTCAAACTTTAAAGCGTGAGCATGACAAAAGTCTACTTACTAAAAAAAATATGTTTTTGATCCATATTTTGTATTGAAATATTAACTAGAATATATTTTACCATTTTATGTGCAGAAGTGCGTGAATGGATAATTTTTGGATTCAATCAAATACAAATATATTTTTCCAATTTTATAATTATAATTCTTAGATATGTATACAGAAATTTCATGAATGTTATTGGCAACCAGGTATTGCATTGAATGTCCTGCAGCTTTATTATTTTTTTTTTTGCTAATCATTGCTTTCTACAATTTACTATATATGTATGTACGTATAAATACAAATTAATTTACCGATCTACAATTAAACAACTGAAATACTAAATTAAGGTAAAATTGTGGATACATTTCTAAAGCAAGATTGTAACGTGTCATAATATAGTATGTTTATTTTTTTAATTTATGACAATACATATATTTTTAACGAATACGGAGTTCCAAGCATTTTTAGTGAAAAACATTGCCCAAAAAACAAATTGTCTTAGGAATGAATCTCACCAACTATTTTTAATGCATGCTAAATTATATTTACTATAAATTTTTTTGTACACTTCACTTGGAAAAAAAATGTATATCACTTTAAAGCTTTGATTATAACAAAGTTTTAAATATATTAAGAGAAAAACGTGTGAACAAATAAGTCATTCCATCTCAATAATAATAGTAGAATTTTTTTTTTTAGAAGTGAGGATGTATATGTGATACGATTAATAAGTTACAAAATTCTACTCTTTTATGGATTCATAATTAATTATTTTTAGGTTTATAGAGATGCAAAATTCAATATTGAGAGGAATTTTCGTCCAAACACTCAGTAGGCATATACTATTTTACAAACCTGGTTAATTAAATTAATCTAAGTAATATATTCGCTAATTAATACGCAAGAATTCGAGATAGTCCAATAAACATCGAATCAAATTCAGTCTGACATTCGGTCGGACTGGTCACTTCGCTAACATGCGGTAGTAGATACACACAGTTGAAACAATCAAAGTAATTCACATTGTATTTTAAAAATGGTTAGATTTAGAAAAACATAATAATAAATTAATAAAAATTAGATAAATTGATGTTCAATACAGAAAACGAATTTTATACAAAGTTTAATGATAAAAAATAAATTACTTTCATCTATGTAGAGCCAAAAATGTTCTAACTTCATAATATTTTCTCTCTTAAATCACATCATAAAAAAAAGTCTTTTCTTTTTTAATTCAAAGTGGTAAATTAAATTATACAAACTAGGCTCTTATTTATTTATTTATTTTTGAAATTATGGTAGAGCTTATTACGATACATTTTTTGTCCATTCATTTAGTAGTTTCTTAATTTATTTGGAAATGAATGACCGTTAATAGCCTAGCAAATCAATCAACTGATGCAAAGGAAAACGAAGGGTAAAGATATTGAAAGAGAAGATTTGGCGTCATGCAGCACAGTGTGCTGAGCGCACTGGTCATTTCATTTGGGAACTTTTTTGACTATATTGAATGTGCGCTGCATAAAGCAAAATTTACTCTGTCAATAAATATCATTGCCTTTTTCACTGGAGACAATCCG
Source organism: Carex rostrata (assembly GCF_964058835.1). NCBI lineage: Eukaryota > Viridiplantae > Streptophyta > Magnoliopsida > Poales > Cyperaceae > Carex > Carex rostrata. The sequence continues at coordinate 3,568,669 of NC_135945.1, read as the reverse complement.
TTGGAACACTCAACTGGACGAATTCGGTTCCTCTGAGATATCTCATATTTTGCGTGACTTTCCGGAAAATCTGAAACGTTCAAATATGTTCTGCACGAATCTCAAAGCTCCAATAATACTGGCCCCCTGCGCTCTTCCAAATAGGCAACGGACACGTCGGTCACGCAAAATATGAGATATCTCAGAGGATACGCACTCAACTCCTGTTCCTGTTAATAGTTCCAGACGGGTGGGTTCCACAGAAAGATTAAAATAACTTGCGGAGCCTACTTCATATAGTAACTCGCTTCAGGAATGTGCGCTGAGGATATGCAACAAAGGAAGAAAGCTTTCTTTGTTTTTCATCTTCCTAAAAGCAGGGTACCTCAGTCAGAGTCTCAGAGACCTGTCATTCTATCAATAAATGTAGCAGTTAGAAACTATGCGTAACTTACAAGAATAAATTGATGAACGATGCAGCAGTTTCAATGTATATATCGATTTGGAGACTTTGTTGGAGATGGAGGTGAAGAGACCAAGATGAAAAACGAGAGAGAGAGAGAGACAATGAGTAACTTTTATGTGGAGATGGATGCTTCCTCAATGCATACAATGGCAAGTTTATGCACAAATCCTTCTAAATTCTACGTCTCGTAGCTCTATTTTATTTCTGTCCCTCAAATTTCTACTTTTCTTTCTTAATGCATACAATAACAGTATTTTTAGATTACTGACAAAGATAGGGACTTTTCTCTAAATAGTTTTTGTTCTTTGATAATATTCTCATGTTTTTGTTTTCACCAACAAAATGTTGGATATGGCTCCTTTAGTTTTTGTTTTCACCAACAAAACTGTTGGATATGGTACCATAACACTTTTTTGTTGATTTCTGAATGAAATCGGTGGAATTTATTCACTATTTCTGAAAAAAAGAAATTTTTATCTCCTTGCATTGGATGTTGCAGAATATTCCAAAGAAGTTTGCAAAAATCTTCAATGGGTCCATGAGAGAAATTGTTGAACTTGAAGGTCCAAGCGAAATTACTTGGCATGTGAAAATGATCAGGTCGTCTAACAACACATTTGCTATGCGATCTGGTTGGAAAGAATTTGTAATTGCTAATCGAATAGATAAGAATGATGTTTTAATATTTACATACAATGGTAATTCCTCTTTTAAAGTTGTGATTTTTGATCGGAGTGGATGTGAAAAGGCTGCTCCTTTCTTTGCAAAAAAGATGGAGATGGAGACAGGGACACAGTCAGAGGAGTCGAACGACAATTCGATTCGAGAAAATGCTACATTTTACAGTGAGGTTAAGAAAGAGATCATATCTTTCTCCTCTGGTAGTAGTGACAGTGATGAATTTTCTAGTGATATTTCATCACGTGCCACTCGAGCGCGCCCGATTAGAGAAAGGGGATGTTGTAAGAGGAAACGAAAAGGTAGGTATAGTTTGTTCATATTCGTTATTTTTGAACTTTTTAATCATTTATGCATCAAGGATGTTATTATTTCATTAAGGAATTAGGAATGTGAATCTGATCCTATAATTGCTTTTTATTTTTTCCCTATTCTGAAATTTTCTGGTTACAGAACTTGTACAAGAATCAAGTGAGAGTGACGAAGGACAGCACAGAACTAAGAAAGCTTCCCGTTTATATGTCATACCCCACAAGACCAATTTGACAAAAGCTCAAGAGGAGATTGCTAACAGGATGGCCCGAAGAACTCAAGAGGATAGTGATTTGTTCGTCAAAATCTTGACTTCATCCGAAATTCCTCCAAGGGTGAATTGTGTGCTGGTACGTAAGCATTTTTTATATTGTCACCATTACTTAAAATTGCATTGCTGGAAACAATAAATTACATAATGGAAGATACAAATATCAATCACATATGGAATCAAGGTATCTTACTTGTACTATGCATCAATCTTACTATCTTATTGTACATGTTACCAGAGGTTACCGATTGGTTTTGCACGCGAAGTTCTTGAAAGCGAGGAGAAGAAGATTACTCTGGTACCTGCCAATTTAGATAAGAGAAGCAAGACATGTACTGCAACCTACATGAAGAATAAAAATGGCAAATACATGGGTCAAGGATGGAACAAATTTGCATGCAGAAATGCACTGAAGCAAGGGGATCTTTGCCTTTTTGAACTAAGAAAACAAGAAAGACGAGGAATTCTAACCATGGTAGTTCATTTGAATCGGGTGAGTAGCTAAGATATATTGCTTGTTAAAATTATTGCTTTTGTTTGCAAAGTATACCCTACTTTTGTTTGCAATTAAAATTATTGCTTGTTAATTGCTTCTGAAGGTAACAAGTTGGGTGTAATTTGCAAAGGCCTCAACACTAGCTCATGTGTTGTATAAATATGCTGGTAATACATGCTTTTGTATTAGGTGTGAAAACTAATCAGTTGTAATTGTAAGACAAGTAAATTATTAAAGCAACCAATGGCTAGAAAAATTATTTACTAGCATTTGCTAATATAATTATTTACTAGCATTTATTGTATTAAGTTCGGTAGTTTACTATTTTAGGCCTAAAAAAATTAAAGCTAGTCCAGGTCACAGTTATTGGTTTTTTAAAGCAGTAGCTATTTGGTAATAATGAAAGAAAAGGAAAAAATAATTGTTGACCTAAAATAAAATCTTTCTTGTCAGTAAAGGATGATTTCTGTGATTTCAAAAGCCATTATAGGGCACAGCAGACTAATTTTTTTTTTTTTTTTTTTTTTTGTTTTCCTTTCTAATTCTTGTAAAGCCAGTAAAAGCCTGGAATGATTTCTGATTAATTTATTTCTTTAATTTGTCTTGCTGTTTGGTACAATCTTGACTGACCTTTGATTTATTTGTCACTGGTACCAATTGGTACCAAGGCTTAATGCATTGTCCTGAACCCTTGGTACAATTCTGTACCAGCAATCAAATGCTTGTAGGACCTGATTTGTTTTTCTAATTGTATTTGACCTTGTTAGCTGTTCGCCCCCTTTTTTATTTTAATCTCAAAAAAAAAAAAAATCTTAATGATACATCAAATTCATAAATTGGAGTAACATCAGAATTCAGATCCACTTTGTTATCAATTTATAATCAGCATGGCATGTTTGCAATTTCATTACATGTGAACCAAAACATTTAAGTGCAACTGTGAATTAATTTAGTAGGTATTATCTTCAAAATTTCATTCTAATTTCATTTTCTTGACGCATTCAACACATACAAGTAGTGACGCACTCAAAATTTAGATATTAAAAAATATGGAGCTGCATGATTAACATTTTTTCCGAAAGATGTTAAAAAAAACAAAAAAAGAACGATTTATAAATTGACTTCTTGATAAACATTTTCAAATAGTTTTCAAAGCTATGTGACGGATACAGTGATAGACACAATTCCAGACCACATTTAGGGCCTGTTCGGCTGTCAGGTAAGAACGGGAATGGGTTTGGGTTCGAGTCTAATTTAAATAGCCGAATCACTGTGCATGTGGGAAAAAAAATCACTCTAAGGGCCTGTTCGGCCGACAAATGGGAATGAGCGCGGGCACGGGATTTGAACTGAAAAACACTGTTCTCATGGGAAAAAAAAATTCAGTCCATTTGTCGGCCGAACAGGCCCTAAGGGCGTGTTCGGTTGCTAAGCGGGAACGGGAATGGGTTTGGGTTTGGATTCAATTTGAATGGCCAAAACACTATTCGCGTGGGAAAAAAAAATTCACTCTGAGTCTATGTTACCCTGACACTCCTAGGAAGCCATCGTACCCGTGTCCGACACGTATCCGACACCGACACGCCTCCGACACGCGTACGATACGTATCAGACACGCCAGCTGGCGTGTCAGATGAGCTGGCGTGTCCCTACCAGTCTGATACGGTCTCCGACACCTGGTTGACCCTGCCGATACGGCTTGATACGGGTGGGACACGCCAGCTTGGTGCACCGTGAGCTGTGAACCGTGTGAACCGCGTGTGGACCAGTAAATTAAACAAAAATTGGTGCTAGCTGCAGGGATCGAACCGGGAATGGGGTTAAATGCAGCGGACTCCCAACCACTGCACCAAATTAATTTTGTGTTATAACGCCGCAGATATTATATTTAACTAAACGTTATAAGAAATTCTTTATTCAGAATTTTTAATATTTAATTTATATAGTAATTAATAATATAATTAAAATAATAAATATATAATAGCCGTGTCGTATCCTCTATTTTTGAGAATTGCCGTGTCGCCGTACCCGTGTCGTATCCGACACGATACCCGTACCCGTATCCATGCAACATAGCTCTGAGTGAATTTTTTTTTTCCCACGGGCACAGTGGCACGCCGAACACGCCCTAAGTGAATTTTTTTTCTCACAAAAACAGTAAAAGTCGAACAGACCCTTAAATTAAATAGACTATATTTATTAGTCAACAGTTTATTTATTATCGCTTTACAAATTTAATATGTATATACAAATACAAATTAATTTATTAATTTATAAATTTATACTTAAGAAACTGAAGTACTTTATTAAAGGTAAAATTGTGTGGATACACAAGCATTTTTAATGATAATTATCTTAGGAGATAACCACACCACATAGTTTCTTATGCATGTTAAATTAAAGGTTATATAGATAATTATATTCATTACAGTTGTTATGTCAACTTCACACCAAAAAAAATATTGAAAGAAATATTTTTTTAAAATAAAATATATATATCATTTTGAAAATACTAAAGACATGTAATAAAAATAGTGGGGTTCAAATTAAATGACTCATGTCTTTTATGTTTCAATTGTGTTTTATATCTATTTTCGATTTCAAAGATTAAACAATATCAATTCGAACTGCTCAACATGATATCCATATTAAAATGTGCTTGGAGACTAAATTATATATTTGTATGTACATAATCAATATAAAATACAGTAATTTTGTATTTATCTAAAAAATAGTAATTATTTTCTTTAAAATTATAAAATTTGGTGTTGAAGTGCATTTTAATGTAGAGATTAAGTTGAGTGGTTCAAATAGACTGTTTAGACTTTGAAAACGAGAATGATTATGCGATGCATGATTGAGATATAAAAGACATGTGACATTTGAACCATTTTATATTAACAATCATATTTATTTAACAATTATGACAATTACATTTACATAGACACTTCTTAGATTAAAAAGAAAGTAGAAACGTTGATGTTTTATATAGCATGGCCCCAATAGTGATTTTTCCTTCTTTTTTTCGTTTGTCATAAAAGAAGTAAACACATCATTTGTTCAGTCACCAAATCATTCTGTATAAGCAGTAATACTGCCTGCTAAATTGCTGGTTACATTTTCTAGATTTTTTTTTAATTTAAGTATAATTTCTTTAACTAATACAGGTATCCTATCATGGTTTTTATTGGATATTTCAAAACATTACAGACCCCTTTTAAAAGTGAAGGACTTGGAACTATATTTTCTTAATTTCACTAATTATGCTAAGTTTCTCTGATTTTGATCATTCTCCCAAAATATGCAGTATACTTGATCAATGACAATTTTTTTGGTATCTATCTTGTTTTGTCTACAAACCTCTTGTTACAAGAGGCTTGTAGACAAAACATAAAACAGTTCAGTCAAGAAGGCAAGATCCATTTTTTTTCAGGTATTTTAGTAAATTTTCTAGGTACCTTTTAGGAAAAAATAAAAATCTTAGAGTTTATTTAGCCACTTTTGACAACTACTACTTTCCGCCACTGCTCTTGTATAATTGTTCAAATTTAAAAACATAAAACAGCTCGGTCAAGAAGGCAAGATCCATTTTTTTTTCAGGTATTTTGGAGTGAATAATGTCCGTCTCTTGTCATGTCAGAGTACAACTTCATTTTCGTTGCATTTATGATTTATTTGATCTCTAATGACCTTAATTCATGTATATTATTTTTTTTCCAAATCTCCAAATAATTAGACTAATTTCTTGTTTGGAGGCAAAACATCTGCCTGGGGGTGCCTCTGCTTTTTTTTTTTTTTTTTTTTTTTTTTTCCCACCATGAATTGTTAAGTTGCTTTTCCCTTTTTACATCCAATTGTGTTCAACTTCCTCAATAGGCAAGGAAACTACGAGTAACGACAAAGTACTGGTGTCCAGTCGGTTTGGGTCCGAAATTTTTATTAATAGAAAATTAATTAAATAAATATCTATAATGAAAAACGAATCTGAGTTTTTTCGAGATATAGGAAAAACGTGATAGTTAATCACGTTCTTTGGCCGTTATAGGCTATCACGACCAGTATTAGCGATACTAATCACTACACTTATTAATTAACACAAAAAAAAAAAAAATTCCTAGCCGTGATTGATAATCACGGCCAGGCATGCATCATGCCATATTAAAATGGACGAACTCAGATCTCATTCTACATGGTCAAATATTTCAATGGATCTGAATTCTGGCCGTGATTATCAATTACGGCCAGGATTTTTTTTTTTTAATAAGTGCAGTGATTAGTATCGCTAATTTTAGCTGTGATAGTGTACAACATCCAAAGAATGTTATACACTATCACGTTTTTCCTATATCTCGAAAAAACTGAGATTCGTTCTTCATTTTGGATATTTATTTAATTAATTTCCTATTAATAAAAATTTCGGCTAAAGTAACCCAACATTTGAGTTTTGGATTGAGACCGTCCGATTTGAATCCGTCGCTCGAGATTGCCTCAGAATTCAGATTCGTTGCTCGGAATGTGTACACTCCATTTTGAATGGATTGTCGCAGATTTGAATCGGACGGTCCCGATCTAAAACCCAAAAATTGAGTTACTTCACTAGATCTGAATTCAGTCGGTTTTGGGTCGGTAAATCTCGAAATTTGACCCAAAACAGGTTATTTGGTTTTTCTTTTTTGGAAGATGAAAAAAAATACAAATTTGGTTATTATACTTTCATGTTTAAAATTAAAATAATTTAAAATTTAAAATTTAAATGTCAAAATAAAACTGTTACATATAATCTATATAATTTTTCTATGTATATGTAGAAGATCATGATATTTTGATTTTATTTTGGTTAGTATCAAGTGTTTGCCAAAATAAAATAAAATATTGTGGATAGAGCCAATGCCGGATGTCGATTTTTCAACTTACTGATTTATATAAAAAAAAAAATTTAAAAAGTAATAATTTTTTATGTATGAAAAAAATATAATATAAATCACATCTAATATGAATTCATTTTGACATATAATTTTTTTAATTTTTGTTATTATAAATTAAAAATTAGAAACATCACCGAGACACAAAAATAGAGGTATTCTTACAAATTGAAGCTTATGATCGTGTCATTTTAAAAAAAAAAAAAGCTTGTTGTTGTTGGTTACATTTTCTAAATTATTTTTATTTAACTCTAATTTTTTTTTAACTGATACAGTTATCCTATCATGTTTTTATTGAATATTAATTCAATGCGTTTTAGCGAGAGTGGAATGAGAGAAGAGATAAATCTCAAATCACTTTGTTGGATTCAGAGCATTACATGCCCCTTTTAAAGTGAAGCAATTGCAATTGATTTTTCTTAATTTTACTAATTAAGCTAAGTTTTTCTGATTTTTGATCTTTTTTTAAAAGTGATACGATTAATAAGTGAGGATGTATATGTGATACGATTAATAAGTTACGAAATTCTACTCTTTTATGGATTCATAATTAATTATTTTTAGCTTTATTGAGATGCGAAATTCAATATTTTGAGAGGAATTTTCGTCCAAACACGCAGTAGGCATATACTATTTTACAAACCTTGTTAATTAAATTAATCTAAGCTCTGCAAAAAATCATTTTTACTCATCTCGTCGATCCCAATATCAATTAATATATTCACTAATTAATAAGCAAGAATCCGAGATAATCCAATAGACATCGAATCAAATTCAGTCTGACATTCGATCAGACCTCTCAGTTCGCTAACATGTGGTAGGAGATACGCACACCTGAAACAATCAAAGTAATTCACATTGTATTAAAAATGGTTAGATTTAGACAAACATAATAATAAATTGATGTTCAATACAGGAAACGAATTTTATACAAAGTTTAATGATTAAAAAGAAATTACTTTCATTTATATTAGAGCCAAAAGTGTTCTAACTTCATAATATTTTCTCTCTTTAATCACATCATAAATTATTTTCTTTTTTCAATTCAAAGTGGTAAACCGTAAATTAAATTATACAAACTAAGCGCTTGCTTATTTATGTATTTTGAAATTTTGGTAGATCTTATTACGATACATTTTTTGTCCATTCATTTAGTAGTTTCTTAATTTATTTCAAAATGAATGACCATTGATAGCCTAGCCATCAACTGATGCAAAGGGAAACGAAATGGTAAAGATATTGAAAGAGAAGATTTGGCTTCATGCAGCGCACTAAGTCATCTGGCCACTCATTTTACTATATTGTCGATGCGCTGCATAAAATAAAAAATATTCTGTCAATGAATGACATAACCCTTTTTACTGGAGACGATCTGTTTAACATTAATATTTAACAAACTGGACAGGACCAATATTTCTTTGTTCTGGCTTTTTCGACACGACTGTTGTTACTAGTTACAGACAGGTGGGCCCTTACGGAGCTCACTTAATATAGTAACTCGCTTTAGGAAGGTTATAATAGGATATGCATCAGAGAAAAAATGCTTTCTTTCTTTTTCATCTCTCTGGGCTGAATTCGTATCCTCTGAGATATCTCAAACTTTGCGTGACTTTATGGAAAATCCCAACTGTTTAAATACGTTCTGCACGAATCTCAAAACACACATAATACTGACCCCTACATCACCCCGAATAGGCACCGGACACGTCGGTCACGCAAAAGTTGAGATATCTCAGAGATACGCACTCCCTAAAAGGCTAAAAGCAGGGGTACCTCAGAGACCTGTCATTCTATCAACGCTTGCTTGACTTGATTGGAGACAATAAATGCAGCAGTTCAAACATGCGTAAACTTAAAACAATAAATTGATGAAGCTTTTGGAGTACGTAGATTTGGAGATTTTCTTGGAGGTGAAGAGACTAATAGGGGAAGAACAAGAGAGAGATAGAGAGACGAAGAAGAATGAGTAACTTTTATGTGGAGATGGATGCTGCCTCAATGCATACAATGGCAAGTTTCAAATTTCTACTTTTCTTTCTTAATGCATACAATGACAGTTTTTTTAAGATTACTGACAAAGATAGGGACCTTTCTCTAAATAGTTTTCTTTCAGTCAGCAGTTCGTTCTTTGGTAATATTCTCATGTTTTTGTTTTGACCAACAAACTGTTGGATACGTCTCCTTCAGTTTTTTCATAGTAGGTTTACTCAGCAATTCGTTTGCTTGTGAAACTACTTTTTTGTATTGGTACCATAACACTTTTTTGCTGATTTCTGAGTGAAATTGGTGGGATTTATTCATCTGATAAAAAGGGAATTTTTGTCTCCTTGTATTGGATGTTGCAGAATATTCCAAAGAAGTTTGCAAAAAACTTCAATGGGTCCATGAGAGAAATTGTTGAGCTTGAAGGTCCAAGCGAAATTACTTGGCATGTGAAAATGATCAGGTCGTCTAACAACACATTTGCTTTGCGATCTGGTTGGAAAGAATTTGTAATTGCTAATCGAATAAATAAGAATGATGTTTTAGTATTTACATACAAGGGTAATTCCTCTTTTAAAGTTGCGATCTTTGATCGGAGTGGATGTGAAAAAGCCGCTCCTTTCTTCGCAAAAAAGATGGAGATGGAGACAGAGTCAGAGGAGTCGAACGACAGTTCGATTCGAGAAAATGCTGCATTTCACAGTGAGGTTAAGAAAGAGATCATATATTTCTCCTCTAGTAGTAGTGATAGTGATGAATCTTCTTGTGATATTTCATCATGTGCCACTCGAGCGCGCACGATTAGAGAAAGGGTTTGTTGTAAGAGGAAACAAAAAGGTAGCTATTTTGTTCATATTCATTATTTTTGAACTTTTTAATCATTTATGCATCAAGGAATGTGATTCTGATCCTATAATTTTTTTTTCCCCTATTTTGAAAATTTCTGGTTACAGAATTTGAACAAGAATCAAGCAAGAGTGAAGAAGGACAGAACGGAACTGTTAGAATAATAAAAACAAAGGTGACTAGAACTAAGCAAGCTTCCCGTTTATATGTCATACCCCACAAGACCAATTTGACAAAAGCTCAAGAGGAGATTGCTAACAGGATGGCCCGAAAAACTCAAAAGGGTAGTGACTTGTTTGTTAAAATCTTGACACCATCTGAAATTCCTCCAAAGGTGAATTGTATACTGGTACGTAAGCATTTTTTATATGGTCACTGTTACTTAAAATTGCATTGATGGAACATAACAAATTACATAAAGGAAGATATAAATATTAACCACATATGCAATCATGCTATCTTACTTGTACTATGCATCAATCTTACTATCTTATTGTACTATGTTACTACTATGTTACCAGAGGTTACCAGTTCGTTTTGCGCGCAATGTTTTTGAAAACAAGAAGAAGAAGATTACTTTGTTATCTGCTGATTTAGATAAGAGAAGCAAGACAAGTACTGCAAACTACTTCAAGGATAAAAATCGCAAATGCATATGCATAGGTCAAGGATGGAACAAATTTGTATGCAGAAATGGATTGAAGCAAGGAGATCTTTGCCTTTTTGAACTAAGAAAGCAAGAAAGACGAGGAGTTCTAACGATGGTAGTTCATTTCAATCGGGTGAGTAGCTAAGATGTATTTATAGATGTTTCATTTTGTTTGCAAAGTACACCCTACTTTTGTTTGCAATTAAATTATTGCTCGTTAATTACTTCTGAAGGTAACAAATTGGGTGTAATTTGCAAAGGCGTCAACACTAGCTCATGTGTTATATAAATGTGCTGATAATACATGCTTTTGTATTAGGTGTGAAAACTAATCAGTTGTAATTGTAAGACAAATTAAGATATGTTTGTTGTGTAGTTGACATGTCTTAATTGCTATGTGAAGGCAACCAATGGCTAGAAAAATTATTTACTAGCATTTGTATTAAGTTGGGTAGTTTACTATTTTAGGCCTAAAAAAATTAAAGCGAGTCCAGGTTACAGTTATTGTTTTTTTAAAGCAGGAGCTATTTGGTAATAATGAAAGAAAAGGAAAAAATAATTGTTGACCTGAAATAAAATCTTTCATTTCAGTAAAGGACGATTAATTTCTGTGATTTCAAATCCATTATAGGGCACAGAGACACAGTCAGAGGAGTCGAACGACAGTTCGATTCGAGAAAATGTTGCACTTCACAGTGAAGTTAAGAAAGAGATAATATCTTTCTCCTCTGGTAGTAGTGACAGTGATGAATTTTCTAGTGATATTTTATCACGTGCCACTCGAACACGCACGATTAGAGAAAGGATTTGTTGTAAAAGGAAACGAAAAGGTAGTTATAGTTTGTTCACATTCATTATTTTTGAACTTTTTAATCATTCATGCATCAAGGATGTTATTTCGGCAAGGAATATGATTCTGATCCTATAATTGCTCCTTTTTTCCCCTTTTCTGAAAATTTCTGATTACAGAATTTGTACAAGAATCAAGTGAGAGTGACGAAGGAGAGCACCGAGCTAAGAAAGCTTCCAGTTTATATATCTTACCAAACAAGACCCGTTTGACAAAAGCTCAAGAGGAGATTGCTAACAGGATGGCCCGAAAAACTGAAAAGGGTAGTGACTTGTTCGTCAAAATCTTGACTCCATCTGAAATTCCTCCAAGGGTGAATTGTGTACTGGTACGCAAGCGTTTTTTTATATTGTCACCGTTACTTAAAATTGCATTGATGGAAACATAACAATTTACATAAAGGAAGATATAAATATCAACCACATATGCAATCAAGCTAACTATCTTACTTGTACTATGCATCAATCTTACTGTCTTATTGTACCATGTTACTACTATGTTATCAGAGGTTACCAGTTGATTTTGCACGCAAAGTTCTTCAAAGCGAGGAGAAGATGATTACTCTGTTACCTGCTAATTTAGATAAGAGAAGCAAGACATGTACTGCAAACTACTTGAATTATAAAAATCGCAAATGCATAGGTCAAGGATGGAACAAGTTTGCATGCAGAAATGGATTGAAGCAAGGGGATCTTTGCCTTTTCGAACTAAGAAAGCAAGAAAGGCGAGGAATTCTAACCATGGTAGTTCATTTCAATCGGGTGACTAGCTAAGATATATTAATAGAGGTTTCATTTTGTTAGGAAATACACCCTGCTTTTGTTTGCAATTAAATTATTGCTTGTTAATTACTTCTGAAGGTAACAAATTGGGTGTAATTTGTGAAGGCCTCAACACTAGCTCATGTGTTGTATAAATATGCTGGTAATACATGCTTTTGTATTAGTTGTGAAAACTAATCAGTAATTGTAAGACAAAACTATGTATGTTTAATGTGTAGTTGACATGTCTTGATTGTTATGTGAAGGTAGTAAATTATTAAAGCAACCAATGGCTACAAAAATTATTTACTAGCATTTGCTAATATAATTATTTACTAGCATTTGTATTAAGTTGGGTAGTTTACTATTTTAGGCCTAAAAAAAATTAAAGCGAGTCCAGGTCACAATTATTGGTTTTCTAAAGCAGGAGCTATTTGGTAATAATGAAAGAAAAGGGAAAAATAATTGTTGACCTAAAATAAAATCTTTCTTGTCAGTAAAGGATGATTTCTGTGATTTCAAAGCCATTATAGGACACAGCAGACTAATTTTTTTTTTGTTTTCCTTTCTAATTCTTGTAAAGCCAGTAAAAGCCTGGAATGATTTCTGATTAGTTTATTTCTTTGATTTGTCTTGCTGTTTGGTACAATCTTGACTAACCTTTGATTTATTTGCAATGGTACCAATTGGTACCAAGGCTTAATGCATTGTCCTGAACCCTTGGTACAATTCTGTACCAGCAATCAAATGCTTGTTGGACCTGATTTGTTTTTCTAATTGAATTTGATTTTTCTTGTTAGCTGTTCGCTCTCTTTGTTTTTTTAATCTAAAAAAAAATCTTAATAATACATCAAATTCATAGATTGGAGTAACATTAGGATTCAGATCCACTTTGTTATCAATTTAAAACCAGCATGGCATGTTTGCAATTTCATTACATGTGAACCAAAACATTTGAGTGCAACTGTGAATTAATTTAGTTGGTATTATCTTCAAAATTTCATTCTTATTTCATTTTCTTGACGCATTCAACACATACACTTAAAATTTTGATATTAAAAAAGGATTACAAGATAACATTATTATTGATAATGAGTCGGATGATTTGCTGATTTGGAAATGGAATAACAACCATGAATATTCGGCAAAATCCTTTTATGAAAATATGGTGTATGGAGGAAAAACAAGATGCAAGTTTGATTTCACTTGGAAGCTAAAAATGCTGCCAACTGTGCGGATTTTCTCCTATTTATGTTTAAGGGATAAATTACTCATGAGATAATGGCTAGAAGAGGTTTCAATTGTGCAGTATGTAATTCTTGTCCCCTAGAAACATCTTTACACCTTTTCTTCCATTGCCAGTGTGCAAGAACTTTTTGGATGCATCTCTGTTGGTTGACAGTGTTCACAATTTATAATGGTGATTCGGTTGCAAACATGCTTATCAAGTCCCAAAAATCATGCAGAGGTCGGGAATTGGCAAGCAAATGGGCTATTTTCTTCTTTGCAGGTTGCTGGTAGAATAGAAACATTGTAATTTTTGAAGTTAGAGGGACTGATCTGAAAATTGTAGCAAATCAGGCATGGCGAGATTTCAAGCTCTGGATCCAATACTGTTAAGGGAATTATAGGAGATTTGGATGATGTATAGGTTGCTTTGTTTAAGATGTTGTATTCTTGTTGTAATTTTTATGATGTAAATTAAACGGTTGCAACCACACCTGATAGCCCCTATCAGGCTTTCAAAAAAAAAAAAAAAAATATATATATATAGAGTTAGGCTGGGGTGCTATGGATAGCATAGTGGCCTCTATGCTACGGCTCAATATTCGAGTTTTCAAAATCCAAACGGTCGATCCGAACCGTTCATCTTATTCTCCATATTAATATCTGCTTGGAGACTAAATTTTATATTTTTCTGAATTTTTTTACTATTTATTAAGTATTTTACAAAATTGTTGATCCAACGGTGGCTGCACAAAACAGTAAAACCGTTGGATTAGCGATTTTCAAAGTGGCTTAATAAATAGTAAAAAAATTCAGAAAATTATAAAATTTGGTCTCCAAGCAGATATTAATATGGAGAATAAGATGAACGGTTCGGATCGACCGTTTGGATTTTGAAAACTCGAATATTGAGCCGTAGCATAGAGGCCACTATGCTATCCATAGCACCCCAGCCTAACTCTATATATATATATATATATATATATATATATATATATATATATATGAAGGATTAACGTTTTTACGAAAGATATTAAAAAACAAAGACACGATTTATAAATTGACTTAATCTTGCTAAACATTTTTAAATAGTTTTCAACGCTATGTGACGGATACAATGATAGACACAAATCCCAGACACATTTAAATTAAATAGATATAAATTTATTAGTCAACAGTTTATTTATTATCGCTTTACACAATTTAATATCTTTTTTGAAAAAGTGGGTGAAACTAGGGGTGTTCATCGGTTCGGTTCGGTTGAAACCGAATCCAACTCAGCAAACCAAAGTTTAATTCGGTTTTAAAAATAGAACCAAATCGAACCGATTTAGCATTGCAACTGAACCGAACCGAACCAAAGTTTTATTTCGGTTTGTTCAGTTCAAACCGAAATATATTTATTTTTTTTATTTAAAGCAATAGATTTATAATAAACCAAAGTACATTAAGAAATAAACTGGGTATTAAGAAATAAATTGGGATATTAAGAAATAAACCAAAGTATTTAAAGCAATTAATTAAGAAATAAATCGGGATATTAAGATATAAACCGGGACGGTCCGGATCAAATTCATAATATAAAAGTTCGATCGGTTCGGTTATTTTGGTTTTGATAATTCCAAACCGAACCGAGCCGAAGTTATAATTCGGTTTTAAAAAACAAACCGAACCAAACCGTTAAACCGAAAAAACCAAACTGTTGGATCCAAACTACTTCGGTTCGATTCAAAACCGATTAAACCAGACCCAATAAACACATTGAAACTCACCGATTTCATTAGAAACCATAACAATCAAATGCTAAAAAGGTCCTAACAACTAGAGGTTATAGCATGTTTACAAAAAGCATTGCCAAGCAATGAATGTTGATCACTAATACAAACAGTATAAGAGTTACACAATTTAATATGTATATACAAATACAAATTAATTTATCAATTTATACTTAAGCAACTGAAATACTAAATAAAGGTAAAATTGTGTTGATGCATTAATTTTCTAAAGCAAGATTGTAACAAGTCATAACTCATATATAACATACTATGTTTATTATTTTAATGACAGGTAATATATATATTTTTTTAGATATAAACTACAAGCAAAGACGAAATATTTCGAAGCATTTTTAATGAAAAACAGTGCCCACAACTAAATGTCTTAGGAGAAAACCACACCACATAGTTTCTTAATTATATGCATGTTAAATTAAAGGTTTTATAGATAATTATATTCATTACAGTTGTTATGTAAACTTCACTCCAAAAAATTTATTGAAAGAAGTTTATTTATTTTTAAATAAAATATATATATCCTTTTCAAAATACTAAAGACATGCAATGAAAAGAGTGGGGGTTCAAATTAAACGACTCATGTCTATTATCTTCCAATTGTGTCTTATATCCTTATTTTTGGTTTCAAAGTTCAAACAATATCAATTCGAACTGTTTAACATGATCTCCATATTAAAATGTGCTTGGAGACTAAATTATATATTTGTGGGTACATAATCAATATGAAATACAGTAATTTTGTATTTATCTAAAAGATAGTAATTTTTTTCTTTAAAATTATAAAATTTGATCTTGAAGTGCATTTTAATGTGGAGATCAAGTTGAGTGGTTCTAATAGACTGTTTAAACTTTGAAAACGAGAATAATTAATTATGTGATGCATGATTGAGATATAAATGACATGTGACATTTGAACCATTTTCTATTAACAATCATATTTATTTAACAATTATGAGATTAAAAAGAAAGTAAAAACGTTGATGTTTTATATAGCATGGCCCAAATAGTGATTTTTTTCCTTCTTTTTTCCGTTTGTCATAAAAGAAGGAAACACATCATTTGTTTAGTCACAAAATAATTATGTATTACTTCCTGATAAATTGTTGGTTACATTTTTTAGATTTTTTATTCAAGTATAATTTCTTTAACTAATACAGGTATCCTATCATGGTTTTAGCATGCCTCTGCTTTTTTTTTTTTAAATCCTATTTTTTTTTCTTACAATGAATTGTTTTTTTGAAGATGAAAAAAAATACAAATTTGGTTATTATACTTTCATGTTTAAAATTAAATAATTTAAAATTTAAATGTCAAAATAAAACTATTACATATAATCTATAATTTTTCTATGTATATGTAAAAAATCATGATATTTTGATTTTATTTTGGTTAGTATCAAGTGTTTGCCAAAATAAAATACAATATTATGGATAGAGCCAATGCGGATGTCGATTTTTCAACATATTAATTTACATAAAAATAAAATTAAAAAGTGATAATTTTTTATATATGAAAAAAATATAATATAAATAATTCATTTTGATATTTTTTTTTTTGAATTTTTGTTATTAGAAATTAAAAATTAGAAATATAATCGAGACACAAAAATAGAGGTATTCTTACAAATTGAAGCTTATGATCATGTCATTTTTTTTTAAAAACAAAGCTTTTTGTTGTTGGTTACATTTTCTAAATTATTTTTATTTAACTGATACAGTTATCCTATCATGTTTTTATTGAATATTAATTCAATGCGTTTTAGCGAGAGTACCACAAGAGAAGAGATAAATCTCAAATCACTTTGGATTCAGAACTTTACATACCCCTTTTAAAGTGAAGCAATTGCAACTGATTTTTCTTAATTTTACTAATTAAGCTAAGTTTTTCTGATTTTGGTCTATTTCTGAAAAAATGCAGTAAACTTTTCAAAGAAAAAAAAAACCAAAATTTTTATTTGTATTATTTTTCAAAAAAAATAAACCAAAAAATTCTCTTTTCTGAGGAATTTCAAATCTATCCTGGCCGCACTATGCCGAAGCGACCTCAAAGACTGGGATCCACACTATGCCGATGCAGCCCCAGTCAGGGGGCCGTAGAATGCCAGTGCGGCCCTCATTTGTTTTTTTGGTTTTAGCAAGAACAAATATTCTTTCAGAATTTTTTATCTCTAGTCTTTGGGGCCGCATCAGAATAGTGCAGACTCTAGTCTTTGGGGCCACATCGGTATACTGCGACTAGGGTAGAATTAAAATTCTTTAGAAATCAGAGTTTTTTAGTTTATATGACTTGAAATCGATTAACAACAAATTTTCTTAGTTTTTTCCTAATTAACCAAATGATTTCATTTTATCTGTTTCCTCAGCTGGTTAATTACTACATAATTGCAAATTTGCAGAACTCAGTACCAGAATTTCAAGTAACACTGATTAATGTTTGCTTGTGCTTTTAGAAAAGGAAAAAAAAAAATTAAGGAAAATCTTTTTTCTTCTATTGCATATTTCTTTATTATTTTAGAACTGTTTGTAGGACCCAGCCGACTGTGACTATTAATAATATTGGATATGTTTGATTATAAAATAGTTAGAATAGCTAAATTAAAGACGGTACATTATATTTTGATTATAAAAAATTAGAGACGCTACATTATATTTTCTTGCCATAACATTCATATTGCATTTCAAGAAAGTGATCAAATTCTGACAAAAATAAAATTTAATTAATTAAAAATAAATAAATAAAGTTCAACAACAAAAAACGAATTATGTACAAAATTTATTGAAGTCAAAACTTTTTACCGTTATTAAAATTGGAGTGAAATTAAATTGTTTTAAACTCCATGACATTTTATCCCTTTAATCACATCATAAATTCAATTTTTTGATTCAAGCGTCATACGTTAATTTCGAACTCTTTTCATAAACCATAATTAGAATTTTGTTTTTTCAAAAACCATAAGAACCGAATGCCATTTCGATTCCTTTTCTTTTTTTAAGACCGAATTACCATTTCGGTCCCAACCGTTTTTCTAGATTTCAAGAAAAAAATGTTGAAAAATTATAAAAATTTTTGGGATCATTTCTGTTTCTATGATTTTTGAAAAAAAAAATAATCATGTTGATTTCATAAATTTTTTTTTCTAGTTTATAAAAAAGTTCGTTAATTTCCAACAACTCCGCTCATATTACGATGCGTAACATGCGTTATTCTCATTTAGTAATTTTTCTATTTTTTTTATTTTGGAAAAGACAATTGATATCATTCCGAATTTTTTATTAATAGAAAATAAAATAATAAAATATCAAAAAAGGGTATAGATTTTGAATTTTGTCGAAAAATGAGTAGAACGGGTTTAGTAAACCCATCCAGCGGGACGAGTCTAATTATCCCGTCCGGGTATAAGTAATTAATGACAACGCTAATTAAATCAAACTCAACAGAAAGAAAAAAAAATTCTGAGAAACCCCAACAACCAATTTATCTGAAAGGTATATTATATTATATTTTATTGGCACTATTAGAAGCCAACAACATATTTCAGGGAAGGGCCAGATTTTTTTTTCTTTCCATTGAGTTTGATTTGATTAGCGTTGTCATTAATTACTTGAACCCGGACGGAATAATTAGACCCGTCCCGCTGGTCGGGTTTACTAAACCCGTTCTACTTATTTTTTGACAAAATCCAAAATCTATACCTTTTTCGATATTTTATTATTTTATTTTCTATTAATAAAAAATTCGGTGATATCATTACCATTTTGGATCAGAGACGGGAGTGTTGTTTTTTTGTTATAACCTTCTGACTCAACTCCTATTACTTGTCACGGACGGGTGGGTCCTACAGAAAGACTCATATAGTAGTAAGTAGTAACTCACTACAGGAAGAGCAGCAGAGGATATTTAACAGAAGAAAACATGAAGGAAAGTAAAGCAGTGTGATACTCGTAACTCGAGACCTGTCAACTCTACACTTTACTGTAGAGAAGTTGAAACAATGGAAAAATTGAAAAGAATTGTAAATGAAACTTGATTGTGTTTCAATCTTTATTAGGAGTGTTGATTGGGTTTGGTTTATTTGGTTTTGAACCGAACTGAATTAGTTTGGATTAAATGGTTCGGTTTCATGATTTGGTTCAATTTATTTTTTAAAACTGAATTATAATTTCGGTTCGGTTAGGTTTGAAATTTTCAAAACCGAAATAACCGAACCGACCGAACTTTTATATATTATGAATTTGGTCCAGATCGCCCCAGTTTATTTTTTAATACCTCGGTTTATTTCTTAATCAATTGCTTTAAATACTTCGGTTTATTTCTTAATATCTTAGTTTATTTCTTAATACCCCGGTTTATTTCTTAATATACTTCGGTTTATTATAAATCAATTGTTTTAAATAAAAAAATAATATATTTTGATTTGAACCGAACAAAACGAAATAAAACTTTGGTTCGGTTCGGTTTTATTTTTGAAACCGAAACAGAACTATTGAACACCCCTAATCTTTATAGATTTGGAAACTTGGCGGAGATATACAAGGGAGAGAGATGGCGAATTGGATTTAAGAATGAATAATTTTTATGTGGAGATGAATTCTTCTTTAATGCAACAATAGCAAGTTATTATATTGTAAAAGTTTAATTTAGTTCTTCTACTTTGACAAATGTTCAGATTATCTTCTTAATTGCATGCATATAATTTTGCAGGATATTCCAAATATGTTTGCAACATTAATTATTTAACGGAATAATATGCAAATCCTGCAAATTGAAAAAAAAAACAAAACAATTAGATATAATACTATATATTTTATTTATTGTAAAAGTTTAACATTGTGTAAATATATTAACAACTCGATTGCGTAACTATAGTTTTTTTTTTTAAAACTTGATGCAAAATGTTTTAAATTCTATTGTTATGATTTTGACCTCAATATTAATATAATAAAGACGTCATAAGAGTTATTTTAGGATAATAAGTAATTGATTGTGTAACAAGTTATTCTAATTAAAATTGGAGTGAAATTAAATTAAATTGTTCTAAACCCGATGACATTATATTCCTTTAATCAAATCATTAATTCAATTTTTGATTCAAGTGTCATAAGTTAATTTCCATCAACTATTCATTCAACTCTGCTCATATTACGATGCATTATTCCCAATTTCCCATTTAGTAATTTTTTTATTTTTTATTTTGAAAAAGACCTTTGATATCATTAACTTTTGCACCAGAGACAGGAGTGTTGTTTCTCTGTTACAACCTTTCTGACTCGACTCCTATAACTTATTAGTCAAGGACGGATGGATGCTACAAACAGACTCAAAATAGTAGCAAGTAGTAACTCATTACAGAAAGAGCATCAGAGGATATTTTATAGAATAAAAAATAAAGTAAAGCAAAGCAGTGTGGTACCGGAGACCTGTCAAACTCTTGACTTTACTATAGAGAAGTTGAAACAAATTGAAAAGAATTATAACTCATAAAAAAAAAATTTGAGGAGAAATTATAAATAAAACTTGATTGTGTTTCGATATATATAGATTTGAAGGTTTGCAATAACACCAAAACAAAAGAGCTTTCTTGTAAAATCAACCGGCTTGCTCTGAGCCTCTGAATCTTTGACACATCTGTAAAACAAGCACACATTAAGAGGAAATGATCAATGTCGAAAGCACTGGTACCTTTATTATTCGTGCAAAATAAGATCGAATGGTCCAGATCTAAACTCAAAATTTATATTATCTCAGGTTCTATCAATTGAACTTTCCTAAACTCCTAAAACCTCAGGTGGAATGCCGATTGTCCGCTCCGCTTTCTCTTCCAGTTCCGTTTCAAATCTTTTTCATATTTTACGAATTAATGGCGAAGATTTTTTTCATTCCAAAGACTATTTGTAGACTTTTATTCCGCTTTCTCTCAACTTAGAATCTTTTTGATATTTTAGGAAATACACCACAGAAATCAAAGATTCTTTTTGTTTCTGTTCGATCACAACGGCTATTTGTAGCCTGGCTCCTCCCATTAGTTAATGCCATTTAATTCTTTCTCAAACTTCATTTAGTTCTTCTCAACGGAGAAAAACTAGAGTACTGTAATATTCTAAGAGAAACTAATAATGCATAACTTTAGATTACTGCAAATTTTTCTAATATAAAACAATATAATGTTAACATAGATTTTCTCCAATAACTTATATATGATTATGTCCACTTATTTTTCTTCATTATTTTTGTGTGTAAAAAGACGTATGTAATTATCTTTATAGAGTTGTATTGAATATTTCATAACACAAAGTAAAACAAATAAGGTAATTTTTTTTAATATATATCTTAATTAATATAACAATTACTTGAAAAAATGTTAAAATTAGTTGTCTTTTCAAAAACTCTGCTATTCTTTTAAACCTACAAGTCATGTAATTAATATGAGGTTGAACTCAACATATCATACAAAAAATATGTAAGAACATGCATATTTATGCTCACTTTGCATTCACACATTTATTGTGTACGAAAACTAGCAAATTTATTTTTATTTTCTTTTTTTCTTATTATAATTATACAATTAGTTATCAATTTATCATCTATAGCCGTTCAAAGATTCAAAATATAAAGGGTGAGCATGACAAAAGTCTACTGACTAAGAATGGTACCCCATACGCCAAAATGAAAAAAAATATGTTTTGATCCATATTTTATATTGAAATACTGACTAGAATATATTTTACCATTTTATGTGCAGAAGTACGTGCACAAATAATTTTTGGATTCAATCAAATACAAACATATTTTTCTAATTTTATATTATAATTCTTAGAAATGTATACAGAAATTGATTTTTCTATCACATATTTTCATGTCTTCGATGACAATAATATTATTAGGGCGTGTTCGGCTGCCATGCGGGAATGAGAATGAGCTTGAGTTCAAGTCCAATTTGAATGACCGAAACAATGTGCGTGTGGGGAAAAAAAATTCACTCTGAGTGATTTTTTTTTCCCCAGGGACACAGTGGCACGCCGAACACGCCCTTATTGATACCCTATGTTTTGCAAATTATATCGCTTTATCAGTGAGGTTTGATGAATGCTTATATAGCCCTGCAGTTACAAGAATCTCTTTATATACATAGGCTCTTTCTGGGGTCAGAATTTCAATTATATCAATTTCTTCGTACTTTTCTATAAATTCACCACTTCTGTTTATTCATTTATTGGCTGATAGATTCATCAGCTTTTCGGATTAAATGAATCACCAGATATTGCATTAAATGTTCTACAGCTTTATTTTTATTTTTTTTGCTAATCATTGCTTTCTACAATTTACTATATATTGCATTAACTAGTAATTTAAAAAAAAATATATATATATATATAAAATTTGATTTTGAATCACATTTTGTTTTAATATGGAGATCAAAATATAAATTAAAATGTGATTCAATATCAAATTTTATATATTTTTTTAATTACTATTTTTTATAGATACAAAATTACTGTTTTTGGACAATCTAAAACCGTGATTTTGTTCCTATCTAAAACACTAGTAAAAGTTTTCCAAAAAAAAAATGAAATTTAGTCTCCAAGTATATTTTAATTGGAGATCATATTAATAAGTTTAGATTGGATATTTAAACTTCAAAAATAGAGATAAATAACACGAGGTATTTAAACCATATTATGTTTGTCTTCATTATTTTTAAAACATCACGTGATGCTGTCAAATAAAAAAGGCCAAATTTTTTTCGTACCATCTTCTAAAATAAAATTAATATAATTTTCACGAAAATTCATTTTTACCACGAGAGCAGAACTATAATGTGTTCCCCACCCAAAATAGGAACACATATTAGATATGCTCTCTCTTTAATTAGCTATTTTTTATTACCATGCATGCTCTTTCTTAAAAGGCAGTGCAAATTTAGTACGCATTCTTGTCTTGAAAAAATGGTACGGTGGAGCCGACTCCGTTACAGAACAACAGAACTACGGCACGGTATATGTTACTGTTATGTGTTGTGATTCGCGTGTCGCGTGCCGTGACCACCCCTTGACATTTTGGTCACGGCATAGCACGTAATCACGCGAGTCACGTGTAATTAGGACCGTTAGGTCTTAATCAAATGGTGAATCTTGAAGAGACTAATTTAAATTATAAAAAAATAGTTAAACGTGAGAAACGCGACCAGTCACAGCATGCGAGTCACGGCGTGACTCGCGTGCCGTGACCATCCTTTGATATTTTGGTCATGGCACGGCACGACACGAGTCACTGTTCACTTGATCACAGAACGGCACGATACGAGACCAAAGTCACGGCGTGTTAAGCACGACACGGCACTTTTTTTCCACTTTAGACACATATCGAATCTTCTTCTCTTATAAAAAATGAATTTCAAGAAAAGTATGTCAATTCTTTTTATTTAATTTTTTTTTTTGGAAAAATGGTAATAACAAAAATTCGGTAAAAAAGGTGACCTACTTAAAACATTAAATTGAGTGATATTTATCTGTTACCAAATAAATATAAGAACTTAGGTAACGCATTATTTTCATCATTAAGGGGTTGTCCTTTCTTTCGTACAAGTGGACCCCAGATTGACTTGACTCGAACAGAGAGTTTCTTCCTGTTTATCTCGTTTTTTTTTTTTTTTTTTTTCTTTTCTGAGAAAGTTTATTTCGGTTCTTAAGCTGTATTTCCGAGCCGATTTCTTTTATTAATCGAAAATAAAATAAAAATACAATAAGTTAGATGTGAAAAAGTAGATCATTATCACGACAATAAAAAGTCAAACTGGTATTTGCAGTGAATCCCCTGGTTAAGTGGTCATGCATTATGATAGGAACTCCCAATTCTCTAGCAAATACTGCTTAAAAAGTCAATCACTAGTGGAAAAACATGAATCAGGATCGGCCTATCTGGATCGGTTATATGAAACAACCGATACTAATACCTATCTGGATCGGTTTTCTGAACAAAACCGATCCTAAAAACTAGTTAGATCGGGTTTTTTAGTCAACCGATCCTAATTTGTGAACTATCCGGATCGGTTTTTTATAAAACCGATCCTGATACTATCAGGATCGGTTGTTCTAAAAAACCGATCCTAATAGTTAAACTATTAGGATCGGTTGTTCTAAAAAACCGATCCTGATAGTATCAGGATCAGTTGTTCTAAAAAACCGATCCTAATAGTTAAACTATTAGGATCGGTTGTTTAGAACAACTGATCCTCATACAATTTTTTTTTTCAAAATTGGTTCTGCAAAAAAAAAAAAAAAAAAAAAAAAAATCAGGGTCGGTTTTTTATAAAGAACCGATCCTGATACTATTAGGATCGGTTTTTTATAAAAAACCGACCCTGATTTTTTTTTTTTTTTTTTTTTTTTTTTACAGAACCAATTTTGAAAAAAAAAATTGTATCAGGATCGGTTTTATTGCTAAAAACCGATCCTGATAGTATCTGGATCGGTTTTTAGCAATAAAACCGATCCTGATAGTTTTTTTCTTTTATTTGGAAAATCTTTTCATATGGTTATGTTTAAATAAATATAAAAAATTACATATTAGAAATATAAGTTAATTATTTAATAGAAATTTTATTTAATTTTCAAATTCTACTTAAATAATATTAAGATCCAACGTAAACTATTTACGGCCGAGCGATGTTGCTATATTGTTTTGCTTTGATGAACTAGTAAATGAATCCCGAATTGTATCAAATTTTATAATGGTGAAATTAATATGACATTCTTTCATTTTAACGGTTCCGATCGACCAAATGCTAATGTTCGTATTCGTTCCTTCACAACCCCACACAACAAGGGTTCAAGTCCTATGTATATTATTATACGGCACAAGTCATTGATGCATCATGCATGATTGTATAAAAATATTCAATAGTCAAAATGACTTCAAAATGAAATATCAATGTCAAATAATTAATTATATTATCACATAAATTTTAATAATATAAATTACATTAATTTTCATCAAAATTACATTAATGAAATGTCAATGTCAAATAGTACCTATCTCCTGTTTAATATTATTTAAGTAGAATTTGAAAATTAAATAAAATTTCTATTAAATAATTAACTTATATTTCTAATATGTAATTTTTTATATTTATTTAAACATAACCATATGAAAAGAGTTTCCAAATAAAAGAAAAAAACTATCTGGATCGGTTTTATTGCTAAAAACCGATCCAGATACTATCAGGATTGGTTTTTAGCAATAAAACCGATCCTGATACAATTTTTTTTTTTCAAAATTGATTCTGTAAAAAAAAAAAAAAAAAAAAAAAAAATTAGGGTCGGTTTTTTATAAAAAACCGATCCTGATACTATTAGGATCGGTTTTTTATAAAAAACCGAACCTGATTTTTTTTTTTTTTTTTTTTATACATAATCAATTTTGAAAAAAAAATTTGTATCAAGATCGGTTTTTTATAATAAAAAACCGATCCTGATACTATTTTTATACAAAAAAATTAGTATCAGGATCGGTTTTTTTATTATAAAACCGATCCTGATACTATTAGGATCGGTTCTTTATAAACAACCGATCCTAATGATAATTCCTATATAACCAGCTTAGCTAGGGTTCTTCTTATTTTCATTTCGCGCCTCTCATTTTCAATTTAGCATCTCTGTCTCTGTCTCCGTATCTTCCTCTCAAATCCTCAGTACTCTGTCTCTCTCTCTCTGTCTCCGTCTCTCCCTCTCCTCCGTGTCTCTCTCTCTCTTTCTCTCCGTCTCTTCCTCTCAAATCCGAGCCTCTCGCACCTCCGACTCAATTGTGCCAGTTTTTAATTTGTTTTATTGTTTCAAAAATTAATTAATGGTGTTTGTATATTGTTTTACAGTTTTGAGGACATCTCTCTCAAGTTACTTAATCATCCGGCCGATCAACTATCATGGTATTAGCTTTATCTAATTTTCTCATTATTATACTTTTAAAACACATTTTTTTGTATTTTTTATTGGAAAATGTTTTTCCATCTAATTGTTACATTTGTTTTTGTTTTTAGGGTCTTTTTTAATCTCAAGTGATGTGATTGCAAAAGAGGTAATTATTGATTTTTTTATTGTTGTGCTTTACATTAATTGCATAAATGTGTATATTGTATAAATGTGTGTTAATTGAAGAAATAGCCCAATTAGTCAATTGTATGTTTGTTAATTAATTTTTTTTGGATTTAAATTTCTTGTTATAACATGTAATGCTTCACAAAACTTTTTATGAAGTACATGAATTTTTTGTAATAGTTTAAGATGTGTATGATAATTAATTTAGAATGTGTATATGATATTTAATTGATTATTGCTTCTTACTGTGCAACAAAAAAAAATTTAGGATGCTGGCCAGCAAAATATATATGGAAGCTGGTCAAATAAATAAAAATATTTTTTTTAGCTTCAATAAATATCAGGATCGGTTATTTTAAACAACCGATCCAGATTACTACTATTAGGATCGGTTGTTTAAAATAACCGATCCTAATTCTAAAAAAAAAAAAAAAAACTTTTAGGATCGGTTTTTAAATAAAAACCGATCCTAAAAGTTTTTTTTTTATCAGATCATAATTAAAAAAAAAAAAAAAAAAAAACTTTTAGGATTGGTTTTTAAATAAAAACCGATCCTAAAAGTTTTTTTTTTTTTTTTTGGAATTATGATCTGAAATACAATCAAGATCGGTTTTAATATAAAACCGATCTTGATAGTACGTATCAGGATCGGTTGTTATGTAATTTAAAAAAAAATTCGAAAATACTATCAAGATCGGTTCTTATATAAAAACCGATCTTGATAGTACGTATCGGGATCGGTTCTTAGTCAAAAACCGATCTAGATAACAACTATTAAGATCGGTTTTATTAAAAAACCGATCCTAATAGTTTCTATTTGGATCGGTTCTTGAAAAATATAAAACCGATCCTGATAGTATCAGTATCGCCTTCATCAGGATCGGTTGGATTCCGATACTGATATGTGTATATAACCGATCCTGATTCCTGTTTTTCCACTAGTGAATGGAGATTGTTTTGCTTAAAAATTTAAATATAGGTAAAATTGGATTGATTATCCCGTTGTCCGGACGGTACAGAATTTTCCGTCCAAATTAGTGATCCACTAATCTAAATCCTTAACCCCGCTAAGCAGAAAAAAAAATTAAAAAAATCATGGACGGAATAGATCCAGCACTATAGTATATTTTTTTTTTTGGAGGGTCTGTTTTCATATAAGAGAATGAAAAAACAACTAAAAAAAGTTGCTACAGTGACGGACTGGATGGTTTATTCTGTCCATTTTTTTTTTTCAGTTAGATCGCTAATTAGGATAGGATTAAAAGGACGGGATAAACCATTCCTTTTTTTTTTATATATTTTGATTTTTTAGCAAACGATCTCCTTTCGTGAAGTTTTTTTTATTTTATTTTCAATTAATAAAAAATTGGTATTCCTAACTGTTATAAAACTGTTAAGAACAATCTAAAAAAAAAAAAAAAATTCAAGCAATAACATTCTACATAATTCAATACAATATATGTTACCTATCAAAGAGAAAAACAATTCATTATACAACACTTTTTATATAATAATAAATGAACAAATTTTGAAATAAAATAAAGATAAAAACAAATTCAATGATGCATTAAACATAATTTTATTTTCAAAATTATGTTGATTCCCTCAAATGTAAGACAGTGGGGATCGCTAACAGCCGGGTATCTAAACCTATAGAAGATCGGTATGGTGCATGGGAAGAGATGAGATTTTTAGTACTTGTAGATTATTGTAATTTGTTATTTGTAATTTATATGTACGTAGGACCTTCTTTTGTAAATAACTCTTTTGCTTAATCAATAAAAATGTCAGTGGTACTCGCTGACCTTAAAAAATAATATGTTGATTCAAAACATAATTTAGAGATATCAAAAATATTATAGGCAGAAACAAATATAATTATATATAAGTCTCTTTCTGTGAATGCATGGACAGTTGAGAAAAGAAAGCCCAGGTATTAGAATGGTTTGACTTGGCGAGTCAACCCGGTCTAATTGACAGCATTTACACACACACACACACACACACACACACACTCCTTCATACGAGAGATCCCGTATTTAATTTCTTCAACTTATCTCAACATGGATCCCTTTAAAGGAAAGGTAATTAAATCTCTTTAGCTTTTTAAAACCCAAAATCTTTTGCTTTCATAAAAGAATAACTAATTACATGCAGATGTTCCAGATGGTAAAGGAGACAGTAGAAAAAGTGTTATCAGGACTTGTGCATGAGCTTTCTGCAAGAGCTAAGACTTGCATTAATCCAATTATCACACCCTGCATTTTTTTTATAAAGAGTGCAACAGTGCACCATCTTCTGATCATACAGGCAATGATAGCAAGAGTTGGTATGTATTACTTCCAAGGCCACAAAGTGTTGAGCTTCATGATGGGGATCATATGGCTGACATCAAAGTACTGTTCCATCTTATCTTTTATCCTTCTATTTGGTCAAGTTACAGGAATATTTAAGAAATATTGTCCAAAGTACTTTGCCCTCTTGCTGTCATCTATAATCGAGCAGTTATGTGCATGTGTACCATTTGCTGGCTTCTTGTTTACCGACTGGATGTGTGGGGAGTTAGTATTAACAGATGATGTCGTTTTTTCGGTTTGTATTGCACTTACTTTTATGTTTTATATTGTTTGCAGATAGATATATAGTCATATAGATATATATAATATTCCTAGCTAGAAGGGATAGGTTGCTTTTTCTATTGAAATATGGCTCTTCTGGATTTGTATTACACACTTGCTTTTATATTTTGTAATTGTTCGCTATATAAATATGGAAATAAATATCGCTTGTTTGGATTTGTATTATCACTTGCTTTTATATTTTTTAATTGTTCACTATGTAAATATCACTTGTTTGGATTTGTATTTCACTTGCTTTCATACTAAATTAATACAGTTAAAAAAACCCTAGATCTGATAAGAATCAAATATGGTAAAGGAGAAAACAAGAAAACTAAACGAAAAAAAATTGATTACAAAATTGAGGTAATGAAAGACATTTTTTGGCCTTTAAAACAATGGATTTTTTTGTGTAAACCCATGAAACATTTGTTTGTCTCTTTACAAGCTTTTTAAAAAGTGATCATAAGTTGAAATCGGAGTTTCGTGCAAACAGTTACAAATTACATCTCCGGTTGCCTCCTCGGTGAACATCTCGCCTCCCTTGTTTCGACCCTTATCTCTCTTGTCTCGCCACTATATGCTTGGATTAGATTGAAGGCGGGGGGGGGGGGGGGGGGGGGTGGTAGCAGGGGTGGCTCTGTAAAAACCAATGTTTTTAAATGCGGTTTTATTACGGTATGCAGAGTAGCAGGGGTGGCTCTGTAAAAACCAATGTTTTTAAATGCGGTTTTATTACAGTATGCAGAGTAGCAGGGGTGGCTCTGTAAAAACCAATGTTTTTAAATGCGGTTTTATTACGGTATGCAGAGTAGTAGGGGTGGCTCTGTAAAAACCAATGTTTTTAAATGCGGTTTTATTACGGTATGCAGAGTAGCAGGGGTGGCTCTGTAAAAACCAATGTTTTTAAATGCGGTTTTATTACGGTATGCAGAGTAGCAGGGGTGGCTCTGTAAAAACCAATGTTTTTAAATGCGGTTTTATTACGGTATGCAGAGTAGCAGGGGTGGCTCTGTAAAAACCAATGTTTTTAAATGCGGTTTTATTACGGTATGCAGAAGGCTACCACATACCGCATGGTTGCTATGTAGATTTATATATACGGATCAACGTGTTGTGGCCATAAAAATGTCAAAAATTGTTGATCAGGTCAAAATCGATCGAAGTTGTCATTGTCTCATAAGTCAACCACAGAAATGTTGTGAAACTCTATGGATGTTGCCTATATATAGACCGAAGTCTCATTGCTCGTTTATGAGTTCATTTCGAACAGAACATTTTTTAATCATCTCCATGGAGAGAAACACTGTTCCTTGCAGGGTTAAGAATTGCCCTTGAGGTTGTTTGAGCAATTTTCTATCTTCACACATTTGCCTCTATATCAGTTTTCCACATACATAAAATCGTCAAACATTTTTTTGGATGATTATTTCACAGAAAAAGTGTCAGATTTTGGTGCCTCAAGATATGTCAAAATACACCAAACAGTCATAACGACAACTATCCAAGGTACACACAGGTATTTGAACCCCGAGTACCATTGCATTAGCCAATTAACCCAGAAAAGTGATGTGTAGAGCTTTGGTGTCATGCTAGCTGAATTGCTTACGAGAGAAGAACCATTATTTTCCTGTAGGAAGTTTCAGGGAGGTAGTCTCATTGCATATTTTAGTTCTGGTATAAAAGAGAATCGTCTCTTTAAGATTTAAAATCCCGAAATTATGAAGGAGGGGCATAGAACAAAACTCAAAGCTGTTGCCAAGCTTGCAAAAATGTGCTTGAGAATAAAAGAAGAAGAAAAACCAAAAATGAAGGAAGTGAAGGTACGGCTCGAGGTCCTGTCGGGTTCTAATCAACAGCAATAACATCCCTGGAAGCCTCATAGTTTGGAGAAGAGGCAAGAATTGATACAACTAGACAACCTTGCAATGTCTTTTTGAACAAGAGCTACAATAATAATCTAAATGAACTCCTTTCGTTATAATAATGTGAGTAATTATTAAATTTTAGTTGTAATGAGAGTTGCATGCTCATTACTTTATAATTGTAATTCTTTTTTCTGATATTTTTAAAATAATTATGTGTAAGAACGGAGAAAAGAGTTGTTTTATATTGAATATTTCTCAAAATATCCATCCTTAAACGCATACCTCGATCAACAAGGCCCATATCTGTTATTAAATTTACATTTTAATTTCTCTTTTAAATTTTACATGTCTCAAAGGCCCAAACTCAACAAGGCCCATATCTGTTATTCAATCAGCACAATTCTTAATATTCATTCCCAGCCGAGCTCTAAACAGGCCTCAATTATTTGAACAGAACCCTTTCTGATAGGGGCAAGTGGCCAACCACACAAAATATTACAGAATATGCCTTTAAATTTTTAATTTCATAATTTATTACCTGAAACTTGTATCAGGATATACAATAAATCAAAATGCACTGATACCTACTGGTATCAGTGTCAGAATTGGGTTCAAACCTGACAAAAGGAACAAGGGAAACGAGAAACTAATCATATTCATCCAGTTCATCAATGTTGTGTATTAGCTTATAAAACAGACCCAACCAGGAGTTAATACAATCATTAATTATAAAGTTTTTCTCAATTAAATTCACCCTATTTCAATAAGAAAAATGGATTCAAAACATTGTCAGGCTTCACATTTTTTTCAGAGAAAAAATAACTATTTTACGGATTTAATTACATTCAAAGGTATGATATGCATTCGAACCCGATAAACACTTTATTTACACATGAAAAGTAGGAAAATGATAGGAAGTGAAATATTATTATCAATTTAAAATTTATATTGGAGAATACAAAATGTTAGAACTTATAAAACATTTAAAAAAAAGACAAATCAATTAAGGATGCATTTATAGCTGCAGAAATTAATTGTTAAAAAAAAAGGCAAAATATAAGAGTCTCCGAAAGAGGTGATAGCAGGTTAAGCAATTTTTTGCTTTCCTGAGTACTCCATCTAGAACTAGAGTTAAATTATATCTAAAGTAAATAAGAAAAAAAAAATGAGATTATTCATTTATTATATGTAAATGAAATCCCTTTGTAGAGCTAAGCTATTTCAATCTTTCAGGAAAATTGATTTATCTTATGTGAATTAATTCTATATATAGTGAATTATTTCAATCATAAAATTCAATTGAACTCTCCTATTAATATTATTTCAGATCTCACAATCGTTTGATTTCGATAAAAGCCTAACACGTTCAGACTTTTAGATATCTTTTTAGAACTAAAATTCCCTAAATGTGGTAGGTCGTCAATTGAGGAAAAGGAAATGATGGGAAAAGTGAAATTTTACATGCAAACTATAAATGAGTAGAGAAAATCAAAACCTATTGACCCAAACTGTCTTTTTGTGTTCCGTAGAATTTTTTACCAAAAAAAAAATTTATACTTATAGATTTTATTGTATGATTCATGTAAAGAAAATATAAAATTTTCTTTGATTTGTGTCTTTCAATTATAATGCATAAAAATCTATCTTCTTAAAACATTTATATTATTTTCTAGGGCGAAACTAGAAAATTTTGATAGGGGTGACTGCAAATTAAATTGCACAATTATGGTGAGAGGAATTTGAATTCAAGACCTCTCAACTACAAAATTGAACTTTAACCACTAAGCTACAATTAACATTTGTCATTTGTTGAGGGTGACTAGACTATATAGAAAGTTAAAAAAAGATGAAATTGGTCAATTAAATCTCCATACGTATAGTTAAAATTATGAAATCATAGGGGTGGCTTAGCCACTTTGGCTAAGTTTTAGATCCACCTCTGATTATTTCTCAAGCATCTCTTCCCTTGTATGTATTTCTCTTAGCCATCTCTTATATATAAACACTTGAGGCTAGGCCGAGGGGTAAGATAAGGGGGGCAATATTTTCAACGAGAAAATAATTAAAAAGAAAGAACTTCAAATAGGCATATATTTTTGCTCGAGTGTCCAATTTCATTATTTTACCCCAATTCGGAAATCTTGTGATGAGATATGCAACATATATAGCTAATTAATACATTGAAAATGTTTTTTTGTCACGTCAAAAAAACAAAGGGAATGTCAGGCCTCACAACTTGAGTTGAACTTTCCTATTCAGTTTTTTCTTTCATTCTTATTTTCAATTTTGTACACATGCATTTACCATATCTTTTCTTAAGCATTATTCATGTAAATATATAAAGTCTAAAATCTCGATTTTTTTGTTGTTGTATTTTCACTTTATTAATAACAATGTCATTCATGTAACAATTTGTATAATATAATTGTTAATATTGTTTATGGAGTAAAGCTAATATACACTTAAGTGTACCGTACTCTTAAGTTTAGGCCGTTCGATTTCTTTAAAAGTCGTGCTATCACGACTTTTAAAAAATCTACACGACTTATAAAGAAATCGAACGGCCTAAACTTAAGTGTATATTAGCTTT
Source organism: Carex rostrata (assembly GCF_964058835.1). Classification (NCBI taxonomy): domain Eukaryota; kingdom Viridiplantae; phylum Streptophyta; class Magnoliopsida; order Poales; family Cyperaceae; genus Carex; species Carex rostrata. The sequence continues at coordinate 3,535,270 of NC_135945.1, read as the reverse complement.
ACTCTTGTTTATGTTGATAAATGAAGTGTTTAATTATAGTATGCGTTGTATTTGAATTTATAGTTTTTTTAAATTTAGTATTTTTGGTATGAATTCAGATATAGGACAAAAGTATTTTTTTTCGATATGAATTATAAATGGTTTTTCAATTAAAATCGTGTATGATTGGTGTTTTAACTTAAAAATCCATGTACGAATGTTTTTGCTAAAAATAATGATGTTTTATTTAGAAACGTGTGCAGTTCCATATACAATGCCCCTAGACACGTTTACATGCACAATAAATGTTTATGTATTAGTGCGAATTTAGGAGTGCAAACGGATCGGATATGGATCAGATAGTGGTAAAATTATATCTGTATCCATTTTTATTTTTTGGATACAAATATGGATCGGATAATAAACAAATGCGAATACGGTTCGGATATTAAATAGATACGGATATGATCGGATATTAAACGAATACATAATACGGATATCATTCGGATACATAATACAGATGTTGTACTAAAATTAACTTATTATTCAACAAATTATTTAATAAACATAATTATTGTCAGTCTCTCAAATAATAATCACACTATCATATCCGTGTATGTTATTGTTTAATTTTTGTTTATTAGAATCATGTTTACATTAATTTATTTACATAATTATAATAATCAATCGTAAGAAACAAAATTTCTTTTTTGATGAATTGGCAGAGGCTGCCGAAGATATTTATTACGATATAAGAAATAATTACAGCCAACTATGAGTGTAGAAGATTTCATTTCTATACACAAGAGCATGGTTAGTACCCGATGTATACCTACATATCCCCATAAACTGTTCCTATATATGTACATCCTGCACTTAGCAGTAAGAAATAAAATTTCTTACGGTGCTAAAATATCTTCAACTAGACTTAAAGCACCGGAAGTATTTTGTATTTATTTTCTGAAATTGAAACCGTATCTGTATTCGTATCCGCATAATTTATATCCGTACCCGTATCCGTAAATTATCCGTATCTGAATATCCGAATACGCAAAATTTCGGATACGGATCCGGACGGATAATATCCAATTTGTTTGCACCCCTAGAATCAATATTTTTTAACTATTTTTTAACCATGCTCCTAGACCAGTAATATAAAATTGAGTAGGGTTAAATTGCACCATTGATTTTGTGCTCCAACTATAACCCACGTCTCTATCTCTGTTTACAAAGTTCAAACAGTTAATCCGAACCGTTCATCTTGTTCTACATATTAAAATGTGCTTAGAGAACAAATTTTATATTTTTTGGAATTTGTTTACTATTTTTTTAGATAGGTACAAAATCACTGTTTTTGGATGGTCCAGATGCAGTGATTTTGTACCTATCTAAATAAATAGTAAAAAAATTTCAAAAAATATAAAATTTGGTCTCTAAGCACATTTTAATATGTAGAACAAGATGAATGGTTCGGATCGACTGTTTGAACTACGTAAACGGAGATAGAGACGTAAGATATGGTTGAGACACAAAACCAATGGTGCATTTTAACCCTTCTCTATAAAATTACAGAAAGGATTTGTGCGAACCAATCAAATGATCAATTATAAATTTAATCGTTTGTTCATTTAACCATTTAATGAATTTCACTGACTTAATAATCACCGAGTTTCCAGCCAATTAAGGGCTTCGGAGTGAAGTAAGGTTAAAATTAAGTGATAATATCTAGAACCTGGTGCTTGGTGATTCCCCCTTCTTGGATGAAGCATGGTGTACTACAAGATTCATTATTAAAAAATAGATACAACTGGGTATATATTAAGATTCATTATTGAACCCATTGACTATAAATTAATCATGCCACGAGAGAGATCCATGTGGAAGACTATTGCACTATCCACTTAAATCTCGGTATAACAATAGTGTAATGAGTTATTAACCAATAACCAGCTGTCTCGTTGGTTGCTCCTCTTGCACGAATTTGTTAAAAATATGTTGATTTTGTAAAATATTTTACCTAATTTAGTTATACTTTTTCTTATCCATCTTATTGTAATATTTGGGCCCTTCTAAAGTAATTTAGGGTTTTTTTCAAAGGTAAGTCCATGAAAAAAGTCAATTTTGAAAGTATAGAAAAAGCGTGAATTCTAGTAGTGTGCTTTTCTTTGCACTCTTAATTTCCAATAAATCAAATATTATTCTAAGTATTGCATTATCTTACACCTCTTTGATTATTATAAACCCTTTTCTTCACAAATGTATATATGATGTAAAAAAAAATATAATAAACAAAACTGGCATCTTTCTTTTATAAAATTCCGATGTGTTATTCTAGAAGTAAATTGTGTTTTATTTTAACCCTCCACTAAAAATATCAAAATTCCGATGTGTTATTTTGGAACAAAAAAATGGAGGCATTTGAATCCACCACTGAAAATAAAATTATATCATAAATACTAAAATACCATTGAAGTTTGCACTGAAAAACTATCGCTCACTTAATTGTGTCTTATTTTATATGAACAGTAGTCGCTATTGTAAACAGATATGTACTTGAACCGTACCTTTCACTGATCAATTTACTTTTTTGTTTTTCTCGATTCTAAGCATTAAGTTGAACATTATTAGTATTAAACATAAAATGAGTATTAAAAAGGTGATATAATAGAAAAATGAAATGAGTGTTAATAATAAAAAGGAGATTACAAGTGGAGATTTCGATAAAGAATTTATTAGTAGTAGGAGAAGGGAAATAAATCTGCTGCGATTCTTTGGAATCGCATGATTCTGCTTTTCTAAATCAATCTATTCAATTTTTGGAATACACTGATCTAAAAAATAGTTGGTTTTAAGAACAAATCTCAAAACAAATAGATGGTTTGATTTGAAAAAGCTGGGTCCTGCGATTTCAAAGAATCACAGCAGATTTATTTCCTTAGGAGAAGAGAAGGGGAATTAACCAACCGTTGCCAGCAAAATAAATTCCTACCTTCAAATTTAAAACACAGCATTGAAATAAGTGAACTTCAATTTTCCATCTAGGCCCATCAGTCCATCACCCATGGAATAGCAAATCAAGAAATGTTCATTTTTTTTGTTTTATAGGGGTTGTTTGGCAGGGCACTGGTACCAGCGGTCCTCGGAACAGTTACAACTCTTATAATATGGAAGCCCACAAGTTCATTCAAAATTTTCCATGCTTAATTTTCGTCTCAGTTAAAAAAGACAGAGATATGATAATATAACAAATGAAGAATACAGCTGAACTTAATAATTTTCTTCAAAACTCATACAACGAAGCCTCTTACATTTATTTAAAAAATGGTCCAACCCTTCTATTAATTATAATATGATTTTGCACTTGTTCAAATATTTGGAACAAGATCTTTTTGAAACAGACCATGAAGCCTGTAGCGCAACATTAATACGGGCCAGTCACCAATGACCTTTGAGATAAACGGAAGGATGGAGGAAACTACCAGTATGAGAATTGCAAGCCACAAGTTGTTGGGCGCAATCACTGTGAACAAACCGGTACCAAACGCAATTGCAGTAGCCTCGTATGCACACCACATGAGCGCCCTCGTTGTTTTTCTGTAATTCAGCAAGAGATCTAAGTCCTCCCATGTTGCCAAAATGCAAAGAAATGCGACAGCAAGAGAAGAGCTCATGGCTATGGTGTCAGAGATGAGGAACACCTGGAAAGCTGCTTTCCTAGCAAAAAGGGGTTGTCCGGCATCAGAGGGATCAGCACTGAATCCTCCTGGCAATGTGAAAGCAGCAGCAAAAGTGATAGTAGCGAGAAGGGCAGCGATCAGAGATGTGTTGGAAGTGTACTTTGCAGTAAGTGACTTGACCTCCTGAATTGCTTGTTTCTTGATTGTCTGTTTTGCATGATCTCTTATTGAATGTTTCCATCCGTTGGGAATTGCATCTGACAACAATGTGAAGGACTCATTCTGTGACAACAAAAAAAAAAAAAAACATAAATATATGCGTGATCTTTCTTAACCTTATATAAAAAAACACTAGCTATATTATTATTGGAATTAAGGAAATGTACAAATTTAATACTCATTAAATTTAAGTGTTGCGGGTAAGATCAATTAAAATTAGTTAACTTACCCATTTCAAAGACTTCCATAATTCAGTATGTGCATAGACTGCATTAACTGCATTATTCCCGGCAGAATCAACAGCAGTATAATCTTGTCCTTTATGGGCTAGTAAAGAACGAAGGAGCTCTGGGTCACACTTTTGAGCAGCATGATCCAGGGGAAGCTTGCCATCGTTGTTGGCTTGGTTAATAAGCCTATGAAGCTGGGGCATTTTGAGTATGTAGTCAATAGAATTTGATTTCTCATACTTGATAGCGTGCATGAGTGCATTATTTCCATCTTTATCAGCAGTATAAACTGAGTCTGGACAAGTTCTCATGATCTCTTTCGCAATCAACAAATAACCTTTTTGTGCGGCCACAATAAATGGAGTATATCCTGTGCTTTCATACTTAATATATGCCAAATTAGGATAATACTCTAAGAATATCTTCACCAGCATGAGTTTGTTGTCCTTTACAGCTCTCTGCATCGGATTGTTTCCACTTTTGTCTTCATTGTATGCTAGTTGGGACCGTCCTTTCAACAGTTGCTCAACTATACCTGACAGTGCATGCCACGATAAAATTATGACATTTACTAAGACCACCTAGAATCTATGGGAAGTAAGTGGTTCAAATGCATGGAGGGAGCAATGATAATTTCTCGAAAGTTTCTGGAGCGATAGCAATATTGGCTCGCTCCAAGCCTTAGCGGTGGATGGCAGATGAGGTGAGACAATGGGTGAAGGTGGATTTAGGACTCTTAAATACAGGCAATAACAACATATAGAGTTGGTGTGGAAGTTGGAAGGCGAAGTTAGTGGTGGGGTCGCAGCTGTGGTTCACAAAGTTCTTAATTTTACAAAAGGAAATGAGTAATGTACGTGTTTTGACTTATGGCTGACTATAGACTTGAGATAATTTGAACAAATATTTTTAGTCAAATTGGGTTAGCGCTCAAAAGCCAAAATAATAGTTTTCTCAACTGATATACATACATAAGACTAACTACAACAGAATGTACAATTGCATAGGAAGTCCGCAATTAGAGTGAAAAATAACATGTACAGAATTGGGCTTGTAAGTAATGAACCTGGGTGGTCATATCTCACAGCAGCATGCATAGCTGATTCATCATATGGGCCACAATCTGTCGAAGATGGGATTTCTAGCAATTTCTCTACAACTTCAGAATATCCTCTACGGGCCGCCATAAACATTGGTGACTCACCTGTGTTAATTACTTGCTCGGATAGCCGCGGCTCTATGTCCAAGAGTCGTACTGCCATTTCTCCAAAACCATTCCTCAGAGCATGATGCAATGCATTTGCTCCGTGCCTATCCACCTTCATGAGCATGCTGTTCAAGAACTTACCTTCTTCCAAATCATCATGCTGTATATTTTGTACAGCAGTGATGATGTCAGAAGCCAAAGAAATGTTAGTTGCCATCAGAGCAGCTATCAGTGGGGTTTCGCCATCAATGTTGGTGCCAGAGAAGACGAAAGGGGCTCTGGACCAGACCTGCTTTGCGAACTCGTCATGGCCGAGCATGGCAGCAATGTGAAGGCAGTTGTTTTTGTGAGGAGTGGTAGAGAGCAGGATATCAGGATCGGCATTGATCATGTTGATGCAGAGGCTGACATCACCTTCGGAGCATGCCTTGAGGATCTGTTGTAGTCGGGGGTCCATTAGGATAACAGGTGGGCGGGAAGAGGAAGCCAAGCTTGCTAAATTGCTCATGCTTTCTTGCTTGCTTAATTAGTCGCCTTAATTTTTGTATTGATCTTGAGAAATAAAATGGATTTATATATTTCTCAAGTTAAGAAACTTCGCTCACGTTCTCACACGTTCTCACACGTTAGCTAGCTGCATGTACACAACTTACAAACATAATATTATCATGTATTGAGGAAAAAAATATATATTATTGATGTTGTCTATGTCCTCTTGAAAATGACAGTCGCTATACCTCCTGCATAGTAGAATTGGACAGCTCAAAATTGTTCTTTTTTTTAACTTGGCACGAATCTCAAAGCACAAATAATACTGTCCCCGCGCCATCCGAGAAAGAACCGACTGAGAGTAAATCTGAGCCGTCCGTTTCATTTGTGTTGAATCAGGTACCTAGGAGGTTACGGATCCGCAAATTCTAGCAGTCGAACATGCATGACATTATTTAATAATCCCATCCTCCCAGGTACCTTACTGAGGAAAATTAGCCACGGGCTGCCCAGATTAAAATCCAACCGGGTTAAACTTATCGGGTTTTCGGGTGAGAGTCTGTTTTGAGATTCGTCCCAAGTTAAACTGACCACTCAGATCTAATTATTTTTAGTCATATATATACTGCACTGGATGTGAATTCCATTCCTGCACGTTCGACAGCTAGACTTTGGACGATGTGGGATTATTATTAAATAATGTCATGCCTGTTCGACAGCTAGACTGAAATTGAAAATGTTCTCCATGTTCCAATCCCATCAATTCCGATCCGTTTGAGTGAATATGAAAATGTTGTAAAAACCAAATTTTACATGCCACAATTTTTTATTATTATTTTCTTTTTCTCTAAATATTGTGGATAAAAGTTCTTTTACTTAGCTAAAAACTAGTAAAAAAGTTAATTAAAAATATGAATTTTAGCCACCAAATATATTTTTATAAGAAGATCATGTTAAGCGGTTCACATCAATCGTTTTGAATTTAGAGAAAACTTTTGGTGTACACATATAAGTTTCTAATATGGTCAACTCATCAAATCACTCTAATATCTAATATCTCAATAGATATTTAACATTCTTTTTCTATATTCCCTTTTATCCATTAAACATATTATTTAGTTATTTTAAAATATTACTTGACTTATCTATGATCACAGTATAAGCATTGCAAAGATGAAAACCAACACGCACTACAACAAAGTAGATATTTTTTGCGAGGAAAAATACGCATTTATGACAGTAGTCTGTCGCAAAAAGAAAAGACTGAACAACGAGAGTAGTCCGTCGCAAAAAATTATTTTTTTATCCTCGTGAAAAGTGTCTCATTCTGACAGTACCAATTTGAACAAAAATCAGATGGTACGCACTCATTGAAAACCAATCCGGTACCATATTTACATGACTTTATTATAATTTAACGTTCAAATCATCAATCCGATAAAACAAACTGTCTAAATGCAACGAACTCAGATAATAAAGAAGAAAATGTTTATAGCTTGAAAATGAACTTCGTTGGAAAAGATGGTGGCTTTCCGGCCATCTTGGCAGCTGCCCGCCACCGCTAAGAACACTCTCGAATTCCCCAAGTGTCGGGTCTTTGATTCGCCATGACTGGAACCTTCTCTGTCGAAGCCAGGATTGTTCTCGGATCCCAACCCTCTTATAAATCAAATCCAGTAAAAGAAACCCGATAATTCTTCCAGAAACCAACGATTATATAGCCAAAGGAAATAGGTGCGACTAATTAACATCATCCCAAGTATCTCTAATGTGGCTACTAAATTATTTCTTAGAGGACTCACAGATTGGAAATTTTCTGTAACATTCACGGAGATAGAAAGAGGAAGTTCATGGAGGTAGCAAGAGGACACAACAAGACAACTTGTCAGTGGAATTAAGGAAGACTTAAAAACAAAACTAATAGAGAAAATTGTGAAAATGCCACTTCAAAACTTTGAAATTGGGAGAATGCCACTCCAAACTTTAAAATTAAGAAAATGCCACTCTAAAGTTGATTAATTTGTGAAAATACCATTTATACTGTATTAATCTTTTTACTGCCTAAAATACCCTTAATAAAAAAATACGAAACCTAGCCTCCTTCCTTCACCTGGACCCTGGAGACACACTCCGTTAGGAGAAAAGAACCACGCCTCTCTGAAGCGATCACGCCTCCGCTTCGCCTGACTAACCCTAAACTCAATCACACCTTCGCTCCTGGCTTCTGGCACTGAAGCGACTTCATCCCCTTCCTCCGCTTCTGGCGCATTTGTTTATGCCAGTATAGTTGATGAACAATAATAAACAAACTTAGAAGTGCAGAGTTTTGTATTTGCCCCCCTGATTATTCGATGTTAGATTGATCCTAACTGCCTTCATGATATATTAGTTTTCATGTAAATTTTGTAAAACGCATGAAAAGTTGTGAATACCGATGCATCTTACTTTTGATACTGGATACTAGAAGGTTATATTGTCTTTCTGCCATTTTAAGTGCTGGTACCAGCCTTAGTGCCAAGTCTCTTTATGTTGGTTACAGCTTACGCATGATAATCTATACTCCAAGTTCTAGTTTGCATATATTAATTACTCCTAATAACAATTTTTGCAAGTAGAAGATTTTTTGCCAAATCACATATATATAGGTAAATGGGGACACAATCCAGGAATTGGAATAATCTTTCTCAAATAAAAGAGTTAGATGAAATACTTTTGTTTGCCTTTTTATCAAGGGAAATGAATCCTCATCCAATTTACAAGAACCAATACATGTTTTTGGCTAATCACTTCTGAAGTTACAAGTGCACTTAGTAAAATTGCAATGCATGAACACAAATGACTGCTGCATTTTGGAAAAAGGAATGTGAAAATGCATAAAATAAAATAAAAATGGCTCTGACCTTGAAGAAATTAACTAACTTTAATAAGGAATATACTTGTGAAAAATTGAGTATTTCTTTAACACTGATGGTGGACTGGACCTTCAATGAAATGGGAACTTGTTTTACAGTTCAAAAGCTTTCAAATTACCAGTATGGTAAAAATTAATTTTAACATTGCAATCTTAGCATCCTGAAAAATTCATTCTATGTTTCTAACTTTCTTCTATATTTAATCTGAGTTATATAATAAAGACACACAGTTTAGGTAGAAAAATCAAATAAAAATGTTAAACACCCCTACCAGGGGTAAAAATGGAAGAAACACAAGAAAAATAATAAATCAGAGCTGGTTTTGAGCCCCCCTTTGAAACTTCTACAGCTTGTAAAGGATGTTCAAATGTACATATTCTGAAATTTACATAGTTTTAGAAAAGCTGATTAGGAGGAATAACTAGATTAATCTCAATCTGAAAATAAAATGAAAAGGTCAAACCCTGCAGTTGACTATTGCTAAAAATAAAATTTTAATGGTAAGAAAAGTTCACACATCTATATAGATACACACATATATCTCTTTCTCCTTATTTACAACCTTTGTATTGAATCAAACAAGCATAAAATTAGAGTTAGGAGAAAACAGCAAAAAGAAAACAGATTAATAAAAAAATAATAATAATAAAAGACTATCTAATTTTTTGATTTCAATTCCAAATTGGTGCCAGCAACATCTTTGAAGCAAGTTCAGTGAAACACGCGACCAAATCTATGAAGATCAGCTTCCAGCCATAAAATGACCTAATTGATGAAGTCAGTGCTGACTTGGTCGTTCCGACGATGGTTGGCCACCAACAAGAGGGTCATTTGACTCCTGAGATCAATTATAATGCAATCTTCCTTCACTGATTTGAGCGATGCATGCTGATTAGATCGGACTGGAGGAGGCACTGGAATACATCAAAAGATTGGTACCAGTCAGATAAAGAAATGAAATTGCACTTTCTGTACCAGATACCAGTAGTGTACCTGTCTGTGGTTGTTATGTGAATTCTAAGCACTGACCGGTAATGAAATTTTACATTAAAAGTTAGGTATTGGTTTTTACCAATTTGACTTTTGCCCATATCCCAAATTCCCAATCCAAGTAGCTAGGTTTCACTCTATTCTATCATTCTATATATATATATATGTGGGGTACCCTTTCAACCAAATTCGTGCTCTCTTCTAAGGCAGGTAGGATATTCAAATTTCTCTTACTGTGTCAGCTTTATTTTTGGCAAAGCCTAACAATTTTCACTTCATGGTCAGAACATTTCTTCTAGGAAATTTTAAAACTAGTTTGTATTCACCTCTCAGTACGGCAGTAATTTTGCAAAAATGAAGGAATTGCTCTCAAAAGCTTACTCAGCTGCCGCAGCACCTACACATAGAGATAGTTATGATGTAAACAACCTAGATATATAGTATGTTAATGTGTCTGTAACTAATTCATGGCATGATGTCATGGAATTAAATGTAATTAATTCCAGTACAAGGACAAGAGAATAGGGACTGGAACCGGGACAATTAATTAGTAGCTGTCATTTCTGCCTCAAAGAGCTCCTGTCAAATTGGGTTGTAACTAGTAAGGCCTAAACAGGAGGAGGCGATTAGGGTTGATACAAAAATTTCAAAAATGGAGGACGCGATTAGAGCTCCTGTCAAAAATTTCATACACAAAATCACAAAAATGGAGGAGGCGATTAGGCTTGATACCTTTTATGGTGAGCTGCGGGACTGATTTTCAGGTTGCCTCGGATTCAAACCTACTGCTGGGTAGGAGGAGAATGAGGAGGAGGAGGAAGCAGGAGGAGGAGGAGGAGGCGGCGGCGGCGTCGGCAGCGATTAGGGAGGAGGAGGAGGAGGCGGCGGCGAGTAGGAGGAATCGCGTGTTCTGTGAATTCGCGTCGTCTTCGTTGATCAGTGAAATGGTATGAACTGGAGGCTACGGTGTCAACAATAAGTCTTTTAATTGTATGAAGGGTAAAATTGGAATTACAAAAATACATATACTAAAATAGTATAAGAATACAGCAATAATGGCAATTTCACAATTTCTGAAGTTTGCAGTGGCATTTTTTCAATTTCCAGATTTGCAGTGGCATTTTCACAATTTTTTCAAACTAATAAGTTTATTAAAAGGGTATACTTATCAATTTAAATTTTAAAATAGTTAAATAATATTTTTAATGAATGAAAAGGGATAGCAAAAAAAATCCAAAAAATATAAAATTTCATCTCCATGCATATTTTAGTATAAATATTTTATTGAATGGTTCGGATCAACAATTTGGACTTTGAAAACAAAAATATAAAATATGAGGTATGATGAGGTATGAAAAAAATGAGGCATTGGAACCCTCCTCTTATATTATATATACATATATATACATATATTATATTACATATACATATACATATACATATACATATACATATACATATACATATACATATACATATACATATACATATACATATACATATACATATACATATACATATACATATACGAGTACGGCTAACGCGCTTCCTCTAGCATATGGGCCGAAATGCTTCCGGTGGAAAGTTGAAATTTCAAAATTCAAAAAGTCGATCTGAACCGTTCATCTTCTTCTCCATATTAATATCTGCTTGGAGACCAAATTTTACATTTTTCTGATTTTTTTTACTATTTATTAAGCCACTTTGAAAATTGCTGATCCAACGGTGGCTTACCAAACAGTAAAAATCAGAAGCTACCGTTGGATCAGCGATTTTCAAAATGGCTTAATAAATAGTAAAAAATTTCAGAAAAATGTAAAATTTGGTCTCCAAGCAGATATTAATATGGAGAAGAAGATGAACGGTTCAGATCGACTTTTTGGATTTTGAAATTTCAACTTTCCACCGGAAGCATTTCGGTCCATATGCTAGAGGAAGCGCGTTAGCCGTACTCTACATATACATATACATATACATATACATATATTATATTATATTATTTTTTCTTACGGTCGTAAAAAATCTAGCATGAAAAATGTTGATCCGGATTATTTGTAGCAGTAGTTCGAATAAATCAAATTATATAGTATTTCATCTATTTTTTTTAAAATATATTAAATATTTGTAATACTTCAATACAATAAATAAATCAATTATAAATAAAAACTGAAAAATGAAAAATAAAATTTCCTAAAAAAAAAATTTTCGGAAAAAAAAATCCTAAATCCGGAAAAAATTATTCCGGATTTAGGATCCAATTTTCGGAATTTTTTTTTCCGGAAATTGGTATTGAAACCGGAAAAAAATTTTCCGGTTTGAGTAGATTTGAAAATTAACAAGCAGTTGGGTTAGTTTTTTAAATTTATATTTTTTTTTTGATATAAATAAAAAAATCGGCACCACTGGTTGTGAAGACAAACAAATGTTTCATGGGTTTACACAGAAAATCCATTGTTTTAAAGGCCAAAAAATGTCGTTCATTACCTCAATTTTGTAATCAATCATTTAGTTTTCTTTTTTTCTCCTTTACCATATTTGATTCTTATCAGATCTAGGTTTTTTTTTTAACTGTAGTTAGTATGAAAGCAAGTGAAATACAAATCCAAACAAGCGATATTTATATAGCGAACAATTACAAAATATAATAGCAAGTGAAATACAAATCCAAAAAAGCCATATTTTAAAAGAAAAACCGACCCCATCCCTTCTAGCTAGGAATATCATATATATATATATATATCTATATCTATTTGCAAACAATATAAGTAAGTGCAATACAAACCGAAAAAAAGATATCATCTGTTAATACTAACTACCCATACAACCAATCGGTAAACAAGAAGCCAGCAAAAGTATTTTGGACAATATTTCTTAAATATTCCTTCAACTTGACCAAATAGAAACCAGTATGATTTTAAGTTGTGTTTGGCGAGCTTTCATCATTTGTACCTCACATGAGCCTCACATTTCTATTCAACAATCTCCTTTCTCTGTGGCCCCTTCTGTGTATTCATTCATGGAATGGGTTACAGGGTCAGAAATTGTGGGAACAGTTACGTGCTACATTGACTGTCACACTCTACTGTCTACTGACGAAGATATTTATCCTTCTAATCAGAACGGTAGAGCATTTTAAAACCCAATGAAAACATTTGCCACCTGTTTGTCCCTCTTGAGCAATTATTTTATTTTACAGGCATTTTTTGATCAAGAATTGAAAAAAGTAGAATCTAATATTACATAGAATAGTTGATATAAGAACACAACTGCTTAAAGACTCAAATAACAGTACAAACATGCATCCATACATTATCGGATCCATATCCTCCCAGGTACCTGACTCAACAAAATTGAAACGGACGAACCAGATTTAATATCAGTCGGTGCCCATTCGGAATGGTGGAGAGGACAATATTATTTGTGCTTTGAGATTCGTGCCAAGTTAAAAATTCCAATCTTTGACCGTCCAATTTAATTGTACTCAGTCAGGTAACCTGAGGGCTTGTGTGTCCAATAACCATGACTGTCTCTTGGAGTTACAGCACAACCTCAGAGCTATGGTAGCTCCCTTATACATGAACACAAACCTTACAATTACCAAAAATGATAAACTATAAACAAAAACCCTGGAAAAACCAGCACAAATGTTGTAGTTGTTATATTACAGCTATCGCCATCATACATACATAGAACCAGTACACATACCCCAAAAAGAAACAAATTATTTAAAAACCATAATATAACACATGTTTTACATAAATTCATAGAAAAAAAAATGAAGGCAAAAACAGTATCAGTGAGACAGTGTACCAGTGAGGACAAAACCCAGTAGCAGTACCAGTAAGGTGAAACCCAGTAACCAGTGATAAAATAAATCATTTACAGTACCTGTGGCAGCAAAAATCTACCAGGACCAGTGACTCACTGAAAGACCAAACCAGTGAACAAAAAAACAGTACCAGTGCCCAAACACAAAGGATCAAGGATATAATAGCAAATTAGTGAGTCAGTTGAAATGTTTGGTACCGGTAACTGCATTGGGTACGTATTACCTTGAGAAAAGAACCCATGTATTCGTTGATGCCAGAAAATTCAATCGCATTACCTTTGGGGAATGAAACTTGATAATAAATATATCAAAGCATATTTAAAAAAATGATATCATTGCTCTGCCCAAGATAGTATAGTACTACATTTTGTTCCTAGTTAGTTAACTACCTATCTCTATAATAGTACCACTAAACACTTAACTTGAAGAAATAAATTCTTGTAAACTTCAAAGCTAGAATGAAAATTCAGATGCCAATGGGCTAAACAACAATAAACAAAATGATTTTCTTAAGGATATAATTGAAAAAAAAAAATTCCTCAATCATAAATTTGATAGTTTATTTATTTATGGAGGTTGTATGTTCAAAATCCGAATAAATATGTTTTTTTATGGATATTTACAGTTAAGAACCTTATCTCTCATCTGTTTTGTAAAAAAAAATAAAAATAAAAATAGCTAGATAACAATGTACACATTAGGGGTGGCAACGAACCGAACCGAACCGAACTTACCTTAGGTTTGAGTTTGGTTTGAATTAATTTCGAACCGAACCTAGTTTGATTCGTTTCGAACCGAACCCATTTCGAATCGAATTAATTGTGAACTACACATTTTTCGAATCGAACCTGAATCAAATCACGAACTAAATTATTTTTTAGCAGCCCTAGTTATACCGTTAGTTTATACATTAATTTTTTCTCGCGGGACAAAATTCACATGGCTTCCTTTTACCGGTATGAACTATGAAATAAGTGTTTTTAAGTTGAAAAATTGTTCATGAAAAAATACATCAGAGATGACTTTCCTGGTATGAACTATGAGAGACGACCGAAGAGAGAGGAGTGACAGTCATCTAGGCCGGAGAGAGGAGTGATAGCCGGAGAGACAGCCAGTCGCCGAGAGCGTCGGCTAGATTTTAGAGCTAGAGGGAAAGTGAGTTAGGGAGAGGTGGAGAGAGAACTAGGTTATTGAGATTTGAGAACGAGGGAGTATCGGCTAAGTTAAATTATGACTCTCTATCTTGGATTTTAATTTCATCAGGTAAATGGATGGCCGGTAATTTTATGAGATTCAAACCACAAAAAAATCACGAACCTATTTCGATCGAACCAGGCTAGGTTTGAGTTTGGTTTGAATTAATTCCGAACCGAACCTGGTTTAGTTCGTTTCAATTCGAACCCATTTCGAATCAAATTAAACTCGAATCAAACCCGAATCGAATCACCAACCTCGAATTTTTTTGCCAGCCCTAGTACACATCTTTATCTCAAAGATCAACTTTTCTCAAAATAAATAAATAAATAAATAAAAGAAATATGATCCTATATTTTTCTCTAAATATACAATCAAAGAATAATTGATCCACCACATAGCGCTAGTTAAACCTTGGTTGGATATAATCCCTGGTCCAAATGTGGTCAAAGCGTTTTATCTGTTGACCCAATTTTGTCAATATATTGTTCAAAAATGGTGAAGAAAGAACAACACAGAAAAAAAAAAAAAAAAAAGGAATCTAGTGGGACTCATGCATTAAATGTTCTAACCACTAGATTTCTAGGATGCATGTACCATTGATGAATATGGCTTTATGATATGCAGAGCATTTTATGTTAAGAAAAGCAAAATTTTAACGGCTACTGTTCAATTTTTTTTTTGTCAACGTAGAAGTAGAAAACTGTCATTTAGACATGTCTTCAATTGTAACTAGTGCTAATGTGGCACCTTTCTGTTCTTTAGCCCAAATAAACACATATTCTTCTTTCAATTAATTGAACACAATAGTTGGTGGTCCAAATAGATTTCAATTGGGGTTAAAATGTTTCAATTTTTTTTTGTCTCCACTATATTTTATTTTAAAATTTTAATAGCTTAAAATTAAAATTAAATGTCAAAAATATAATATTTTTTTTGAGGAAACCAAAAAAAAAAAAAAAAATTGATCTAATTGTTGATCTATATTATTTTGTATAGGCATATGTAAAAGATTACAGCATTTTTTTTTTATTTGTATCAAAAGTTTTTAAAAATATACTAATGATTTCTGAATGTTAATATTTAACTCATTAATTCATATAAAACAAAATCAACAAATGATAATATTTTATGTGTATCTAGAAAAAAATAATATAGAAGTATAGAACCCATCTAACATTTTATTTTAACATTAGAATTCTAAAAAAAATTATTATTAGAAACTAAAAAAAAAAAATGAAGGCATTTTTAACCTGCTTCCTTTTAATCAATCCAGATTGTGCCAAAAGAAAACCTTTTTCATGAATTTTATATAAAAAAAAAAAGAACGCCAAAGAGGATAATTCTGTGATACCAATCTCAAGCTTTAGCTTAAAGAGAACATCATAACAAAGATAATAGTTTCAATTATTTTTTTTAAAATACTAGAAAATGACAGGGGTACGTACTCGGTCATTTTCTCTGATCCATGATAAGGTACGAGAAATTAATTTAATTGTAAGAATTTATCAATTTAAACACCTTTCGTTTTTGGAAAGTAGATAGAAAAGGTCCTAAAAGCAGAGTTCTACTTTCACTTTCTGATCTGATTCTGATGCCAAAAGACATCAAGAAATTTTTATTTTATTTATTGATTTATTATTATCTTTTTTTCTTCTTTTTGTTTCTTTTATATATATCCAGCACTTGGATACATATTACATGTAATATCTAACATTAACAAAGTGATATATACTTTTCATATATATATATATATATATATATATATATATATAGAGGTGGGCTACGGTGAGTTGCGAAGTAAAACGCGTTTCTACTTCATGCCGTATTTTTATTTTGAAAGTCCAAACGACCGATCCGAACCGTTAGATGTTTAATTCATATTGAAATGTGCTTGGAGACCAAATTTTATATTTTTTAGAATTTTTTTACTATTTATTAAGAAAATTCCAAAATTGCTGCTTTGCTGTGAACAGTAAAATTTTCTGGACCATCAGATCAGCGACTTTCAAAATTGCTTAATAAATAGTAAACAAATTCCAAAAAATGTAAAATTTGGTCTCCAAGCACATTTCAATATGGAGAACAAGATGAACGGTTCGGATCGACATTTTGAACTTAAAAATCGCAAAATATGAGCGTGAAGTAAAATAGTCACTTTACTTCGCAACTCACCGTAGCCCATCTCATATATATATATATATATATATATATTTTGAAAAATCCATAGCAGAAGCTAATTTGTTTATATAAATTAACAATTAACAGTTTTTTGTTTATATTTTAAATTATTATAAGGATTCATATCTTTTAGTCTCTTTATAAAATTATTACAGTAGCTATTTTAGCTTTCCATTCTCAATTTTCTAGTTTCTGAAATACAAAATTGCATAGAAATTTACATAGCAATCCAATGGAATACCAATTATTTCTATTTTCTTACAAGTTTCTCTGTTTCTTCTCAGCTCCATAACAAATCCTTTTTCTGTAATTAGAGTTGGTGGCTTTTCTCTATCCTATCAAAACTAACCATGCATGCAAATTAAATTCAGTGTATACCAATTACATGTTATCAGTCTAACCCTTCTCTCTCTATATATATATTACCTCTTTCTCGTACTATTTCACAAGCCCAACATCTCTCTTTTTTCCCCTTAATTCAACACAAAACTTAGAGAGAGGAGATGAACATAACAGCAAATGGGCAGTCATGGGTATCGCCTGGTTTCCGTTTTCACCCGACCGAAGAAGAGTTGATTAACTATTACTTGAGAAAGAAACTCGCTTCAGACACGATCGGTCTCGATTTCATTTGCGATGTCGATCTTAACAAGCTTGAACCATGGGACATTGAAGGTATATATATCTCAGTCATGGCATTTGTATTTCCATAAAATATAAACATTAACTATTTTTTCATTTCTTTTGATAGAATATATAATTTTGTCTAGTAGTTGTGATAATTATTTTTCTTCTTAGAATTAAAATATTGGCCTTACAAGACTGACAAGCATTATTCACAGAAAATGTTGTAAATTAACATAAGAAAAATTTGTTAGCAAAACAAAACCTTTTTCTTAAAAATAATGGTAATTAAGAAGTGTAAAATTAATTTAATTGATTGTGACTTTACACAGAGAAGTGTAGGATAGGGACATGGCCACAAAATGAGTGGTACCTTTTTAGCAACAATGGTAAGAAGTACCTGTATGGTACACGAACCAACCGTGCAACTGCATCGGGTTTTTGGAAGGCCACAGGCCGAGACAAAGTCATCCGAACGAGCTTAGGATGTATTGGTCTGAGAAAGACACTGGTATTCTACAAAGGTCGGGCCCCACATAGCCGGAAGTCCGACTGGATCATGCACGAGTACCGGCTTGATAACAACATAGACAACAATTCACAAAGCACCATTGTAAGTTCTTAAAAAAAAAAAATTATGGGTAATTAATTACAAATTAACTAGGAAATATCATGTATGATCATTACATAGTTATATATAGAAATAGAAGATTATAAGCTTAAATGCTCATAGACACAATGTTTTATTGAAATTTTATGTCATAATTTTCTTATATACATTTTAAGTTAATTTATTGCGTTATCAAGCATGCATCCTTGCTTCATCATTTTTAAACAATCAAATAAGAAGCAGTTTACAAATCTTATAAGTTATTGTAAAATTTGTATCTGCACCTTTTTGATAACTTAATTAACAAAGGAGCTTAGGCTTTCTATTTTAATTATATTCAACTTTCAAGTATGCTGTATCTTTCATACGGAGAGCATTACCTTAATTCGCACTCGCTTTTATAGTTATCATTGGATAAAATTTAACAATGAAATGATTAGTTATAGTGACATTGTTGTTCATTTGTAACAGATACCATATTCAATTAAAGAAGCAACACAAGATGAAGGATGGGTCATTTGTAGAGTTTTCAAAAAGAAGATACACTTCCATAGTAAAGCATTGCATGACATTGACAACAATTATTCCCTAATGGACATCTCCAGTAATGACAAGCTACATAATCTCAACATTAGCAATCTAACCCCTGAAAAATCTCTTTTTAACACTACCACCATGCATGAAAGATTTGCACAATTCCAACCTCAGAAGAATTCGACTGTAACATCGGTGCCAACCGACTGGGCTACACTCGATAAGTTTGTCGCTTGTCAGCTTAACGGCATGTCGCCAGATACGTCGAGTTGTATCAACTCGTGTATCCTTCCGATTCCCTCATGAATTCGACCGTTATGACTTCTGTTATATATATATACCGGGCTGCAAAAGAGTGGGCACATATAATCCTACCTTTGCAAAATTCACCCCTCTAATATAATTAGGGAATAAAATGTTTGTAATGTTAATAGAAAATAGCTAGGTTTGTAAAACAGAGTAGATTATTACATAACATAGCTCTGTTTGTGTTTGGCAGCACAACATGTGAAATTTCAATTGGTTCTCAATCTCAAAGATGTAGCTGCAATCGAAAGAATAATATCTTAAGTATATAATGTGTGTTTAATTTAATGTCATTGAACAAATTAACTAATTAATTGAGCATTTTCGGAGCATTAAATTGCAATCAAACTCAGCTAAATCCCCCCCAAAATAATTTAATTTCTCTATTATGTGAATTTCTTATCTTGCAGATCCTCTGTACGGAAAACTATACAACTATATGTGTAAAGGATTAACATAATATTAGAAATGGGTTTGAATTGATTTGTTACATGTTGAAAACAAATATGGAAACACAACAGAACCGACACGCCCAGGAAAACATGTTGCTTGTGTTAGGATCTAAATTAGTATGTATTGTGGTGTTGGCGTCCGAATCTGCTGTAATTCCGGGATGAATTAAGGATCCTGCAATTTCAATATCAACTGTTAATTTTTTTTTTGTGTACAGATCTCGAAAACATTATTAAAAAAGTAAGTTTTTATGCACACATCTAGAGAAAGATCAATGGTTGGGATCGGGATTACAGAGTCCTAAAATTCCCTGAGAATTACAGTAAATTTATTTTCGTGGTGTTGTGACAGTCTTGTTGTGATTTGAATTACGTGTCGTTTTCTGCTGTGAGTAAGTTTGATTTATACGTGACGTGTCGTACTGTGTTGTGATCAAATTTAAAAAAACGGTTACGACACGTGAATGGTCATGGTACATTAGTTCCGTTGTGACTACATATGGTGTGTTCAAACGTGACTGGTTACGTTTAACAATTTTTTTTCATAATTTACGTTAGTTTATTCAAGATTCACTATTTGATCAATATTTAACAGTCCAAATTACAGAAGATTTGCGTGACCACGTACCGTGCCGTAATAGAATATTTTGCATGACTTGTCATATCGTAACAAATTTTTAAAAGATGATCACATCACACGAATGATCACAGCACATGATACGTAAATCATGACATGTGACCAACATACATGACATATCATGATAAAACAGTACTATGTCGTGATATATCCGGTCATGCTCTAATTTTTTAAGATTCCTAGCTCGTGTGGAATTCGTATCCTCTGCATTAACTCAAAAAGAAATCTTTTGAGTTAATGTTTATGGACTGTCAGATCAGCTTTAAAATTTATTTAGATTAAATCTACACTAATATTTATAGGCCGGAGTCAGATAGACTTCATTTACAATTAGACGGTCCAAATACATTAACTCAAAATATTCTCTTTTGAGTTAATGCAGACGATGTGGACTCAGCATCGTGTTGCAGTGGACCTTGATGAGTGTGTATCCTTTGAGATATCTCAACTTTTGCGTGACCGACGTGTCCGGTGCCTATTGGGGGGTAATATAGGGGATCAGTATTATGTGTGCTTTGAGATTCGTGCAGAGCGTATTTAAATGGTTGAGATTTTCCATAAAGTCACTCAAAGTTTGTGATATCTCAGAGGATACGAATTCGGCCTTGATCCCCATCTTTCGCTGAATCAGTATGTGCCACGTGCTGTATTTATTTGCGATTGCATATTAGGATCTTCTACGGCTAAATTTTCTATGACTTTCATGTGGAAGGTTGTAATAAGTTGATTTCGTGACAAACTGACAACCATACAGAAAGTTATACCTGATCAGTGACACAACTTTCTCTTTAACTGATGGAAAAAAATGATGGTTATTGCGTAATTTTAAAAACAATAATGAGTTTTTACATTGTGTTGTATTAATTAATACTAATTTTTTTTTATCGTTCTTGTCGTTTGTCTTTTTAGTATGATTTAATATTATTGATATTAACTTCTCTAAATTAAGGAACTTTTTCAAGTTCTTAAATACTATGTTGATTATACACTTATTTTGAATAATTTTCATGTGAAAATATATGTGAATGAATTGTCCAGTTGCATTGTGACATTAAATTATCATTGCAATTTTTATACTTTTAGATTGTATGACTTGAAATTAAAATTTACTTTGATTCACTAAGCCTCTATGTTGCTATATATGAGTAAATAGTTTTTACACCTTTATTAAAAATTATTGAAATATTATTGTGCTAAATATATTGTATTTATTCAATAGAAAATTTATAAGTTATCGAAAATTATTGAAAAAAATATTATGCTAAATATCATTGATTATTTGTTCTTTTGTCAATTTCATATAAGGATGAACTGTCCTTGGAATGTGAAAAATAAAAAGGAGGTCCGAATTTATTTTAAAATTTTCACAAAATTGTTGATGTAATATGATAAAACTACTTAATTTTATTTCTATGATAACCAATATAATACCAAATCAAATTATATCGAGCTAAATTTCTGTTGATTTTTTATGGGTAATTGGTGGAAGGCTCTAATAATAACACTTACACAATCCAATTGTTTACAGACTCTGTTTTCCAGCCCAAAACCCAACACGTGCCCCAAAAAAAAACGAAGGGCATTTATGTAATTTCACTAGCTTGCGAGCGAGTTAGCAGGCGATGGATTCAATCAACTGAGCTAACTCAAAGTTTGAGTTTAAATCCTAACCGTCCGATCTGCTTTAGATAAGGGCCTATTAGGCGCAGGGAAAATTTATGAGAATTGATGGTTTTGGAATCGGATTCTCAAATTTTTTTGATAAAATTAGACTTTCAAATTTCATTCCACACGACAACGTTTTATACAAAGAAACGAAGCTAAAACTCAAAAAAAAATCTCTGTTACATGAGCCAACGTTTTATAAAAAATGAAAAAAAGTGAGAGAGGGTAATTAATAGCTTGGACTTAAATTAAAAAAAAAAAATCCGTGACACATGAAATTTCATTATATTCCGGGTTTGGTTTCGAACACATTCTAAAATTGTGAAAATATAAATTTAAAACTAAATAATGAAATAATATTTAAAAAGTTATTTAAAGAAGAGATTTTTTTTGGGTACAATTATGAAAATGACCGGCCATTTTTATTAATACCCTTAACAAAAAATTTAATTTTAAAAATGTCATTTTGTATCATTTTTTGTCAAAACTACCCGGACTGCTAGGCCCACGGGCGGCCCAAAAATCCAACCAAACAGCCCGTGGCTGGGGCGCCCCACGGGCCTTTTTTTTTTTTAGAGATCTTAGTATTTTGATTTAAATAATTTTGTGAAGAAATTTTTTTTTTGTTTAGAGTGTATGTCAAAAAATAAGACAATAGTTGATTTGAAGTATATTTTAAAGAACTAAATTATTGATTTGATTCCTTAAAATTTATATGCATACCAAAATCATTAACCATAGACAATAGTTGATATGCAATACAAACTCAAAAAGATCGAATCAATTAGAAAGTGTCTAAAGAAATCAAATTCAAAATTCAAAATTTTTTCATCTCATTAAAAAAAAATCCATCTTTCAGATTATTTACAAAATATTTAATACATTTCTATAATAAAAACTTTTACCATAGATTTTGGTTACAAAAAATTATTAAATAAAAAAACGACTGTACTTAAAAAATGAAAAAAACAAACACTTGCACACATAGTTTATAGGTGATTTGATTCGAAGAGGAAAAAATATGAATAATTATAGTCATTTTTGCACTCCAGTTTTTCTTTTGTCCTCGTAACTACAGTAGAAGAAGGTTATATTATGGTCTCTACTAATTTTATGGCCTTCTTTTTCAGTCACTGCATTAGTTTATGCGTCAACTTTCATAGGTATAAATACTTGAAAAATAAGAGATTAATACTTGCAAAGAAAGATATTAATATTTTCGTGCGTAACTTGATATGATGATCCTCTCTTTTCAGTCCTCCAATAGTCTCCACGTCAACATTCCTCTAATGATGTAGTGGGGATTGATACAGGGACTAAACTGCAAAAGTGATTGCACCAGCATGTAGAGCATTAAAAAATACACAGAATTGATATAAATTTCAACTTATTTGGATTTTTCTACAGTTAGTTATGAATTTTCAAAGTTTAATTTTTGAAAAAACTTTAAACATCTATAACTTTGGTTAGGAAAGTCGGATTTACTTGTATGAGCACTTTTCGAAAAGGGGAGGACGAGACGGATCCGATTTTGCCTCGGTGGTACACCAACATCGTCGTATCAAAAGCATCAGAATTTCAAAAAAATATCGTTTAGTGCCTCAAAAATCCAGTTTAAGTTTTCGTTCGACGGTAGGCATTAAAAAATAGCGATTTTCAAACCATCTTAATAAATAGTAAAAAAATTCAAAAAAATATAAAATTTGGTCTCCAAGCATATTTTAATATAAATTAAACATCTAATGGTTTAGATCGGATATTTGGATTTCGAAACTAGAGATATGAGCACGAATTAAAATGCCCCGTTTAATTCACGAAGTAGCGTAGCCTTACTCTACATGTATATATATGTATATGTATATGTATATGTATATGTATATGTATATGTATATGTATATGTATATGTATATGTATATGTATATGTATATGTATATGTATATGTATATGTATATGTATATGTATATGTATATGTATATGTATATGTATATGTATATGTATATGTATATGTATATGTATATGTATATGTATATGTATATGTATATGTATATGTATATGTATATGTATATGTATATGTATATGTATATGTATATGTATATGTATATGTATATGTATATGTATATGTATATGTATATGTATATGTATATGTATATGTATATGTATATGTATATGTATATGTATATGTATATGTATATGTATATGTATATGTATATGTATATGTATATGTATATGTATATGTATATGTACATATTTATACATATGTACATATATTATAAAAAAAATTATATATATGTATATATGTATATATGTATATGTGTATATGTATATGTGTATATATGTATATGTGTATGTGTATATATGTATGTATATATGTATATGTATATGTGTATGTGTATATGTGTATATGTTTATATGTGTGTATGTGTATGTGTATGTGTATATATTATACATATATTATAAAAATCAGAAAAAAAAAAAGAGATCAACAAGCTGTCAGAACTTAAATTTTTTTGAATAAAAGTCAAGTCCTTAATTAGTGTTATATTTAGACTTGTGATATCCAACTGACAAATAAAATCAAAGTTCACCAAAAAATAAAAAATAAAAAATAAAAATCATAGTTATAAAGAGTTACGACATCACTTCATAAATATATCAAATGTTTTATTTTTTGGCATACACTCTAAACAAGAAAACTTTTTATTCACAAAATTATTTAAATCAAAATACTAAGATCTCTAAAAATAAAAAAGGCCGTGGGGCGCCCCAGCCACCGGCGGTTTGGTTGGATTTTTGGGCCGCCCGTGGGACAGGTGGTCGGGGTAGTTTTGACAAAAAATGGTACAAATGACATTTTTTAAATTAAGTTTTTTGTTAAGGGTATTAATAAAAATGGCCGGAAAAGGACTCTTGTATCATTTAACATCGATGATCATTATTTTGGATAATATTGAACGTACAATAGAATAATTTAAAATTAAAATCAGTGGTTACCATATGTAGTCATCAATTTAATTAACAGTTATCATGTAATTGATAAAATTGATTTAAATCAGTGTTGTAAATAACAGTATGCAGTTGTTGGATGGACATAGTACCGTCAAACGATTAATTATGAATAATCGGCTATAATAAAAAATAATCAGCCAATTAATCGGAAAAATCCGTGACAGTTTGGTCGCTGCCAACGACTAGTCAGTCGTTTTTTACAACACTGATTTAAACAATGTACATTTTTCTTTTCTTAACTTTTTAATAGTAAAAGTTATTATAATAATTTTGAAATTAAACTTTTAGAATTTCTGAAGCCCAATTTTAAAACTAGATAAAATTATAATTTTTAATCCACTAAAAGAAATTATACATAGCCCTAACATAATCCAACCGCTTGGGGACATTTTTCCAGCCCATAAAGGCAAAAACCAACATTTGGCAAAGAAAAATGAAGGGGTATTTATGTAATTTCCAACGTGTCAGTTATTGTCTTTTGTATTCTCCAGTGGGACCCACTAAGATTTACTTTCATTCTCTTTTGAGATTTGCTCGGACAAATGCGACTCGTCACTCGTACAAGTTAAAAGAACAGTCCAAATTCACTTATTAGAGAATCATTTTAAAAATTCCCCTTTGAATACGAATTCACATTTGGTCCCCAATAAAACCCAATTTTTTATTAGTACCTTAAAAAAAAGTTTTTAATGAAAATGCTGTCGATTTTTTTTTTTTTTTTTGAAACTACTCCAACTGCCCTCTACTGGAACGGCCCACTCTGAAGACCTGACTGCCCCAGGTAGAGGCGGTTCGCTAGGAAGATCTGGCCGCCTCAGACAGGGGCAATCGGCTATAGAAGTAGTATATATTCCTTTTTTTTTCCTCTCTCCTTCTCACTTCAAACTCATTTCAATATCAGAGCAAAGACAAAGAGAAAGAGAGGGAGAAAGAGAAGAAGAGAAATGCAATTTCGGACGATTTTTTGAATGACTACAGAATGTTTCTTTAAAATTACTTTTTAATTATTTTGTAATTACTCATTAATTAATTTTAATTACCCTCTAATTACTCTTGAATTAGCTTTTAATTACGTTCATTAATATTAGATAAAAGCCACTGTAAACAGTCCAATTTTATTTTATTTTTTAAATGAAGTTCGAAATCAAACCATCTAACTGAGATAATATCCGCAAAGGGTCCATTCAATTTTTGAATTTGTAAACTCTTACAAAAAGAAAATTGCCATTACCACTAAATTAAATGTTAATTTTTAACAGTCCAATTTAAGAAAGAATAATCCAAAAATTGCGTACATCATCCAATGAATTTCATACACGTAGAATTTTTTTTCTAACCTTATCTTCCTATAGAGAATAACAACAATATTTTTATTTTTGAAAAAGTTGCAAAACTATGTGTAAATGTAAATACACTAATCTATCTTATGCATAATTGGGCTACAAAAATGAAAGCTAATCATAAAT
The DNA here is from genome assembly GCF_964058835.1 of Carex rostrata. Lineage (NCBI taxonomy): Eukaryota > Viridiplantae > Streptophyta > Magnoliopsida > Poales > Cyperaceae > Carex > Carex rostrata. The sequence continues at coordinate 3,509,063 of NC_135945.1, read as the reverse complement.
TAAATAAAAGATCGACCATGCTCAAACAAAGGTTATTAGAATGCGAAAAAAAAAAAAAAAACAGAGATAGTAAAAGAAATGTAAAATTTAATAACAGAGTTAAATAAAAAATTATAATGACCAATTTAGTTAAAGTTAAAGTCAGGTCTGTGACTAGGGCTGGCAAAAAAGCGTGGCTCATGGCCTGCTTGGTATTCGTCCGTGATTCGATCAGTAACAACTTGTTCGTTAGTGGACCGAGTTAAAATTAGCTCGCTCGCCATAGACTCGAACTAGAATTAATGAGTTTGAGTTTGACCTGGCTCGGCACGAGCTATTTAATATACGTAGTTTAATAGTTTATTCGAATCCATTTACTTCGATTGGGGTATTATGGTTTATGGATGTTATAGCCAATATTATGGTAATTGTACTTTGGACTGTGCTTAAGTTGATTGGTAATTTTGTATAGAATATGTGTGAATTAATTAAGCAACTAAGTTAATATGTATGAATTTGTTTAATTTGATATGCATGAATTTATTATGTGAGTATTTTTGTATGAATTTAGGATTTGATATTTTTGTTTGTATGAATTTAGTTGTAAACTTAATTTATAGTAGTTGATTTGCTTAATTGCAGTTGAATTAAGAGTATTCCTAAATAATTAGTCATATAAATATTATTTTGTTTTAGCTACAATTGATAAGATGGGTAAGAAAATATACAAATTTAAGATTTAGCAGGAATGAAAATATACAAATTTATGAATCTACTAAGCTGTTAACGAGCTAGTTCAGCTCGCTCGGACAAGCCACGAGTCTTGAGTAACAATTTCAGCTCGAAACCTAAAAATTCAAACTCGCTCATTTAGTTTGATCCATAAACAAACTGATTACGAGTGACACCTAACTCGCTCTTTAGCAGCTCGTTACCACCCTATCTGTGACTGAGATACAAACTTTTACCTTTGAATATTTGAAAATGTAAAAATTGCTTTTATATACAGGACCAGCCATCCAATTTTTATTAAATATACCTCAACCAAATACAGAAACTGTTTCATTTCAAAAAGAAAGTAAAACTAATATAGCATATTTTATATATATATTAAACAGGCCTTTCTCATTTCTAACATTTGAAAAGTATATAAATGGCCCTAGCTAGGATCTTGTAATATGATTAATAAATGAAATGAACTCGGCGTTGGAAGAGCCACCATGAGCCACTGCCCCTCTGACAGCCTCTCCTAATTCCTTTGCTCGCTGTTTGATCTCCTCTCCTTTATCACAAACCATCACATCTTTTATAACCTTCTCTATCTCCCCTGCAAGCAAAATCTCTCTTCTACGGTCCCAATCTCTAACAATCACCCCAACCTTCAGATAATTTGATACTAACACAGAATTCCATGGCTGGTCTGAGTGCATAGGCCATGCTAACATTGGCACTCCCATGCTAATAGATTCTACACATGAATTCCATCCACAATGACTCATGAAACATGCAATCGCTTTGTGCGACAATATCTCTAATTGCGGCGCCCAATCTCCGATTATTATTCCTTTGCCGTGAATTCTTTCCATGAATCCCGAAGGCAATTTGTTTTGCCGACCGTTTTCATTTAATTCGGTGAAGGCATCGCCACGATCTGCTTCCCGCAACACCCAAACAAACCGCTGCTCACTGTTCAACAATCCGATTGCTAATTGTTCAATCTGGTTGTCGGAGATAGATGAATTACTTCCGAACGATACATAAATAACTGAACCGGGAGGTTGTTTGTCAAGCCAATCCAAGCAGTGATGTCTTGGCCTGGTTGTTTCTGTTATAACTGTTGGATTTAATGGACCGATGGCAAACACTTTCTTTCCCATATAATTGTTTTGTTGTTTCATAAGGAAGTCGAGGAACTCTCCTTCTAACAAACGACAAGTGTTTATGAGCATACCGGAGTCCTCTTGTCTCTCGCATCGGGTAAGCAACGCACGAAATTCTTCTGATATGCAATCATCCGTAGATGGTGCATTCAGGCCTAATGATCTTAGTAGGGCTCCAGCTGGACTATCTCGATCTTCCCATGGTAAAGCAGATGAAGGCGGTACACATTGAAAAGTGTACGATTCGCAATTTGGCAGTGTAGCAATTTCTGATTCTACAAAGGAAACCAAATAGTCGGATATGACGACGACGCGACGCGAAGAGATAGACAAGGAACGTAAAAGATCGCCCAAATGAGGTCGTACATGCTCGAACGCTTCAAACAAGGGCTCGAGATGAGAGCAGAAGAAGGGGGATGAGTTCGAATTGAGGTTTGGTGCAGGGGAGGCAAATGAAGGGATGGGTAGTTTGTGGAAACGGAGCGAGTCGATGGCGGAAGCATGCCAACCTTCAAGACGAGACGTCGCTTGATGGATGTGGATTGCAGGGGCTGCATAGTACACGGTCAAGCTGTGACCGGAAAGGGCAATGGAAAGGTGGAGGAGTTGGTTGAGGTGACCTTGAGCAGGGAAAGGCACCACCACAATGCTTACATCCGCTTTGCTTGCCTCCATGTATTCTTCAATTGGTGCTTGTTTGAATTACTGGTGAAGAAAGAATTGAAGATATTGCTCACAGCTCACAGCTCAGATGAAGGTATTTATTTATTTTTGCATTGACTAGTCATTAGTCAAACTTTTCAACTGCAGAAACACCCGCCACAATTAATGACAATTAGTCATGATCATGATGTTTAATAAAATTATATTGAACAAAAAATAATTACCATATACTCAAAAAAAATTATATTGAACAAAAACTAAGGACCATATAATCATGTACCAACAATCGGTTCGGTACATGGTGTTTTTTTAAGTAACCGATTGTGTTATCTTGTGGTAATGGGAGCGGTAGGTGTACCGAATTCAACTAATCCGTCATATATGCTTTGATTTGTCTTATTTGGATTTTTTTTTTAAATTATCTTAAATAATAATTTTATAAAATTGTATTAATTAAAAATAAATTAAGTTAAAATAAATTTACTTAATAAGTTTGATAAGGTAAATTAATTATTTTTAAAAAATTATGAGTTATTTACACATAATTTTAATGAAAACATAAAATTGTATGCATACAAAATAATCATTTAACAATATCTCATCGGTCCGATGAACACATACCGAGTAGAACGAGGGTGTTCTTACCAAGTTCCTTGGTGAACTCAAAGTCTAAAACCCATCAAATCGGCTTTAAATGATAAATCTGAACCGTTGAAACCCGCCTACCTTACCAGTGATGCGTCTATATATGAAAATTTTAAACATTCAAATTAATTTAGTATAAAGTTAAGCGGTCAAAAAACGTTCAAAAAATGAATGCATTAAAATTAATTTATTAACACCGATTGACTTTATATTAAATTAATTCGAATGTTTAAAATTTTCACATTTAGGCGCATCACTCGTAAGATAAGCGGATTTCAACAATTCAAATTCATCATTTAAAACTAATTTTACGAGTTTTAAACTTTAGTTCGCTAAAAAACTTAGTGAACTTAAGAACACCCTAGATCTACTCTTATATACCGTTATTTATAACACTCATATAAAATACTAATTAAGCATTACCTTAAAACAAAAAGAAATTATAATGATCATAGCCCTAATATAATCACATTTTCCCAGCCCAAAAAGGCAAAAACCAACATTTGGCAAAGAAAAATGAAGGGGTATTTATGTAATTTCCAACGTATCAGTTATTGTCTTTTGTATTGTCCAGTGGGACCCACTAAGATTTACTTCCATTCTCTTTGAGATTCGATCGGACTAATGCGACTCGTCACTCGTAGAAGTTCAAATAACAGTCCAGATTCACTTATTAGAGAATCATTTTAAAAATTCCCATTTGAATACGAATTCACATTTGGTCCCCAATTTTTTATTAGTATACCCTAAATAAAAAAAAAAGTTTTTAATGAAAATGTCGTGGATTTTTTTTTTTTTTTTAAATTGTCCCAACAACTGTTCCCTACTGGGACGGCCCACATTGATGACCTGACGGTCCGCTAGGAAGATCTGTCGTCTCAGGCAGGAGCAGTCAGCTATAGAAGTAGTATATATTCTTTTTTTTTCTCTCTCCTGCTCATTCCAAATTTATTTCAACATCAGAGCAAAGGCAGAGAGAAAGACAGAGAAGAGAAATGTGATTTCAGACGATTTTTTAGGCGATTATAGGTATTTTTTTAAATTACTTTTCAATTATTTGTAATTACTCATTAATTACTTTTAATTACCCTCTAATTACTCTTTAACTACTCTTTAATTAGCTTTTCATTACGTTCATTAATATTAGATCAAAGCCACTGTAAACCGTCCAATTTTTAAATCAAACCAACTGAGATAATATCCACAAATGATCCATTCAATTTTTGAATCTGCAAACTCTTACAAGAAGAAAAAATTGCCTTTACCATCAATTTTTAACCGTCCACTTTTTTTTTTGAAGGACAGTTGGCCAGTAGCCAGCTGTCGATATATTGAATAAGAAAAATTTATTTACATCTCCCAACGGGAGCTTTTTATCCTACTTTACACAATCTTAACTCGTAAATAACACACTGATTAGGGCCACGAATGATCGACCATGATCGTACGTTCCCATTCTATTCTTTACTCTCCTTTTACTAACAATGGGCTGACCACAAAATAGCTTCTTCTGTTGTTTCATTAATTAATATATTCGTCTGCTTTCTTTCCTGAGAGAAGATCCTCTGATTCCTCTCTTTCCACAAAGTCCAGAGCCCCGCCGCCCATGCCCCGTCCCATCTCTTCTTTTGTTCCCCTGATAGGGTGACCCTATTATTCCACCAAACTTCATGTGCAACCTCCGTATGTGTTGGTAGCCTTATGTTCAATGCCGCAAAGAGCCCCATCCAGAAAGCCCTAGCAAAGTTGCAATTCCAGAATAGGTGATCTCTAGATTCAACCTCCTCCGTTGTGCACATGACACACTCCCAATCAACCGCACAGCCCCTTTTTATTAGGTTTTCCCTTGTTAGCAATTTATCCGCTATGAATAGCCAAACAAATACTCTAACCTTGGGCGGTATTTTAAGTTTCCAGATAACTTTGTAGTATTCGCACCTGACTCCTTTTCGATGTAAGACCTTGTAGACTGATGCCGTAGTGAAGGTCCCTTCTGTCCATTTCCAGGTTAAGCGATTTGAGTTGTGGTCAAGATTTACCGAGCAGTCGAAGAAGGATGAGAATTCAGCTAGGGATTTAAGGAAGTATGATCCCTGCATTCCCAAGTCTGCTTGGTGTGAGATACCGTATAATTGGAGGAGAGTCTGCGCCCATAGACCATTTTCATCGTTGTGCAGTTTCCATAGCCACTTAACTAGCAGTGCCGCATTCTGGTCTGCTATATCTATAATCCCCAAGCCCTCCTCTTGTTTTAGAGCACACGTCCTTTCCCAGTTGACTAGGCAGTTGATTGGTTTACACTTGTCATTTCCTTTCCATAGGAAGTTCCTTCTCTGTTGGTCTATATGTTTTATCACCCATTTTGGTATCCTGAATGCTTGTGCATAATGTAGCGGAAGGGCCGATAGTACCGATTTAACTAGTACCAATCGCCCGCCATATGACAGGAGGTTGGACTTCCAACTCGCTATTCTGTTGTGGACCGCCAAAATGATCGGTTGAAATTGGACCTTAGACGGTTTTCGGATTGACAATGGTAATCCAAGGTATGTCATTGGTAGCTGGGAACTCGGGCTGGCTAGGATCCTCTGAATCACATGAGTTACTTGTGTTGGGACCGATATTGGTACAAAATTGCTCTTGGCCCTATTTATTCTGAGTCCCGAGAGAGATTCATATGTCTCCAAGACTAGCGTGAGGACTTTTAGGGTTTTTGGGTGTGCCTCCGTGATTATGAGGGTGTCATCTGCATACTGAATCACTGTGGCCGGAATATGGATCGGTGTGTGCATGTCTGGCCTTGAGTTGGATATGAACCACTTTAGCGAGTCCGCTACTATGATGAACAACAAAGGGGATAAGGGATCCCCTTGTCGTAGGCCCCTCTCATGTTTGAAGAAGCTCGTGGTGTCTCCATTGATTTTGATCGAGGAGTAAGACGATTTGAGGATACTCAGTACCGTTGATAACCACCTCGGCGGAAATCCTCTTTCTATGAGTAAATTTGTAAGGAAACACCAATCCACCATGTCGAAGGCTTTCTCAAAGTCCACCTTATAAAGCACAGCCGGGGTCCTGTTGGCATGCGCAGCGCAAAGTAGCTCTCTTGCTATCAAAAAAGATTCTATCAGCGACCTACCTTTTACAAAGGCAGTTTGTGTGTTAGATATGATGCATTGGAGCTGTGGTTGCAGTCTGTTTGCCAAGATTTTTGTGATTAGACGGATGACGGTGTTAATGACACTTATCGGTCGATAATCAGCAATTCTATTTGCTCCTATCTTTTTAGGCACCAGCGTGATCGCCGCTCTATTCAGGCAAGAAATATCTAGTGCTCCATTGTGCAGTGTTGTTACTAGCTTAATCAGATCCTCCCTGATTATTTCATAGAACCTCTGGTAGAATTCTATTGGCAGACCGTCAGGCCCACTAGCCTTCTGCTTCGGCATCTGATTGAGTGCCAATAAAATCTCTTGACTCATGATATTGTCATCCAAGTGGAGCAGCTGCTGTTGGAGTTTAGGTCCCACTAACCCCGTCAAATCAAAAGCCGGTCTGTTCTGGCGGCTCTGCCCCAGTACCTGCCGAAAGTGATCCAGAACGAATTGTACGAGGTGGTGTTGCTGTATCTCTGAACCATCCTCTGCAGTTAGAGATAGTATAGCATTCCGATTTCTCCTACCGTTAGCCACTGCATGAAAATAGGCCGTATTCTTATCCCCCAGATTTAACCATCTGCACCTAGACCTTTGTTTCCATTTTTCTTCTTTTTCACTTGACAGCCTGAAAATGTGCTCCCTGAGTGAAATTCTCAGTTGCATTTCAGTCCTATTGAGTTGTCGGTGCTCTTCTGCTCTATCTAACTGTCTGAGAACCCATTTGGATCGGTTGAGATAGGTTTCAGACGAATTAAATTTTTCCCGTGCCCACTTTTTCAGTGCTCTCTGAACTGCAAAAATTTTGAGTTGAAAGGTTTTGGCAATGTTACCTCTATCCAGAACAGAAGCCCATGCGGTCGCCACAATATCTCGGGTTTCTTGATAATTCAGCCAGAATAGCTCGAATTTGAAGGGCCTTTTTGCTAGGTTCCCGTTAGATGCAATGAATGCCAACCATAGCCTTTCTGAACCTATCAAAACAATCTCCTCGAGCTTGGTTTGACAGGTCCAGAAAGGCTATGGTTGGCATGGAGTATCAGCAGATCAATGCCGATCATACTGTGTTCTTTCGACGAGATGGAGGCCATATCACGATGCTTGCCGTGTATGTGGACGACATGATTATCACGGGCGATGATGAGAATGAGATTGCTAGGCTAAAGGTGAGATTGGGGAAAGAGTTTGAGGTGAAAGACCTGGGACATCTGAGATACTTTCTTGGGATTGAAGTGGCTCGTGGGCCAAAGGGGATTGTCCTGTCTCAATGGAAGTATTGCGTACATCAGTGTCAAATTTTCATACACTTTAAAGAATTTTTGCGTACATCAGCGTCCAATTTTCACTGAATTTGAATATACCTCAACCAAACAAAGAAACTGTTTCATTTCACAAAGAAAGTAAAACTAATTATATAACAGAGTATGACTAATATAACATCAGTGTCATTTCAGTCTATATAACACCAACTCCCAAACCTATTAAATCAAGTTCAAATGGTGAATTCAAACCGTTCAAACTAATTTACTTTATGAGTGATGCATTTACATGCAAACTTTTTATATTTTGGAGTTATTTTAGTATCAAATCAAGCGGCAAAAAAATTGAAAAATGAATGCAATAAAATTAACTTAAAAACTCACACATTTGACCGCTTGACTTGATACCAAATAAACTCAAAAAATTATAAATTTTACATGTAAACGCACAACTAATGAAGTAGATTGGTTTGAACGGTTTGGATTCACTATTTGAACTCGATTTGATAAGTTTTGAAGTTGGTGTTATATATAGACTGAAATGACACTGATGTTATATTAGCCATACTCAATATAACATCTTTAATTTATACATATATTAAAGATGCCTTTCTTATTTCTAACATTTGAAAATATATAAATGCCCTTAGGATCTTGTAATATGATTAATAAATGAAATGAACTCGGTGTTCGAAGAGCCACCATGAGCCACTGCCCCTCTGACAGCCTCTCCTAATTCCTTTGCTCGCTGTTTGATCTGCTCTCCTTTATCACAAACCATCACATCTTTTATAACCTTCTCTATCTCCTCTGCAAGCAAAATCTCTCTTCTACGGTCCCAATCTCTAACAATCACCCCAACCTTCAGATAATTTGATACTAACACAGAATTCCATGGCTGGTCTGAGTGCATAGGCCATGCTAACATTGGCACTCCCATGCTAATAGATTCTATACATGAATTCCATCCACAATGACTCATGAAACATGCAATTGCTTTGTGCGACAATATCTCTAATTGTGGTGCCCAATCTCCGATTATTATTCCCTTGCCGTGAATTCTTTCCATGAAACCCGAAGGCAATTTGTTTTGCCGACCGTTTTCATTTAATTTGGTGAAGGCATCGCCACGATCTGCTTCCCGCAACACCCAAACAAACCGCTGCTCACTGTTCAACAATCCGATTGCTAATTGTTCGACCTGGTTGTCGGAGATAGATGAATTACTTCCGAACGATACATAAATAACTGAACCGGGAGGTTGTTTGTCAAGCCAATCCAAGCAGTGATGCCTTGGCCTTGTTGTTTCTGTTATCACTGTTGGATTCAATGGACCGATGGCAAACACTTTCTTTCCGACGAAAGAATCGTTTTGTTGTTTCATAAGGAAGTCAAGGAACTCACCTTCTAACAAACAACAAGTGTTTATGAGTATACCGGAGTCCTCTTGTCTCTCGCATCGGGTAAGCAACGCAAGAAATTCTTCTGATATGCAATCATCCGTAGATGGTGCATTCAGGCCTAATGATCTTAGTAGGGCCCCAGCTGGACTATCTTGATCTTCCCATGGTAAAGCAGATGAAGGCAGTGTACACCGAAAAGTGTATGATTCGCAGTTAGATAGTGCAGCAATTTCTGATGCTACAAAGGAAACCAAATAGTCAGATATGACGACGACGCGACGCGAAGAGATAGACAAGGAATGTAAAAGATTAGCCAAATGAGGTCGTACATGCTCGAACGCTTCAAACAAGGGCTGGAGATGAGACGGGAAGAAGAGGGATGAGTTCGAGTTGAGGTTTGGTGCAGGGGAGGCAAATGAAGGGATGGGTAGTTTGTGGAAACGGAGCGAGTCGATGGCGGAAGCATGCCAACCTTCAAGACGAGACGTCGCTTGATGGATGTGGATTGCAGGGGCTGCATAGTACACGGTCAAGCTGTGACCGGAAAGGGCAATGGAAAGGTGGAGGAGTTGGTTGAGGTGACCTTGAGCAGGGAAAGGCACCACCACAATGCTTACATCCGCTTTGCTTGCCTCCATGTATTCTTCAATTGGTGCTTGTTTGAATTACTGGTGAAGAAAGAATTGAAGATATTGCTCACAGCTCATAGCTCAGATGAAGGTATTTATTTATTTTTGCATTGACTAGTCATTACTCAAACTTTTCAACTGAAGAAACACCCGCCACAATTAATGACAATTAGTCATGATCATGATGTTTAATAAAATTATATTGAACACAAAATAATGACCATATACTAAAAAAAAATTATATTGAACAAAAACTAAGGACCATATAATCATGTACCAACATTCGGTTAGGTACATGGTGTTTTTTTAAGTAACCGATTGTGTTATCTTGTGGTAATGGGAGCGGTAGGTGTACCGAATTCAACTAATCCGTCATATATGGTTTGATTTGTCTTATTTGGATTTTTTTTTTAAATTATCTTAAATAATAATTTTATAAAATTGTATTAATTAAAAATAAATTAAGTTAAAATAAATTTACTTAATAAGTTTGATAAGGTAAATTAATTATTTTTAAAAAATTATGAGTTATTTACACATAATTTTAATGAAAACATAAAATTGTATGCATACAAAATAATCATTTAACAATATCTCATCGGTCCGATGAACACATACCGAGTAGAACGAGGGTGTTCTTACCAAGTTCCTTGATGAACTCAAAGTCTAAAACCCATCAAATCGGGTTTAAATGATAAATCTGAACCGTTGAAACCCGCCTAGCTTACCAGTGATGCGTCTATATATGAAAATTTTAAACATTCAAATTTTAAACCCATCAAATCGGGTCCCCAATTTTTTATTAGTACCCTAAATAAAAAAAAAGTTTTTAATGAACATGTCGTCGATTTTTTTTTTTTTTAAAAAAAAACTGCCCCAACAACTGTTCCCTACTGGGACCGCCCACTCTGAGGACCTGACTGCCCCAGGTAGAGACGGTCCGCTAGGAAGATCTGCCGTCTCAGGCAGGAGCAGTCAGCTATAGAAGTAGTATATATTCTTTTTTTTTTCTCTCTCCTGCTCATTCCAAATTTATTTCAACATCAGAGCAAAGGCAGAGAGAAAGAGAGAGAAAAAAAAGGTGATTTCAACCGATTTTTTAAGCGATTATAGGTACTTTTTTAAATTATTTTTAAATTATTTTGTAATTACTCATTAATTACTTTTAATTACCCTCTAATTACTCTTTAATTAGTCTTTAATTACGTTCATTAATATTATATCAAAGCCACTGTAAACCGTCCAATTTTTAAATCAAACCAACTGAGATAATATCCGCAAAGGATCCATTCAATTTTTGAATCTGCAAACTCTTACAAGAAGAAAATTGCCTTTACCATCAATATTTTTTAACCGTCCACTTGAAAGAATAATCCAAAAATTGCGTACATCATCCAATGAATTTCATACACAGAATTTTTTTCTAACCTTATATTTATATAGAGAATAACAACAATATTTTTATTTAAGTTACCGTTTTCTTTCTAAATACACTAATCTATCTTATGCATAATTGGGCTACAAAAATGAAAGTTAATCATAAATTAAATAAAAGATCGATCATGCATGCTCAAACTAATGTTATCAGAATGCGGAAAGAAAACATAGATAGTAAAAGAAATGTAATATTTAATAACAGACTTAAAAAAAATAAATATAAATATGACCAATTTAATTACATTCAGGTCTGTCACTGAGATGCAAACTTCTACCCCTAAATCTTTGAAATGTAAAAAAATGCTTTTATATACTAGATCAGCCGTCCAATTTTTACTGAATTTGAATATACCTCAACCAAACAAAGAAACTGTTTCCTTTCACAAAGAAAGTAAAACTAATTATATAACAGAGTATGACTAATATAACATCAGTGTCATTTCAGTCTATATAACACCAACTCCCAAACCTATTAAATCAAGTTCAAATGGTGAATTCAAACCGTTCAAACTAATTTACTTTATGAGTGATGCATTTACATGCAAACTTTTTATATTTTGGAGTTATTTTAGTATCAAATCAAGCGGCAAAAAAATTGCAAAATGAATGCAATAAAATTAACTTAAAAACTCACACATTTGATCGCTTGACTTGATACCAAATAAACTCAAAAAATTATAAATTTTACATGTAAACGCACAACTAATGAAGTAGATTGGTTTGAACGGTTTGGATTCACTATTTGAACTCGATTTGATAAGTTTTGAAGTTAGCGTTATATATAGACTGAAATGACACTGATGTTATATTAGCCATACTCAATATAACATCTTTAATTTATACATATATTAAAGATGCCTTTCTCATTTCTAACATTTGAAAATATATAAATGCCCTTAGGATCTTGTAATATGATTAATAAATGAAATGAACTCGGCGTTGGAAGAGCCACCATGAGCCACTGCCCCTCTGACAGCCTCTCCTAATTCCTTTGCTCGCTGTTTGATCTCCTCTCCTTTATCACAAACCATCACATCTTTTATAACTTTCTCTATCTCCTCTGCAAGCAAAATCTCTCTTCTACGGTCCCAATCTCTAACAATCACCCCAACCTTCAGATAATTTGATACTAACACAGAATTCCATGGCTGGTCTGAGTGCATAGGCCATGCTAACATTGGCACTCCCATGCTAATAGATTCTATACATGAATTCCATCCACAATGACTCATGAAACATGCAATCGCTTTGTGCGACAATATCTCTAATTGCGGCGCCCAATCTCCGATTATTATTCCCTTCCCGTGAATTCTTTCCATGAAACCCGAAGGCAATTTGTTTTGCCGACCGTTTTCATTTAATTCGGTGAAGGCATCGCCACGATCTGCTTCCCGCAACACCCAAACAAACCGCTGCTCACTGTTCAACAATCCAATTGCTAATTGTTCGATCTGGTTGTCGGAGATAGATGAATTACTTCCAAACGATACATAAATAACTGAACCGGGAGGTTGTTTGTCAAGCCAATCCAAGCAGTGATGTCTTGGCCTGGTTGTTTCTGTTATTACTGTTGGATTCAATGGACCGATGGCAAACACTTTCTTTCCGACGAAAGAATCGTTTTGTTGTTTCATAAGGAAGTCAAGGAACTCACCTTCTAACAAACGACAAGTGTTTATGAGTATACCGGAGTCCTCTTGTCTCTCGCATCGGGTAAGCAACGCAAGAAATTCTTCTGATATGCAATCATCCGTAGATGGTGCATTCAGGCCTAATGATCTTAGTAGGGCCCCAGCTGGACTATCTTGATCTTCCCATGGTAAAGCAGATGAAGGCAGTGTACACCGAAAAGCGTATGATTCGCAGTTAGATAGTGCAGCAATTTCTGATGCTACAAAGGAAACCAAATAGTCAGATATGACGACGACGCGACGTGAAGAGATAGACAAGGAACGTAAAAGATCAGCCAAATGAGGTCGTACATGCTCGAACGCTTCAAACAAGGGCTGGAGATGAGACGGGAAGAAGAGGGATGAGTTCGAGTTGAGGTTTGGTGCAGGGGAGGCAAATGAAGGGATGGGTAGTTTGTGGAAACGGAGCGAGTCGATGGCGGAAGCATGCCAACCTTCAAGACGAGATGTCGCTTGATGGATGTGGATTGCGGGGGCCGCATAGTACACGGTCAAGCCGTGACCGGAGAGGACGATGGAAAGGTGGAGGAGTTGGTTGAGGTGACCTTGAGCAGGGAAAGGAACCACCACAATGCTTACATCCACTTTGGTTGCCTCCATGTATTCTTCAATTGGTGCTTGTTTGAATTATTGGTGAAGAAAGAATATTGAAGAGATATTGCTCACATCTCACAGCTCAGATGAAGGTATTTATTTATTTTTGCAGACTAGTCATTAGTCAAACTTTTCAACTGGAGAAACACCGCCACAATTAATGACAATTAGTAATCATGATGTTTAATAAAATTATATTGAACAAAAAATAAGGACCGTATACTTAAAAAATTATATTGAACAAAAAATAAGGACCATATATATTCATGTAGGGCTGTAAACGAATCAAAACTTACCTCAGTTTGAGTTTGACTTTGAATAAAATTCGAATTGAACTTGATTTAATTTGTTTCGAATCAAATTAATTTTGAATCAGATTAATTGCAAGCTACAAATTTTTCGAATCGAAGTCAACCGAATTATGAACTACATACAAAGTTTTTTTCTCGCGGTAGTTTATGCATTAGTTTTTTTTTTCGCTGAACAAAATTCACACGGTCTTCTTTTATCTTTCACGAATTCACACTAATAGATTATGGACCAGTTCAAGATTTTCTTACCTTTTACGCTGCTAGATTGATTAAAATCACGGTATGTACCTAGTCAAATGGAACTTATTCCATTATTAATTTGTTACGTTGCTGAAACATTTTCCTATTATAAGTTATTATTAATTATATTAATAATTTTGAGTTATGATATAATTTTAGTTTCTGCATTATTAAATATTAATGATTGAATCCATTAATTTCATTATTTGAGGTTTGAATTTAAATAGTTCGCGAATCAATTTCGAACGAATTATATCCAGTTTGAGTTAGATTTGAATAACATTTGAACTGAATTGGTTTAATTTGTTTCAGAATAAACTAATTTCTAATCAAATCAAACTCAAATCGAATCACGAACTACGAATTGTTTTGCCACTCCTATATTAATGCACCCACATTCGGTTCGGTACATGCTGTTCTTTTACGTAACCAATTGTGTAATCGTGTGGCAATATGAGCGATAGGTGTACCGAATACAACTAATCCGTCATATGCTTTGATTTATATGTTTTGATTTGTCTTATTATTTGGACCTTTTCTAAATGATAATTTTATGAAATTTTATTATTTAATAATAAATTAAATTAAAATAAATTTATTTAATAAGTTTCATAAGTAAATTAATTATTTTAAAAAATATGAGTTATTTGCAAATAACTTTAATAAAAATGTAAAATTATTTACATATTAATCACTTAATGATATTCCGTCAGTCCGATAAACACGTACCGTTATTTATAACACTGATATAAAAATACTAAGCATTACTCCAAAACAAAAAAAATTAATAAAAGACAAAAACCAACATTTGCTAAAGAAAAATGAAGGGGTATTTATGTAATTTCCAACGTGTCAGTATTGTCTTTTGTATTCTCCAGTGGGATCCACTAAGATTTACTTTCATTCTCTTTGAGGGTGTTCAGTAAGAGTCACAAGCTTAAAATTTAAGCTGTACTAGGAAGCACCCGTTTGACAATAAAGTTGAAGAATCGCTTTCTTAAGAAGACTTAAGCTTGGCAAATTGCTTAAGCCATGTATAACTATGGCTTAAAATCTTGGACAAGCTTAAGAAAAGTGGACAAAATGAGCACTAAGAAAGTAACTTTAAGCTTGACAAAGGAGCACCCGTTCGGCAAGCTTAAGACTCATTAGAGCACTAAGGAGCAGTAAGGAGCTTTAAGCTATGGTTGCCGAACACTACCTTTGAGATTCGGACTAATGTGACTCGTCACTCGTACAAGTTAAAAGAACAGTCCAGATTCACTTATTAGAGAATCATTTTAAAAATTTCCCTGTGAATAAGAATTCACATATGGCCATTTGGCATTTGCTAAAGAAAAATAGAGGGGTATTTATGTAATTTCAAACACGCCGCTTCTAAGCAGAATTCGTATCCCCTCAGGTTACTTGACTGAGTAGAATTGAATCGGACGGTCTGGAAATGGATTGGCACGCATCTCAAAGCACAATAATCCTGCCCCCTCTATCATCCCGAATCCCGACCGGATGAGAGTAAATCTGAGCTGTTCGATTCAATTGTGCTGAGTCAGGTACCTGGGAGGATATGGATCCAAGTTCTAAGCAAGTAGGAAGTTTTCCTCTGAGATATCTCAACTTTTGCGTGACCGACGTGTCCGGTGCCTATTCGGGGGTGATGTAGGGGTCAGTATTATGTGTGCTTCGAGATTCGTGTAGAACATATTTAAACGGATGGGATTTTCCATCAAGTCACGCAAAGTTTGAAATATCTCAGAGGATACGAATTCCAAGTTAAACGAGTGATCAGTGACTGAGAGCAGAAGAGAGGCTGCAATTCAAATCAAAATCTCTACGCTGGATAAGAAACACCTCCAATCACTTCTCATCGTTTCTCTTATCTTATACCCTTTCTTCTCTCTCTCTCTCCTTCCTCTATTCCAACTTGTTACCTCATTACTCTTAATTAGTCTTGCTAAGCCTTGATTGATTTTGCTTTCAGTTGATTGAGGAGTTGAGGCACCAGAGATGAACTCTGGTTAGAAAATGGCTACCCTCAAAATTTGCAGTGCCCAAGATGTTTTTGATTCGAAAAGGTACAGACTTTTAGGTAACAAGTCATTTGGGAATGTAGCTGATTTGGTTGGTTTCAATTCGCCATTTCTTAAATCAATTTGGGGATACCAGGTTAATGTTAGGTTAAATAATACTGGTAAAATTTGTCAAATTGAAGCTGTCCATGGGACCCAACTGGGAACAGATTTAGCTATCAGACCTCGAAATAGTGGTACTGGTATCGGCATCACACCATCGGTAAATCCAAAAGTGAAGAAAAGAACTCAAATTGATGATAATGTGAAAGGCATTAGAAGAAGATGCATGCATGTCAGCAAGCCGGTAAAGCATGTACCGCACAGCAAAAAAAGTTTCAGAAAAACAGAAGGAGATAATAGTCAGGTAGATGCTTATTTATCTACTGTTACTCCGGAATCTACTGTCAAGATGTGCAATTCTATTTTAATGAAACTCGAGAGAAATAACGATGGGGGGATACTTAAGTTCTTTGATTGGATGAGATCTCACGGTAAATTGATGAAAAATGCCGATGCGTACCAGTTAGCACTGAGGGCAGTGGCAAGGAGAGAGCACTGGCGCACAGCCAAGGAATTGCTCGAAGAAATGGTCTCAGTTTCGGAGTGTGAATTGAATGTGAAGTTATTTAATTCGCTCATATTTATTTGTGCAAAAAGGGGGCTTATTAATTGGGGGAGAAAATGGTACGATTTTATGTTAGAGGCTGGAGTGGTACCTGATATCGCCACAGTTGGTATGCTCATGGGAATGTTTCAAAGGGTTTCAAATGTTTCACAAGCTGAGCATGTTTTTGGCCAGATGAGAAATTATAAAATCAAATGTATAAGTGCCTATTCGTCCATGATCACAATTTATACCCGTTTGGGAATATATGAGAAGTCAGAGGAGATAATTGAAATTATGGATAAAGATAGGGTTATTCCAAATTTGGAGAATTGGTTAGTGAGGCTTAATGTATATAGTCAACGGGGTAAATTTAAAGAGGCTGAATCGGTGTTTCTTTCTATGAAAGATTGCGGCTTTGAACCAAATATTGTTGCTTATAACACGTTAATTACCGGGTATGGTAAGGGGTCAAATATGAGCGGAGCTAAACAGGTTTTTAATCGCCTTAATTCAACTGGGTTAACACCCGATGAGACCACTTATAGATCAATGATAGAGGGATTTGGCCGGGTTGACGATTATAAGGAGGCTCTATCGTTCTATAAGGAGCTCAAGAGATCGGGTTATACACCGAGTTCTTCTAATTTCTACACAATGGTGAACCTACAAGCAAGGCATGCTGATGTGGCACATGCAGTTGAGACACTAGCAGATATGCGTGCCGCGGGTTGTCAGTACTCAGTGATTATCAGTACTGTTATTCAGGCATATCAAAGAGTTGGTGGAGTGGAGAGAATTCTGTGCCTTCTAGAAGCTTCTATTTACCAGAATGTTCTCTCGGACCCGGCCTCTTGCTCCTTGTTAGCAGTGGCATTTGTCGAAAGTTCATTAATTGACCATGCTATTAGGATTTTGGATGAAAAGAAGTGGAGAGATTGCTCTTATGAAGATAACCTTTACCATTTGTTGATTTGTTCTTGCAAGGAGGCCGGCCAGTATGAGGATGCTGTTAGGGTTTATAACCACATGCCTAAAAATGGGTCCCGCGACAATATTCACATTGCATGCACCATGATCGATGTCTTCACATGCATGCGAAAATTCATTGGGGCTGAGGGTTTATACGTAAATTTGCTAAAATCTGGAGCTAAACTTGATCTGGTAGCATACAGTGTAGTAGTGAGGATGTATATTAAAGCTGAGAAACTACACGAGGCATGCTCAGTATTGGAAGTGATAGAGAAGAATGACAGAATTACCCCTGACATTTATTTGTTTCGTGACATGCTTAGGACGTACCAGAAACGCAACATGAAAGAGAAACTGGCAAGCAATTACTATTGGATCTTGAAAACTGGGATCCAATTAGATGAGGCAATGTACAATTGTATAATAAATTGTTGCGGCCATGCATTGCCAGTTGATGAAGTATCCCGACTGTTTGAGGAAATGATCAAATTAGGGTTTGCTCCAAGCACCATAACAATCAATGTATTGCTGGATATTTACGGGAAAGCCCGGTTATTGACCAAGGCCAATAGGGTGTTTCACATGGCGTGTAAACAAGGCCTAGTTAATGTAAGATCATACAACACTTTGATAGCAGCCTATGGGCAAAATAGGAAATTTTCAAAATTGGCATCCCTAGCACAACAAATGGAGAATGCGGGCTACCCGATTTCACTCGAGGCATACAACTCAATGCTAGATGCTTACGGCAAGGCAAATCTATTGGACGAATTCAACAGCATTTTGCAAAAGATGAAAGATGCAAGGTACAATTTTGATCACTATACTTATAACACCATGATTAATATATATGGGAAGAAGGGTTGGATAGAGGAGGTGTCAAATGTATTGAAGGAGTTGAGAGAGAGAGGTCTCGGGCTTGATTTATACGGGTATAATACTCTGATTAAGGCGTATGGTATTGCCGGCATGCCTGAAGAGGCGGTTGGTTTGGTGCAAGAAATGAGGAGTAAGAAAATAAACCCTGATAAGGTTACATATGCAAATCTTGTCACGGCAATGCGGAGAAACGAGAAATTTCTCGAGTCTGTTAAGTGGTCTCTGTGGATGAAGCAGATGAGTTCTGACAACTGAGTTGCTTTATTTCAATTTTTTTTTTTAATACTGTATGTAATAAGTTGTAATTTATTTTTTTGTTTTTGAGTTTCTTTTCTGTATGTATATCTTATCTTGTCAATTTGTCATAGAGGAAATAATTTAATTTGCTTTCCATCTACTTTATCTATATATTGATTTGTTTACCAAAACTGTTCAATACTGGTAAGTTGCTGAATTGTCATTTGTATCTTAAAAGAAATTGTATTGATACTTCTATTTTGTTCTTAAAATACATGTATATATAGGTAGTTAATAAGGTTATTTTCTGATAATATTTTTGCTAGGCCTTTTAATGGATCATTACAAACTATTATATCAGTTTATAATGTTTAGCATTGATACTCAGCAGGCCTCCAACCCAATTGATTACATCTAGTTATACCTTTGTGGGCCCAATTTGATCTGACCAATCAAATGCATTACTTTCCACAGCAACAACAAAAGATTTGTTGCTATTAAGGATCCAATAGCAAATTACCAGCAATACCAACTAACATCCAACAGCAGGCATCAATGAATGCATCATCTAAACTAGTTAAAAAAATGACTTTGTTTCAATAGACACCAAGAGTTGATGAGATTTGGTCATTGGTATTTGGAGATCTAGGTCCATATCTCAATAAAATCAAGGGAAAATTTTATGTGTGTCCTTCAAAAATCGTGAAATTATGTATTGATTGTGTTTGCGTTTACTTCACAAGTAGAAAGACGAATTATTTTGTTCTCACAAACTGGCCAATTAGAAATTGAGCATTTCACTTACACGAGCTATATATTTTTATTTTTTTAATAAAGAAAAAATGGACAGTTTATATATATAAATTTTTTTTTAATAAAAACACAATAAATTGGGTAATCTGTGGGTTTATGAAATTTAGAAGGGTAAACACAATATTATGAATTTTAGAAGGAGAAAGATGTAATTTCAAAGTTTTTGAAGATATCCATAAAATTCGTCCTAAATATTATTTTAATGTTGTTACTTGAAGTTTAGTTTCATTGGCATCATTTTGACGAAAAAGTCAACAATGTCTGGTGAGCTATGTCTGAAAAAGTAGAATTATCCCTAGCAATGTGGAATTCACATCCTCTCAGATTTGAGGATATTTATAATCGGACAGTTCTCTTAGCCTGACGCGAATCTTAAAACGGACCCTGCAGTCTTTACATGAACCAAATTGAGTTTGATCCGGCTGGAATTAATCTGGTCCGTCAGTTTTAATTTGCTTGAGTCAGGTACCTGGGAGGATACGGATCCTAGCAATGTCTGGTGAACAATGTCTTTGACATTGGGTATCATCCCTAGTTCAAGACAATAATGCCTGAAAAAGTAGACATTGGCCATCAATTTTTTTGTTGACCTTATCTCCAAAATGTATTTGATTGACTTTAATTGAGGAATTCAAATCATTGAAACCGAATACTTTACTTATGTATTTATATGCAAAAATTTATAAATTATAAAATTAATTTAGTATAAAGTAAAGCCGTAAAGAAAATGTTAAGTTAATATTAATATATTTATTTTTCATCTAATTTTGACCGCTTAACAATTATTTAAAAAAAAATTATAAATTTTGTATATAAATACATCACTTATAAAGTATATTAGTTTTGCCAGTTTGAATTTTTTGTTTGAAGTCAATCCAGTACATTTTGAAATTGAGCTCACCAAAAAATTTGGTGAGCTTAAGAACACCATAGTTCTACTCTTTATCTAAAAAGATTGAGTGAGTCTATGGTACTATGCATATTACAATTTGGCACCGTGATACGGCTCTATATTTGAGTTTTCAAATCCTAATGGTCGATCCTAACCGTTCATCTTGTTCTCCATATTAATATGTGTTTGGAGACCAAATTTTATATTTTTTGAAATTTTGTTTACTATTTTTTTAGATATTTAGAAAATCACTTGATCTGAAAATTTTGGACCATCCAAAAACAGTGATTTTTAATAAATCTAAAAAAATAGTAAAAAAATTTCAAAAAATGTAAAATTTGGTCTCCAAACACATATTAATATGGAGAACAAGATGAACGGTTAGGATCGACCATTAGGATTTGAAAACTCAAATATAGAGCCGTATCACGGTGCCAAATCGTAATATGCATAGTACCATAGTCCATAGACTCACTCAAAAAGATTTACATGGTGTTTGTATAAATATTCTGAGGTTTTGAAGGGTGTAGATTGAAATTTTACCTTTTTAAAACAACCTCGCAAACCTCATTATTTTTGTTTAGGGGGAATTTCACGTATAACCCTCAAAAACTTCAAAATTACGTATTTCCCCCTCTAAATTTGAAAATTACATATTCCCCCCTCTAAAGTTCAAAAACTCACATATTTACCAATTTCATTGTCTTATATTAAAACTCATTCTAAATATATAAAATACCTATTTTACCCTTCATTAAAAGTATAAAATGCCCCATCGAACTCAAATTTGAATCTGAAGGGTTTTTCTACCGTCCGATCCGCACGTATTGCAATAAGATTATTGTGTGTTCGCTTCAAGATTCGTACTAATCTAGCCCGCACGAATCTCAAAGCAATTTTGATCTGTGTGCATCGCATTAAGATCTGTGTACATTGCATCAATTTCAATGTTTGTTCGCTTCAAGATTCGTGCTAATCTAGCGCGCACGGATCTCAAAGCAATTCAGACGGTAGAGGAACCTTTATATTCAAATTGGAGTCAGATGGGTGTTTTATGTTTTTTAATAAAAGGGTAAAATATGTATTTTATAAATTTAGAATGTGTTTTAATAGAAAAGACAATAAAATGGGTAAATATGTGAGTTTTTGAATTTTAGAGGGGGGAATATGTAATTTTAAATTTTAGAGGGGGAAATACGTAATTTTGAAGTTTTTGAGGGGTATACGTGAAATTCCCCCTTTTGTTTAAGACGAATGAAGAATGCCAATTGCCAAAGATTAAGGTAAGGAATCATGTTTTTCTGTTCTCATTCTGAAGATAACTTATCTATAACAAGTGAACTGAGAGCTTCTATAGTTTATTTTTGACCCGTTATATATTTGTCTACAGAGATGCATCAATTTATTTTGTACTCGAAATTAACAAAAGGGTATACCTCCCCGAGAACTTTAGTTCGCTAATTTAAACCATTTAGTTGACTTTTAAAAGCCCTAAAACCACCTCACTTGGTTACAACCTTGAACCTTTTCCTATAAAAAATATGAGCTCGGATCCTCTCCAATTTTATAGTATTTATTGGAGAACCTGAAGAAGATTTTAACCGTAGGATTAGATTGGGCGGTCTAGTTTTGATCCAGGTGCCTGAAATCTGGGTAAATATTTTAACAGGGTATTTTTCACTTCATACAGCGTACCAACCACGCAGAGAGATGGTTTGATTCTATAGTCTGTGCGCTGCATGAAGTTAAAATTGCTCTGTTAAATTTCTCCATTCAAGTCTGTATAAGTGGAGAAGTGGATGAACTCAAAACTTCACATGCGATTTTAATTAATTATTTTCTTTTGTACTTCTTGTTAGTCCTGATCTGCAGGGACTTCTTTTTTAAAAGTAATCATCAAAATAGCTGATTTTGCACTAATGCCCTCGGAATTTTTTTGTTATACAACATCATGATTTTGTATTGAGATCATGTAAAGCAAAATTAACAAAAAGAATAGGAAAATAATAGATTTTTTTACCAACATGTTGGTCTAGAAAAGAATCAAGGTAGAGCGAGTTAAAATAAAACAATTCAGAATTCAAGTTCAAGCTCAAGCTGGCAAAAAAAGGGTCCAATCTGAGACAAATTCAAGCTAAATTTAAATTGATTTTGAGCAAGTCACGAGTTACAAAAAATTTCTCTAATAGTTTTACCGACATATTTAAGCAACTTTATATGGTTATAAATATATTAAAATAATTAATTTATTAACATAAAGTGTGAATTAATAAAATAATTCTTCATAAACCCAAAACGTATATTCTTTATTAGAACTAATTACTTCTTCTTGCCATAAAATTTGTCCCCCTTTGCATATAGAATTCTTAAATTAAGTACATTTATTATATTTTGCTATTTACAAATTATCTGGGGGTTTATTAGCAAATAGTACCCTGTTGTAGAATTTATTACTTGGCCTGTCACCTGTGTGTGACCTTCATTGGCAGATGGAGAAATAAACTAACTCTTTTTTAAGTCACCAGATACCTTCTATGAGAATTCATAAAAAAAGAAGAGAAAGAAGAAAAGAGAAAAACCAATCCAATTCACATCCCAATCTCAAGCCCTCCCAAATGCCATGGACTCAGAAACCCAGGAACTTGTTCACCGGCAATCGGTTGCTTCTGACGAGCCCGAGAAGCCGGAAGATGGGCCCGGGTCACATCAATCAACCCAGCATGGCTCCACATTCGGAATTGAGCTTATCTTACAGCCTGTCACATGGATTGCTATGCTCAGCCGGGAACTAAACCCGAGTTTCATTTTCGGTGTGTTCTTGGTCTACGGGCTTAGCCAGGGATTTACCGGGTCGTTCTCTCGGGTCGTGACGGATTATTACTGGAAGGATGTGCAAAAGGTACAGCCATCGGATGTGCAGATGTTTAGCGGGTTTTATTATATACCGTGGCTAATGAAACCCATTTGGGGTGTGCTTACCGATGCTTTTCCGGTGTATGGGTACCGCCGCCGGCCGTATTTCGTGTTTGCCGGTATGACATTTCTGAATTCTTTTTTTCTTTTTTTGTGTAGTTGATAATAATTGTTTTGTTTTGATTATTTAGTTAGTTGTCATGTCAGTAAAATACAGGCCTTAGTAAATTAGATGGTATTTCCTTTTCTTTGTTTATAGTTGGGTGATAATTAAATAAAACAAAAGGGTTTGAGGCCATTGTTGGTCTCAAATTTAAAAGGGAAGAAGCTTTCTTAATTTGGATTTTCATGATGGCATCTCAATTCTCAAGCCAGAAGCTTAGGTAAGAAGATAGCATTTATATTCCAAATTTGAAAATGGAAAAAGTTATTTTTGAATAGTATTTTTTTTTTCCTTTAGTTGTCTTACAGTAACACAAAAGGTATTAATTTAGAGCATAGTTCTTTTAGCCAAATTTGGAAAAAATGCATAGTTCTACATCTGTAATTCTAGGAAATTAAATAAAAAACATATTTAATTTTCAAATTTCAGATGGATTTTGCAAATGTTTGTAGTCACCAATTCATCTCCTCTGTTAATATTCTTCAAAACAACCATAACAAATGATTATTAAATTAACACAACCAAGAGAGCAATCATGACAAATTTATTCAATATTTTACATTTCTCCCACTATAAATTCAAATTTTGCTACAGGAATAATTGGAACAGTGGCTTCTTTTACCGTATCTGCCATTACCGGCCTCCCGGTCGCCATGGCCCTTTTGTGCTTTGTGGGGGTATCTGTTTGTGTTGCAATGGCGGATGTAACTATCGATGCATGCATCGCAACAAACAGCATTAACAAACCCAAGCTTGCACCTGATATGCAAAGCCTTTGCGGGTTTCTATCTTCTTTCGGAGCCCTTATCGGGTATTCCAGTAGCGGGTTTCTTGTGCATCATCTTGGACCTCAGGTCGGTCTCAACACGCTTTTGTTTCCTCCTCTCTTTTTTTTTTATTATGATTCCTCTTTACAATTAGCTCTGGATGAATGTAATCAAACTATATGTAATTTTAGTAATAATCTTGAGAGGGGAAATAACTAATTTCTTTCTTATTTTATGCATGAATTTGCTTTCTCTAAATAAAGGCAGCGCTCTCGTTGATGGCGGTACCGGCGGTGCTTCTGGTTCTACTTGGATTTGTGCTGTTTGAATCGAAGAATTACAAGGTTTCAAATAAAGAGAAGGTTAGTGCAGCAAATTTAAACTACTGAATTTTGATTTTTACAGTATAGTTACTAGAGGCGGAGTCAAGACTTTCTAACTATAGAAATCAAACGTAAATTAAAATTAATTATGTAAAAATTTTATACTGCGAATGAGAATCAGTTCTACAGTATCTAAACATTTTACTCGAAATTATATAAAAGAGGTAAATGGACCCCAATTCGTATTTCATATTATAATATGAAATAAGAAGGATAAAATTGTGTATATGCTGTCAACTATAAATTAATTGAGCAAATGAATTATAGAGTATAATTCATTTGCCCAATTAAATTTATGAATAACAAAATAACAATACCTTTACCCAATATTAGTAGTACAACATGTAAATTAATTGGAATTATTTTTATAGTCAAAGAAAATTAAATTGTGGAGTTGAGAAGTTCCCAAAAAAGAAAAATCCCTGCAAATTACTTCAATTCCTTTTGCTTTTAGTGATAGTTCTCTAGCTGTATGCAGTATGCCAAGATATTTTTATTAGTAGTAAAAACGACTACGTAAAATTCAATATAATTAAGATATATAAATTCAAAGAAAACGACTACGTACGCTCGTTTATTCAAAGATTTAGTTCTAGTTGACAAATAATTCCCTTTTATTCACAACAAAAGTCAAAAACCAACAGGGACCGCACAATTAGGGCCCGTTCGGCAGATTACTGTTCACCGTGGGGAAATTTTTTTTTGCTCAGAGCTAAGTCTTTATTCCCACGGTAAACAGTAAAATCCAGTTCAAAATTTTTGATTCCCACACCCACACCCATTCCTATTCCCTACCAGGCTGCTGAACGGGCCCTTAACAAACAACCATCATTAACGGGTGAGGTTTAGGAACTTTTTATCTGTACAAATTAAAATAAAGGAAGTGAGAGAAAAAGAAAGAGTGTATTATGTTTTTAATTGGTAGAAAGATTGGTAGGATTTCTACAAATTTTAAAAATAAAATAGTTTGGATAGGTAGGAATTCTACTGTTCTAAAGCAGTTTGTATTTTTTTCCTTTAATTTTTTTTCTAGAAAATATAATTTTTTTTACAAAAAAATAGATAGATTATCCTAAAATTTACATATAATAGAACATTTCATCTATTTTTGTAAATTTTTTTTATATTTTACTAAAGATCTAATATAAGAATTCTCTCTATCTATGCATCAAATAAAAAAAAGAAAACTAAGTTTAAATCAGTATAATTCCTATCATTTCAAACTTTTTAATTTTTAAAATTAATAAAAATTCTACCAATCTTTCAACCAATAAAAAAATATGATGTACTATCTATATTTCTTTCACTTCCTTTTTCTTAATTTCTACGTATAAAAAATTTCCGAGGCTCTTGGTAAGAAATTAAATGTATTGGATCCTCTCCAGTTAGTTAAAAAATTGCATCTCAGGTACTTTGTCTGATGTGTAATTTACGTTCTAAAATATTCTGGAGCATCCAATGAGCTTTTAAACTGGAGATTAACTAGATATATATCTTTATAAATGGGCATTTTTAAAGTCAACCAAGACAATGTGAACTCAATCAATTTGACAATCAATCATGTCTAATCGGATTCAGTACAGCACGATATTTTATAAAAAATTATAAGCGTAAGTGCATAACACGGCTCTTGATACGGTCAATAATACTATTTTGGTTTAATTTATGTGAAACGAGAAGTTATTATATATTTTTTTTGCGCAATAGGTGTACAAAAGAAAACGAAGTGAGCTTGACGTGTTTAAGAAGTGTCGCCACCGTGTCAATGTATTGACTGTGTGCATAGAATAATGTGATTTGACCGTGTCAATGCGTGTCGCGCAGGTGTCCAAGCACGTGTCCTGTGCTACAGATTTGACAGTATTGAAGAAATGTATTTTTCTTTGTGCTCTAACTTTTGATAATTCGTACAAATAATTTAGATACAATGAAAGTATAATTTTAATCAAAACTGTTGAGAGTTATCCATTCCATAATAAAATATTATTGTTAAAAATATGAAATATGAAATATTAATATTATAATAAATAACGGAATAGACAAATTTGACCAGCTATTGGACTTGCACATGCGTCAGCGTCAATTGAAGTCGGCAACATTTTATGAAGGCTTAATATTTGATAATATCTTTTCAAACATTTCGGCTCCTCTGTAACAAGTGGTGTCAATAGGCTTTTTTTTTTTAATCCATGTTGAATTTAATATTTTTTTTATAATAAAAGTTCGAATGAAATCATCTAATTATTTAATATTGACAAAGAATTTTCAATTTAATTTAAAGGGTATTACTGTATTATCTTTGTCATGAGATCTAAGCATGATATTTTTCGAGTGGATTGAAATTTTTGAACTATTTTTAAGTGAAGTTAATAGTTTTTTTTTTTTTTTGAGGGAACCCTAGGTTTTTCTATATACAACTTTCACGGTTGTGATTTTTTATCTATTTAAAAGTACAATTAAATTTTGTTATGTACATTAAATTATGATACATAAGAAACTAATTAGTTTAGTTTATTCATTACCACATTTTCTAGTTTTTAAGATTTTATTACCATAAATATGTGTGCAATGTTGAAAACTTGTGCTATTTTTTCATTCTTTTTATTTGGTTTTCAACAAAACTCGCATCCAATTACAAAGCTAATTTGTTTCAATATTCATATTGATTCATGTATCTACTTGAAGAATTTTGACATCAGACTAAAACCCAAATTGTAGCTACAAGACTTAGCAATTGTGTAATGAAATGTCTTTTTTTAAATTACTGGTAAAAGCTACCAGTTAGGTGTAATGCAATGTCAAGCATGAATTGTTGATTGAACCGTGAAAAAATATGTAAAAGAAGCAGAACCAACATGTCATATCTGCTCAATCTTGAAAATGTCAGGAAGTGTTCTGTCTGTGGTAGTATTTGAACATGTATTTACCAGTAAAACGGAAATTTTATTTGCTGATTGATTGGCATTGGTTCTTCACAGGCATGGGAGAAGGTCGGCACGACGGTGAGTGGTATGGGAAGGACGATAAAGATCTCGGCGGTGTGGCAGCCATCGCTCTACATGTTTATTTCCTTGGCACTCAGTGTTAGCACTCATGAAGGCCAGTTTTACTGGTACACCGACAAAACTGCTGGGCCTCATTTTTCTCAGGTACATTTTTTTTTTCCCTTTTTATTACATAGAAATCAAAAGCAAAAATCAAGAAAAGGCTAAGGGGCTCTGATGGGCATCAGACCAAATTTGATCTGATGTCTAATTTGGGCTTTTCGGTCCGTGTTGAGATTCGTGTGCCATATTTAGCAGTTTATGATTTTAATATGTACGCACGAATCTCGATGTAGATCGAATGATCGGGTGTTCATCGGAGATACCCGCTCCAAATTGGTTCCTTCTCTGAAAGACTTTCTGGTAAAACTTGCTGGGGCATGAGCATTCCAGCATTCCTATTTATAAGAGTTACTATTATTCAAATTTTCTCACTATCTTTTCAAAGCAAAGTTTTCCTGTAGTTAAATTTTCATTTGTACTTAGTACCTAATACCACAACCTGTTCTGGTAATTGAATTACAGAATAGGCTCGAACTAACTGTGGCTTCTCACAATTGATTTAATTTAGGAGTTTGTAGGGATGATCTATGCAATAGGGGCCATGGCATCCATGGTAGGTGTTCTGATCTACCACAAATTCTTGAAGAATTTCCGATTCCGTACCCTCCTCTTCTATGCTCAACTCTTGTACGGTGTATCCGGCATACTCGACCTCTTCTTTGTGCTACGTTGGAACCTAAAGCTAGGTCTACCCGATCCAATCTTTGTAATCATGGAAGAATGCACCTCACGAATCATAACCCGAATCAGATGGATTCCCATGATTGTTTTGAGCACAAAGCTTTGCCCGTTGGGCATCGAGGGTACATTTTTCGCACTCCTCATGTGCATCGATAGCCTCGGTTCTTTGACACATAAAATTGGAGGAGGGCTTCTTTTACGAGCTTTGCATGTTACGAGAACCGACTTCACAAACTTGTGGCTTGCTCTGTTTATAAGGAATGTGCTTCGGCTTTGCACATTGTTTTTCATCTTTCTTGTGCCTAATGTGAGCCCAAACGAAGTATTGGTCCCACCGGACTTGTTGAAATCACAGGGTAAGGGTAGTAGTGGTGGTGAATCGGATAGTGAATTTTTCGAGGAAACAGTGCAGCTTGCTAAACTAGGTAATGTGGATGAAGTGTGAGCAAACAAGCAAGATGATGATATTAAAAATATCTTACAAAGTAAAAGATCATGCATGATTATTCTTTTTGTTCCATTAGTTGTACACAGAATTACAGGCATTATTTGTATTTTGTTCTTTTTATATATCTAGTTTATCTTAATATTTATGGCGTTGACAGATTATTCACACTTTTACGATTATTGAAAAATAATAAACTGCCCGATTTTGCCAACCGCTACCCGAGCACTCCGCAACATTTCTTCCTTGTTCAAAGAATGAGTCAGGCAGGGGGCTTCTTTCATAATTTCCCCTCCGTTTGGAATAGTTGGCAAGGAGCAGGAACAAAATTAGAAAATTGAGATTTGGGAGGCTGAATAAGTTATGGTAGAATAATTTTAGTTTATAAAAACTCTAAAAGATACAAGTACTTATACAAATTATGAATATAAAATACAAAATTGTTAATTTTAATTTATAGAAGTGACTTAGTCATCTTTAATTAACCATTAGTACCATCAACCAAAATTAATATCATCACTATTTAACATAACATAAACACAACAATTCAGTTTAATCCAAATAATAAAAGAAATGACAATGTTTACCACTTTACCGCCTCTCCACCCCTTTTATTAAAAAGTACAACCGTTCATTTTTTATTGTCATATTGTAAAACAAATTTGCATTAATTATCCACCTTTGCTTTACTTTTGTATGTTTTTTTTTCTTGGAATGAGTTCAACAAAATTTTATATATGTGTCTCATTAGTTGGTACATTTGATCATGCACTTAGACTTAATATCACTTGCAGTATCAACTAGATATATTATTACTTTGATA
Source organism: Carex rostrata (assembly GCF_964058835.1). Classification (NCBI taxonomy): domain Eukaryota; kingdom Viridiplantae; phylum Streptophyta; class Magnoliopsida; order Poales; family Cyperaceae; genus Carex; species Carex rostrata. The sequence continues at coordinate 3,479,429 of NC_135945.1, read as the reverse complement.
AAAGACTAAATATATTATTAATTTTTAGTTTTTGAGCAAGCGTCATCATAAAATAAATTAACACTGCCGTGTACTATTCTTTTACAGGACTTCTTTTGTGTTAGCACTTGATGTAAACATATAGTCTCAAGATTTGCAACATTTTAGTGATATGAGACATATTAGCGTCCTTCTTTCAATTGATTTTACAAGAAAATAAATAATCCACATCACAAATGTTTTTTTTTTTTTTTAAATTCAAAATAGCAATACAATCCGTTAAGGACCTGTTCGGCAAACGGAGGAGAAAGGGAATGGGATTACAAAAATTTTGAATTGATTTTTACTGTTCATGTGAGAAAATAAAAATTCACTCTGAGTTAATTTTTTTTTTCCACGTGAATAGTATAATATTTACTGCAGCCGAACAGAGCCTAAAAGATACACTACGAATGTACACCATATCTTTCTTTCTTTTTTAAACAAAACACCATATCTTTTTCCTTTCAATTGATTTTACAAGAAAAAATTATTCCACATAACAAATGTTCGTTTTTTATTCAAAAAGTAATACATTTTTGTTTGCCTAAAGCATTAATTGTTCCGTTACAAGATATACACTACCAATGTATACAAGTCAGTGTCTGAGTGAGTGTATCAACTCACTTAGGAAACAAATTATAATAAACACCATATATTTTTTCATATTCATTGATCCTGCATAAAATTTGTATACCTTCAGATACAATGTATACAAGTTAATTACTGTATCAACTTTCTAACTTAGATGACAAATTCTAATTAACACCATATCTTTTTCTTATTCACTGATCCTATATAAAATGTTTGTATACCTTCAGCAATTTTTGCCAAATCTACACCTCTACTAAAACCTGAGAACAGAGATACAACAACACAAAAACTGTCTAAGGCCTGAGGAGCTCCAGTCAAACACTCCCAAAGATGGAAGGCAACATGGAGTTCGTCACAAATAACGGTATCGATAATCATTTTTTTTTAGGTTAATTAAGCTTTCTTTGTGTGTTTGAAAACCTAATCTTGGTAAATCTCTTGTTAGTTGGCCATGCTTTTTTCCATCCATCAACCCTTCAAAAATAAAAGTGATTTTATAGTGAAGTGATGGAAGGAGTAGAAAATTTGTAATTAGTTTCAATTTTGGTGAACAACAGCAAAATTAAAACAAGGTTTTTACATTCTTACCAATTCTTTTGGAACAAGACAACAACAACAAATAAAAATGAAACTGAGTGAGATCTAACAGGGCCGCACGTCAATCTCCAAAAGGAGTCCAGGATTTGTACATTACTTAAAACTGTTGGAATATGTACAATTTCTTCTTTTAGATCAAGAATTTGAAGCACTTGATGAAAGATTAGTTTCACGGGTTTACCTACCATTCCTTAGGATCTTGAACAATACGAAGTTCCTTGTATTATATTGTAATTGCAAGTTGATCATTTCCAAACTATATATAGATATCTGACAATTTGTTCTGTACACATAGGACGCAGTTTCTGAAAATTTCCAAACGGGTGCATATTATTTTGCCGCAAAATGGTTTTGCGCACTTCTCTGAAATTATTTAGTTGAATTATCCATGTTTTATGTACGCCGGCCATAAAAAATTAAGTAGGACAATGGTTCTCCAACAACAGAGGAAAGCTGAATAGTTTTTGTTGAACCATTCCATAAAAATACTATCAGCAATTAGTTTCTGGCCTAATTGACTGCATTACCAAATAATATCTCAAGACAACTTTCTATTGCTAAATTAAATATATCGATTTGGTTGATGTCTTGCTTTACAATATTGGTATCTGACACAGACTTCAAAGAAAAATTACCAAGCATACAGGTACAAAAAGGTGATAAGGTTCAACAGGTACATAAATTTAAAATTTAGCTAATATATGATTCATGACTACTTTAAACATTGGATTCGCTGCTTATCTTATAAACTCTTCTACATATAAACTCATCACTAAATGTGAAACATTTGTACATAACTGACAGGTTTGAGTACTGAAGACAATGAGAACATACCAGCAATTCTCGCACTCCCTGCTTCAAATGCCCCTCCAGGAGGGCCCGGCGCACGTTTGCCATTCTGCCAAAACAACTCTGAATTACCGGACCAAGGAGAAGAACAATTGTGGGATGAGGATCTACTGTTGCCTCTTGCCAACATCATGTACACTATGCGAACAGTCCTCCCTGCAGATGCAGGTGTGCCTAGTGATGTGGCAGCTATCATACAACGGGCCACATCTGACTTCATTCTCCTTGTCACCAGCCAAGCTAGAGAGCGGTACAACAGGGAGAAGAACAAGAAAGTAAAGGGAGATGATATTATCTGGGCGCTCAATAAACTCGACTTCATTCTGTGAAGTTTTCTTTCTTTTTGAAAGAAGATCATATTTCAATCTGTATTTATCTCTGTGTACCCATGGTGGGTTTTGGGTGGTGGTGCCTGATAGTACGTATATCAGTTTGTGCTGTTCAATTTATGTGGAGTTGGAATCTAAGTTTGAATTATAATAATTGACCCAAGAAAATACTTATATACAGCAAATTACTTGCCAGCTTTGTCTCCTCTTTTTACACACAAACGCCAAAAATTCTTTTAATGTTATTATGAAAACAACCACAGACGTCAAAGTTAATAACAATTAAAAAGGTTAAACAGTAAATGTTTGTTTTCTAATTAGAAGTAATACCATGTTTTAAATCTGGTCCATTTCTGAAGCATTTGATCATCTATCAACTATTCTATGTAATATTAGATTCTACTTTTTTCAACTCTTGATCAATGAATGGCTGTGAAATAAAATAATTGCTCAAGAGGACAAAACAGGTGGCAAATGTTTTCATTGGGTTTTTAAATGCTCTACTGTTCTGATTAGAGGGTTATAAATAGTGTGACAGTCAGTGTAGCAACCTAGCAGGTAACTGTTCCCACAATTTCTGACCCTGCGACCCATTCCATGAATGAATACACAGAAGGGGCCGCAGAGAAAGGAGATAATTTATTTAAGGAGATTGTTGAATAGAAATGGGCGACTTATGTGAGGTACAAATGATGAAAACTCGCCAAACACAACTTAAAATCATACTGGTACCAGTATGTAACTAATTACAACAAATATAGCAGCTTACAAGAATATTATAGTCTTTGGTTAATTTTCAAGCCAAACAATCAAAATGATAAAAAAAAAGATCTCCGTTCTGAAAAAAATGTGTTTTCACCAAGAAACAAAAAGAAAACCTCAGAAAAATACTTTATCCCAGGCTTTAACAACATTTTTGAATTGAAAGTATTAAATTACACTGAAATGAATTCAAAATCGATCTCTTAAATCTTATTTTGAGAAATGAAAACGCCGCATCACATTTTAATAAAAAAACTAATTTCAAACTTTACAAATCTTGATATATGCCAAAGCCAAACTTCATTTGAGTTCTGTTAGGCCATAAAAAATGTCAAGTCAACTTTCAAAAAAAGGTTCATAAAAATTCTTAATAAAAAAAGACATCAGAGAGATAGAAACAAAGTCATCATCCTTTCTTAAAATTCAAAAAGGAGTGCAGATTTTATCTACAATTTCCTATTCACTTGAATCTCACTAAAAAAGATCCAATATTGTTGTAGAAGGATATTAGCTATATTTTAAGAGGACCTATTTACTATACAAGGCAAGAAAAAATATACTTTTAAAAGGGAAAAAAAAGTATAATTTTTTTCCCTTGGCTCGTTAGCAAAACCCAATTTTTTGTCCTCTAAAAATTACTCTATGCAAACAATAACTGCAATTTTAGTAGTGTTTCACTAATAAAGGAGATGCAAAACAGAAATGAACAAATGCTATACTGTAATACATCACAAATAAATAAACAATGCTGTAGAGCAACCTATAAGAATCTTACAATTACACTAGTTTAAAAAACTGTTCAAAAGACATCAGTGAACAATATTATCAACAAGTGCACACACACAAAAATTAAAATTCTAAGGAGATTGATGTTACTGCAGGGACAAAAACAGGAAAGTAAACGAAATTGGGGCCTTCAGAATGTTCATAAATGTGTTTATGGTACTGTTTCAACATGTCACTGACCGGAGCCCAAATATATAATGTGTAAATCAACCATGTCAGAAAAATCCAGAGTGGTAACCCCACTTGTGGCTGGCAGCCAAAATATATATTCCCTATTCCATCCAGACTTCCGAAAGTCTTTTCTTCAGATAAGATCAATTTTGATTTGTGCAAGTTGACAGCCAATACAGGTATTTGTTGAAAAGCTACTAGTGTTATTTTTCCGACTTTTTTATTAATATCCTCAATTAAATAGAAAATTACAAAAATGCCCACAAGGAACAACCCAACTAGCAAACATGAGGGGCTATATATATACTGTTATCTAATTGTCCACTTCCAAAGACAAGCCTAAGGCAACAAAATATTTCTGTTTAGATCCGGACCGTCCATTCCATCCAACAACATTATATATTGGGCTACAACAGTGATATGGAATTTGAGTAATTATTTTACCACATCTTTTCTTCATCAGGCAGTAATTTAGAATAATAAAATAACAAACATTTAGTAAAGGCAATAGTTGTAGTGCAACATCAAGCCATCAACACAACAAAGGCAACAATAGTGCAAAAGTAAAATATAGAAATAAGCAGTCAAGCAATAGCAGCACTTGAAAATCAAAGAAATTCACACAATTTAATGTATTATTGGCATAGCAAGGGTTAAATTTAACGAAAAATGAAATGAAATGTTGTCAAGTAATACATAAAGCAATTGATACAAGGGGAAAATTTGCATCTACAAAAATCAGCAGGGAATAAAAGATGAAGTATAAAGTGCATTGTGGAGACCCTCAGTAAGTATCATAATTTATTTTTCAACACTGTTCTCTGGGGCCCATATAAAAATGTACATGTCTCACATGCAACACACAGCAAGCCGAAATTTTTATTAATACCATAAAAAAAATTAGAAATTTCAACCATACCATCATTTTTCTCAGATTCCAGAAAACACTATAACCACAGATGTGTGCTCTGTGTGTTTCCAGGACAATCAGTCGAATAGCCTATATTATTTTCTTATAATTTCTATAAATAAAAAATTCTCACAGATGTGTGCTCCGCCTTATGTGTTTTGTCTCTCTGCACACACACACACATATACACACAGAGTACGGATCCCCTGAAGTAACTCAAAGCAAATGGGACAGGAATTTGTATCCTCTGAGAATATCTCAAACTTTGCGTGACTTTATGGAAAATCTCAACCGTTTAAATACGTTATGCACGAATCTCAAAGCACACATAATACGGACACCCTACATCACCCCCAAATAGGCACCGGACAAGTCGGTCACACAAAAGTTGAGATATCTCAGAGGATATGCAAAATTTGAGGTACCTTAGATGATATGGATTCCATGCACACACAGAGAACTGGTTTGATTTGTTTTGTTTTAGAACAAACTTCAATCGAACGAGTTAATTGCAATTTTTTTTTTTTGAATCGAAGTCAATCAAATCACGAACTACGAATTTTTTTGCCAGCCCTACATAAGACCCTTAACCCAAAATCCTAAAGCCGAAATTCATGTACATTCTTATCGGACTTCAACAGAGAACATGATTTCAAGATATCCATTCTTATACTTATTAAACATCATTAGGTCTTTATCACAATGAATACAATGCACTTTTAAACAGAAACAAACACCGAAAAAAGGCATGCAAATTCAAAAGCAGCTTGCAGATATAATTGATTGCAGAAAACAGATAAAGAATTAAAGAAATTCCCAATTAGACAAAGTCTTCATCTCTTTCTGCAAATTCAAATGAGGGTACAGATTCCCTGTCGACATTCTCGTCATCACTTGCATGACCTTTATCAAACAAAATCTATTGAATTATATGGACATAAATTACTAAATTCCCAAGATCACAAAAGAAAATTTCCAATTTTTACAAAAAGAAATTTTCATAAGAAGCAAGTTCAACAGGTAGGCGATGTCGCTACAACAAATTCGAACACAACAAAGAGATGGAGGAAACAAAAGAAATATACTAAAGAAGTATCTAATACCTCAGACAGCGGTGAGGGGAGAGTCGGAGAGAGCACCTTCGGCTTTGGTTAGGTTTCTTTTCTCTGTGCCAGCGCATGCGATCTGCGGAGATCCCAATCAAAGAGATGGAAATTGGAGAGAGACTCAAGTGGTTTTGGGCCTTACGGCCTGTATAAGCCTAACTCTCCACGGCCCATTGAGTTAAGATCAATACACGACCACAGAAAAGAGCAAATTAAAAGTTGCTCTCACATATATATATATTTTTTGAGTGAGTCTATGGTACTATGCATGTTACGATTTGGCACCGTGCTACGGCTCTATATTTGAGTTTTCAAATTCTAACGGTTGATTCGAATCGTTCATCTTGTTATCCATATTAATATGTGTTTGGAGACCAAATTTTACATTTTTTGAAATTTTTTTACTATTTTTTTAGATTTATTAAAAATCACTGTTTTTGGATGGTCCAGAATTTTTTTTAGAGCCGTAGCACAATAACAACTCGTGATATGCATAGTACCATAGACTCACTCATATTTTTTTGTTAAACTGCTTCTACCGTTGACATTTTTAGCGGTTATCTTCAAAGATGTGACGTTTATATTTTATTACATAAAAGCTATTTTTTTTTCTTTTTTAAATTTAAGAAGATGTGAGGTTCATATTTATTGAAAAACACCGATGTTTTTATATTGAAATATCGAAGTATTTGTGTTGAGATTAACTAAGATCGCGTCATCGATTCACTTTTGCAATAAAATATCGGTGTACTTGTGGTGTGATTAACTATGATATGAACATATGTCTTAAGAAAAAAAAATAGACGCAACCTAAAAAAAACATCAATCTATCTTAAAAAAATAAAGCATGGACGTAACCTCGTGTTGCGTCCATGATAAATGTGTGGATGTAACGTGAGGTTGAGGTCATCTCTGGTTGAAGGCAATCTCAAGTTGAAGCCACTCAATTTATGGATACAATCTTATGTTGGTGTCAGATTAAAAGAGCTTGTGTGTTCTCCAAAGCTCCAAGCACATTTTAACATGAAGATCATGCTAATAGGTTCAAACTAACTGGTTGAACTTTAAAATCGCAAAAATAATTTATAAATATATGTTGTCAAAATATATCACTATAAAATAATGTAATTGAATATCTCCTCACATGTACAGGACTAAAAATATTTACTAGAAATTTTATAATAATAAATTGAAAAGAAAACAATAAACAAAGAGCATTAACTCGCAGAGGCTTTAATAAAATAATCAATTTATAGATTGTAAAATATATATATATATATATATATATTTTATTGGGCAACATTAAAAATGAAATTAATTTGTTATAAATTTTGAAGAAGAAAACGGTAAATGAGAATGTTGCAAGGACTATTCTGTAATTTATTCATTCTATTCTCTCCTCTCCAGTCTCCTCTACTCGAAACAAAGAAAGAAAGAAATGTGTGAGAAGCAAGAGAGCGGAGATTTCAGGGGCCAACCACGCCTACCTCACTTCGCTTCTCCTAGCCGTTACGATCTCTTCCTCAACCCCAATTTATCGTCTTGCAAATTCTCGGGATCGGTGACGATAACCGTTGATGTCATTTCTCCCACGCGATTTCTCGTGCTCAACTCCGCCGATCTCAGCATCGATGCCGCTTCCGTGTCGCATAGGGGAAAACAAATCTCTCCTTGTAAGACAGAATTGGTGGAGGATGACGAGATCTTGGTTCTGGAGTTCGATTCACAGCTTCCCTTGGGAGAATCTGTTCTTCGGATTGACTTCACTGGCACTCTCAATGATCAGATGAGGGGTTTCTACCGAAGTAAGTATGAGTACAAGGGGGATGTGGAAAACATGGCTGTCACGCAATTCGAGTCGGTTTTTGCGAGACGGTGCTTCCCTTGTTGGGATGAACCTGGATTTAAGGCTCAATTTAAGATCACATTGGAGGTTCCCTCTCAATTGGTGGCACTGTCAAACATGCCTATCTCAGAAGAAAAAATCAATGGGGATGGGGTGTTGAAAACCATCTTCTTTGAGGAATCTCCTCTCATGTCAACCTATCTTGTTGCTATAGTTATCGGCCATTTCAACTACATCCAAGGCATCACATCTGATGGTAATTTAATTTACTCATCAATTTTCATCTTACAATTGCAAAACTTGTGATAAGAAAAGTAAACAAAATTAACTACATGTTTCAATCTGATTGTAAACAAAGGTATACAAGTTCGGGTATACACTCAAGTTGGCATGACTGAACAAGGCAGGTTTGCCTTAGATGTTGCTCTCAAGTCCTTGAATCTATATAAAGAGTATGTAAATCAAATCAATTCTTCCCTTTCCTTCCCCTTTTTTCTTTAAATTCTAGCTTTTTACCATATTAATTTTTGAGTGAAAAAATAAAAGTTATTTTGTGGTGCCGTACCCACTTCCTAAACTGGACATGGTTGCAATTCCTGATTTTCCTGGAGCAATGGAGAACTACGGTTTAGTTACTTACCAGGAAAGTGCATTGCTTTATGATGAAAAAATATCGTCGGCCTCTAACAAACAAAATGTACATAATTCCTTGTCTCTCTCTAAATTTGTTTATGTTATATTTTACTTTGTAGAGTTACTTTGTAGAGGAAAGTAATGCCAATCAACTTAAATCATTTGTGTGTCTCAGGTGGCAATAACAGTAGCACATGAGTTGGCACACCAATGGTTTGGAAACCTTGTGACAATGGAGTGGTGGACCCACTTGTGGCTAAATGAGGGATTTGCCTCTTGGGTACGCATATATATATATATATTTATATTCCAACTCTATCCTTGGTGCATCACACACCATTTGTGTTGTTAATGTGAGAATAGATTTTGACCAACAGGTGAGCTACTTAGCGGTTGATGCAATATTCCCTGAATGGAAGATATGGACTCAATTTCTTGATAAGACGGCTTCTGGTATGAAGTTAGATGCACTCTCTGAATCCCATCCTATTGAGGTATTGATTTTACAATTTTTAAACAACCAACCTATACAAGTATGATGAACTCTTAATTTGGGTAATTTTTTTATTTTTTTTGCTTTTGAACTTGTGATAATAATAAAGGTGGAGATAAAGCATGCAAGTGAGGTGGATGCAATATTTGACTCAATAAGCTATGACAAGGGAGCATCTGTTATCCGTATGCTCCAAAGCTACTTAGGTGCTGATTGCTTTCAGGTGAAACAAAAACTCTTCTTAGTTTTGTATATTCTCTACTTGGGAACTCAAGTATGATGGTAATGAACAGTGATGATTGAATAAGTCTTAGTTGTAGATGGCTCAATTGACCATGTCTCAATATTTTTTTTGCTTGTAGAAAGCACTGGCTTCGTATATAAAGAAATATGCATATGGAAATGCAACAACAGATGATCTATGGGCCGTCCTGGAGGAAGAATCTGGTGAACCCGTGAGGGACCTGATGAGCTCTTGGACCAAACAACAAGGTTATCCTGTTATCTTTATCAACATGGATTCCAACAAATTGCATCTTTACCAGGTCTATTCCTCCTCTCTCTGTATGTTCCCCTTTTCCTGTTCTATGTTCCCCTTGAGCTAGAAAATTTATGGAAAAGTATTTTTCATTTTATTTTTATATTATAGGAACAATTTTTGTCAGATGGGTCCTCTGGCTCTGGCACATGGATTGTGCCTCTCACATTGTGCTGTTATTCGTATGATATTTCCAAGAAGTTCATTCTGAAATCAAAATCAGATGAGTTGGATGTAGACGATCTAATTTTACATAAAGAGGGGAATCAAGAGACCTTTTGGATGAAGCTAAATACCGACCAGACTGGCTTCTATAGGGTAAAATATGACGATGAATTGGCATTGGGACTTAAATACGCGATTCAGGCTGATAAGCTTTCATTGATGGATAAGATTGGTAATTTCTGCAACCCTTTCTTACACTCAAAAATCTTTATCTGATATTTGTTTTAAAAAAGAATGTGGATATTTCTATGTAAAATCTAATTTAAAGATTTTTCTATGATCAAAATGCAGGCATAATAGATGATACAAGTGCTCTGTCTATTGCGTGCAAAGTGACATTGTCGTCACTTCTTTCTCTCTTGGATGCCTATTCCACGCAATCTCATTATACTGTGCTTTCTCGTGTCATCTCAGTATGTATTGCTTCATTCTCAACAACACCCCCACCCCCCTAAAAAAATGTCACAAGTGCTAGTGAATTGTCTCAGTATCTTTTGCTTTATTTTGGATTTCTCAGGTGAGTCTTAAGATTGCAAATTTGGCGGACGAGGCCACTCCTGATATATCTGATGACATCAAATTGTTCTTAATCAAACTTCTCAAGTCTCCAGCAGAGTAAATTTTAGTTTATTCCATCCCCTTTTGCTTGCTTCTATATGATATGTGTGTATAGTTTCATATGTTGACTTTTGAATATGTGTGTGTATATATATATATATATATATATATGAAATAGGAAACTAGGTTGGGATGTAAAAGAAGGAGAGAGCCACCTTGACACAATGCTCAGAGCTGAACTACTGATGGCTCTTGTCAGACTTGGCAACAAAAGTACTGTCGATGAAGGAATAAGACGCTTTGCGATTTTCATAAATGACAGGAACTCATCTGTTCTACTGCCTGATACCAGAAAGGTTTACTTACTTTTTTATCTTCTTTTCTCTTTTAGTTTTGCAAAAACAAAAGAAAAATTATATCTTCTCTTGTAGGCTGCATATGTTGCAGTAATGCAACACTGCACTGTGTCTGATAAATCGGGGTATGAGTCCCTTCTGAAAATATACCAAGAGACCAATCAGAGCCAAGAAAAAGTGCGGGTTATGGGTTAGTCAACTCATAGATTGTATTTCGTAAGCTTTTGGTCTAAAAATATGAATTGATTTGGAAACTTTGTTTATATATATTCTTGTTTGTTTATAGGAAGTTTGGCATCCTGCCCTGATAAAGGCATTGTTCTTGATGCCTTGAACTTCTTATTAACTGATGAGGTTATCTTTCTTTATTTTTTTCTGTTAACTATTACCTCTATGAATATCATCTCTAGTCTACTGTTTTGCTCAATTTTTATCTTATTATAATTATTTGCTCACACCCAGAGCCCCTCCAATTTTCTCTACTTCAGGTTAGAAATCAGGATGCTGTTTATGGACTGCATGTTGCCATTCAAGGGCGTGAAACTGCATGGGAATGGTTGAAGGTACACTTAACAGTAACAATTCGTAATGTTATATAGCATAATTCTGAGGTTTTAAGTTTTCTATCAAACTGCACCCAATATTTGATAGTGTCAGCAATGAATAGCAAACTTGCAACAATAGGCAATTATACTACAAATTATCATGCTTATTTACAGAAGAAACTTTTTAAGTAATGAACTCTGATTTTGACAGGAAAATTGGGAATATATATCGAAGACATGGCAGTCAAGCTACCTTATTTCTAGCTTCGTCCGTTCTGTTGTGTCTCCGGTAATTAGTAACAGAAGCCCTCTTTCTTTTGTCAGTTCTCTGTTGCTATGCAATATTTGCCGACTTATTATTTTTGCATCTGTTTACTTTCCACTGTAGTTTGCATCTTACGAGAAGAGTGAAGAGATTGAAAAGTTTTTTGCAAGTCGGATGAAGCCAACATTTGAAAGGGCATTGAAGCAGAGCCTGGAGAGGGTTAAGATCAATGCACACTGGATCGAAGGCGTCAGGAATGACAAATCACTTTCAGAGGTGGTATCCCATTTGGTGCAGAAAGCATGAATTATGCATAGAGGTGACTTCACCTTACCCAACGCAACACATGCATTTATAGGAGAAAGAATGAGAAACTGATAGTTGAATAATCATGTATTCTGAAATTATGTTTACTTGTATTGGTATGAACAGTTAAACCTATTGCTTAATGGTAGGGCTACACCTGTTGCTTTCTCTCTCTCTCTCTCCCACACACAAAGATATAAAGTTATAGGAGTTTGGTAACTTACTGGTAGTGGTAGGAAAAGAAGTAGGTGCTCAAAACAGTTGAGCAATGAGAGAGAAAAAGTAAACAAGTGACAGAGAAAACAAGGAAAATAGAAAGAAACGATAAAATTAAACTCCTAAAGAAAGCCTAGGATCGTGTAATTTATTCAATACAAACTGTGATATTTGCATAATCCCCGTCCTTTGTTTGTGTTCTTGCAATTAACTCCTCTGTTAGTTAAATTGCTGCACAGGACGCTGGCACACATATACCAGCACAATATATGGTGTTTCATGAATTAAAGAAAGAAATAAATAAAATGAAAGGGAAGTCTCACAGACACGTGAAATAAAAAAGGAAAACCCTGAAGTAGTCTATTACAATTCATATTATGTATTCCATTCACACAGCAAAAAGAAAATGCAAGCCTAAAAACAAATATGGACAAGCAGTCGCAAACACATAAACAAACAAACATATAGAAGCATGCAAATATTAAAATTCAGTTCAGTCAGCCTTGACATTTTGCGCCTGGAGGAGGCCATCACGGATCTGAGTAGCGACGTCTCTGACAACGCAAGGTCCGTGGGGCATGAACACAGCTGACGACTTGGAGGAAGCACCGATCTCTTTCATGGTGTCAAAGTACTGAGTCACAAGGACCATGTCAATGACATCCTTAGCCGAAGTACCAGGTACGTTCCCAGAGAAAGCAAGCACACTGTCACGCAATCCGTCAGTAATGGCCTGGCGCTGACGTGCTATACCAAGTCCAGACAGGTATTTGGCTTCTGCCTCTCCTTCCGCACGCTTAATCTGTAGGATCTTTTCTGCCTCCGCCTTATCATTGACTGCTAACCGCATCCGTGTTGCAGCATTGATCTCATTCATCGCCCGTTTCACGTGCTCATCTGGCTCTATGTCCACTATCAATGTCTGTATATACTATCTCGTACCCGTACATTGACATTGCCTTCTCCAGCTCGTCTTTGACAGATTTGGCGATGTCATTTTTCTGTTCGAACACATCATCCAGTAACAACTTGGGAACACTGGCCCGGATCACTGTCAAAATTCAGTGTTTTAATTATAAGGCAAATTCAAGTGACAAAAAAAAAGAGAGAATATATATATATAGAGCATGTGCAGAGAAGAAGATACATACCATCAAAGACATAAGACTGGATCTGCTCAGGGGTGTTGGTGAGCTTATAGAAAGCATCAGAGGCCTTGTCAGCCATTGCATGGTAATGCACCAATGCAACCACAGTGACAAACACATTATCCTGTCAAATCCAACAATATTAATTATAAAATAAAAAGTGATCCATACTTTGATTTGACCCGTAACCACCCAATTTTGCGACTGATCAATACTTCAAGTGCCATGCAATACTGAGTCCGGCTAGTATGACATCAGTGTCATATGATATCAACTCTAAAATTTATCGGATAGATTTCAAATAATAAATCCAAACCGCTCAAACCAATTTACTATATGAGTGATGTGTTTACATACTAATTTTATATATTTTTAAGTTATTTTAGTATCAAATCAAGCGGTCAAAAATGTTGAAAAATGAATGCATTAAAATTAGCTTAAAAACTCTCACATTTGACCACTTGACTTAATACTAGATAAACTCGAAACATTATAAATTTTGCATGTAAATGCACAATTAATGAAGTACATCGGTTTGAACGATTTGGATTTTTTATTTGAAGTTGATTTAATAAATTTTAGAATTAGTGTTATATAAATTGAAATGACACTGATGTCATACTAGCCGGAATCTGCAATACTGTGAAGTGCCACTTAGTGTGCTTGTAATTATTACCTGCCCTGTGTTTCAAGTGACACGCAAAAAGTTATCCATACCTTGTAAAGACCTGCCATTTGTTTGTATGATACCTCATATTACCGCATACCGCATATTACTGCATATGCATATTACCGCATACTTGTTATGGTACCGCCTCTTTGCTTTTAACCCTATTTTTTTTTTTTTTTTGGAAATGAGATAATAATAGAGTTTAACATGTATAATTTGTACATTCATGAATGAGTTGATCTAACTGGAGTTTAGCTAAGCTCAAAGATAACCCTAATTTTTACATTCATGAATGACTGTGAGCCCATGACTGTTACTGATACACTTTTGAACTTTATACCAATTCCATATATAATTTGTACATTCATGAATGACTTGATCTAACTGGAGTTTAGCAAAGCTCAAAGATAACCTAATCAAGAAATTCTTCCAGTTTGTTCTGTTTTTCAAATAAAAACGATGATAGTGTTTGCAAAGAAAATAGATGAGAAGAAAAATAAAGAAAGGACTTAGATATGAATTAACTTCAAATTAGTTGTTGTTTACAGTGGATAAATATATCTCTTTTATAAAAGAAGGATATATATATATATATATATATATATATATATATATATAGAGGTTGGCTAAGATCAAAGTGGTAGTTCCTGAGCTTTGGTGCTACCAATTTATTTTTTAATTTTTAAACTTCAAAACGTCGATCCGAACCGTTCAAGTTGTTCTCCATATTAAATTGTGCTTGGAGACCAAATTTTACATTTTTCTGAATTTTTTTACTATTTATTAAGCCACTTTGAAAACAGCTGATCCAACGGTGGCTTCTGATTTTACTGTTTTGTTAAGCCACCGTTGGATCAACGATTTTCAAAGTGGCTTAATAAATAGTAAAAAAATTCAGAAAAATGTAAAATTTGGTCTCTAAGCAAAATTTAATATGGAGAACAACTTGAACGGTTCGGATCGACGTTTTAAACTTTCAAAATTGAAAAACGAATTGGTAGCACCAAAGCTCAGGAACTACCACTTTGATCTTAGCCAACCTCTATATATATATAGAGAGAGAGATGGGCTATGGTGCATTGCAATGCATAAGCACCCTTGTGCATTGGACCATAAATCACCGATTCAAAGTCCAAATGACCGATCCAAGCCATTCATCTTGTTCTCCATATTAATATGTGCTTGGAGACCAAATTTTACATTTTTTGGAATTTTTTTACTATTTTTTTAGATTTATTGAAAATCTTAAAATCCGGATGAACAGTAAAAATTTCTGGACCACCGGATCAGCGATTTTCAAAGTGGCTTAATAAATAGTAAAAAAATTCCAAAAAATGTAAAATTTGGTCTCCAAGCACATATTAATATGGAGAGAAAGATGAACGGTTTGGATCGGTCATTTGGACTTTGAATCGGTGATTTATGGTCCAATGCACAAGGGTGCTCATGCATTGCAATGCACCATAGCCCATCTCTCTCTCTATATATATATATAGGTAGGCTAATATATAATCGATTGTTCCTGAGGTCCCGTACAACCAAGTCATTTTCTGATTTTTAAAGTCCAAATGATTGATCCAAACCGTTCATCTTGTTCTCCATATTAATATGTGCTTGGAGACCAAATTTTATATTTTTCTGAATTTTTTTACTATTTATTAAGCCAATTTGAAAATCGCTGATCCAACGGTAGCTTCTGGTTTTACTGTTTTGTTAAGCCACCGTTGGATCAGCGGTTTTCAAAATGACTTAATAAATGGTAAAAAAATTCAGAAAAATATAAAATTGGGTCTCCAAGCACATATTAATATGGAGAACAAGATGAACGGTTTGGATCGATCATTTGGACTTTAAAAATCGGAAAATGACTTGGTTGTACGGGACCTTAGGAACAATCGATTGTATATTAGCCTACCTCTATATATATATATATATATATATGAGGTAGTCTACGGTGAGTTGCGAAGTAAAACGCGTTTCTACTTCACGCTGTATTTTTATTTTGAAAATTCAAATTACCGATCCGAACCATTAGATATTTAATCCATATTGAAATGTGCTTGGAGACAAAATTTTACATTTTTTGAAATTTTTTTACTATTTATTAAGCATTTTTTAAAATTGCTGTTTTGCTGTGAACAGTAAAAAACAGTAAAATTTTCTGGACCATCAGATCAGCGACTTTCAAAATTGCTTAATAAATAGTAAAAAAATTCCAAAAAATGTAAAATTTGGTCTCCAAGCACATTTCAATATGAAAAACAAGATGAACGGTTCAGATCGACATTTTGAACTTTTAAAATCGCAAAATATGAGAGTGAAGTAAAATAGTTGCTTTACTTCGCAACTCACCGTAGCCTAGCTCTATATATATATATAGAGAGAGAGAGAGAGATGGGCTACGGTGAGTTGCGAAGTAAAACGCATTTCTACTTCACGCCGTATTTTTATTTTGAAAGTCGAAACGACCGATCCGAACCATTAGATGTTTAATCCATATTGAAATGTGCTTGGAGACCAAATTTTACATTTTTTGGAATTTTTTTATTATTTATTAAGGATTTTTGAAAATTGCTGTTTTGCTGTGAACAGTGAAAAACAGTAAAATTTTCTGGACCATCAGATGAGTGACTTTCAAAATTGCTTAATAAATAGTAAAAACATTCCAAAAAAATGTAAAACTTGGTCTCCAAGCACATTTCAATATGGATTAAACATCTAATGGTTCGGATCGATCGTTTCGACTTTCAAAATAAAAATACGGCGTGAAGTAGAAACGCGTTTTACTTCGCAACTCACCGTAGCCCATCTATATATATATATATATATATATATATATATATATATATATAAATCACATCTAATGATTAGGATCGACTATTTAAACATTGAAAATTGGAAAACCAAGTCATTTGTTCCAAAGCCATAGTTCAACCAATTGGTTTTTCAATTTTCAAAGTCAAAACAGTCGATCCAAATCATTAGATGTGATTTCTACATTAAAGTGTTTTTGGAGACCAAATTTTACTTTTTTGAAATTTTTTTACTATTTATTAAGTCAATTTGTAAATCATTGTTTAATATGTGACATTGGATAAGGTTATTTACTCTACATTAAAGTGTTCTTGGAGACCAAAGTGATCTTATTTTGTAGTTAAAAGACGAAACATTGGATAAGGTTCGGAATTTCAATGTCATATTCTCTTATAACATTTAACTAATATTATGCCCGTGGATTGGAACAGAGATATTATAAAATTGAATAGAATATAAAGGAAAAAAAATTATTGACATTGTACTCCGAATTAAGGTAAAATATATAAATGAAACTAAAAAACACAAAAAAAAACGAAGAGATAAATAATAAATAACAACAAACGGAAAAAAGGAAGAAACATAGATCAGCATATTCTCATACAAATGCAAAGCACATTCTTTAATTACATACATATTAACTTTTCTTTTAACTGGTACATAACAGTTTTTCTTTGTCCTTCAAAAGAGACGAATCCAAATTAGAAATTTTTCATACAGGAAATGTGGTCCAAAATAAAAAAATAAAGTAAAGCATCAAATGAACAGTTGTAAGACAATTAATAATTAGCAGTTGAAATTTCTTCTTTATAAATATAATTAAAGGAAAACCTTACCACAAACCTTCTCAAAAGCAGAAACAATTTCCATGACTGATGTATCCTTTCTTGTCCCCAAACTGTACGTCTCGCATCCTAGTAATTACTAATTACAGTAACTTTTGATATCGGTACATTTTGTTATATTAAAATCAAAAAACTTAATTTAACATGTGGAACAAAAAAATAATTGTACCTATTTTGGAGTCCTTTTCAAAAGCTTATTCATCCGATTGGGATATTGTTTCGAACGAATGACTGAAGTAGAATTCAACAATAACGATGTCAAAAAAAGAAAATTTTGGTTTTTTGCAAACAAGTATTTTGATTAAATAAAAGAAATAAACATCGATGTCAAAGAAATAAAACATGAATTTTCTTTAAAAAAAACATTTTGAAATGCATTTGCGTTTCACCTTGAGCATTGATGTCAAGAGACTAAAACATTGTGATTGTCTGAAAAAAAAAAAACAAAGGTGAAATGCATACTTCTAAGATTTTCAATTGATTTCCATTGTAATATGAGATTTGTATTGAAACAAAATTAGTAATATTTATAGATTTCTCACGGCCTTGTACCTCAAATAAAATTCCCAAGCATGTTTCCAAGTAGTTTAACAAAAAAAACTTATAATATTGTCTAATATTCAAACATTAGAGGTCCCTTTCTGTTTCTGGGATCCCAATCAAGGCAGGAAGAGATAAAGAGAAAGAATTAAAGGCCGAAATAAAGAAACTCAAAAGGACATCATAAAATAGAGAGAGAGACATACAGTGATAAGGGGTTTAATAAGGGATTTAAAGCATACTTTCATTTGTTCATTTATGTCCGTAACAACAAAAATAGTAACACGGCACGACATTTTCTGCAACGGTTAAATATGAATTACCAATTCGTACTGTATCGGTCGGTATATATGTTGTATCAGCTTCCCAAACTATATACAATGACACGGCACGGATGCCAGACACAACACAACACTTTTGTTGTACACTAGCAACAAGTGATCATATTTATAGTGAAACAACTATTCTCCCAACAGGAATGTAGCAACATTGTTTATAATTCATAACTGATGAATATAAAAGTTTGAAATTTACTCAAATTGAGTATTCAAATTACATCAGCAAAACAAGTAGACTAAAATATAGTATTACAGCAAGACAAATTAATTAAACATCAAGAAACAATGTTTCTCTCCATGGAGATGTCTCTGTGAAAAACTGATATAGAAACAAATGTGTGAAAATAGAAATTGCTCCTGCAGCTTCAAGGACAATTCTTAACCAATGCTTCCCTATCAAGGAACAATGTTTCTCAATATGGAGATGATTAAAAAGTGTTCCGTTTGAAATGAACTCATAAACGAGCAATCTCATTGCTCGTTTATGAGTTCATTCCGAATGGAATAATTTTTAATCATCTACATGGAGAGGAACAATATTGCTCATTTATTAGTTCATTTTGAACGGAACAATTTTTAATCATTTCCATGGAGAGGAACATTGTTCCTTGATATGAAAACATTGATTAAAAATTGCTCATGAAGCTGCAGGAGCAATTTCCTACCTTCACATATCTGCCTCTATATCAGTTAAAATCATCAAACATTTTGTTGAACGATTATTTCACAGCAAAAGTGTCAGATTTTTGTGCCTCAAGATCTGTTGAAATAGATCAAACGAGCATAACTAGAGAAAACTATTATACTCCTGTAGGAAACTTGAAGAAGAGGAACTAGTACATCAACACTGTAGTCTAGCAAAACCTTCATGCAAGCTCTGTGTGTTGACCCAAGCGCCTCTTGACAGTAGCACTTCCAGAGCCTGAGGTTGAACTGAAATGAAGAGTGCTACTGTCATCATAAAACCTGGAAAAGTTCCTTAGTTTCATGAAATCTTGTGGAATGACACATTTCTCTTTTTTCTCACTGACATCATATTAAAACTTACAAAGAAAGCTGGCCATAGTTTAGTATATATGATGCAAAAGGTATAGCACTGAGTTCTCATTATTTGTCAAAGTGCATATATATTTTTTATAAGTCAGAACTTAAACAACAATTAAGCCAAGCATATATTAGCTCCAAGTTAGTTTTAACTACTTGTAGAGCTATTCGGTTTTAAGTTAATATAAGAAGGTAATTTAGAACATTTTGCTAGGTTTAAACTTCAGTTTGGATGCGACATGCGAATAGGCTACATACATGTGAATAACACAAGAAATGTTTTAGTCATAAACAACATGCAAATACGAATTAAACAATTTAACTATCAGTTTAATTACAGACTTATAGAAATAGACCATACAGTTATGTTGTGGATTTCATAAAAAAAAAAAAAAACAATTTAACTTGGCAGCAGAAGAGGAGAGAGAGAGAAAGAGAGGCAGACCTTACAAAAGGTCAGCAAATCGGCAAAAGGAGAAGCTTTGTTGTGTGCATATCCTGATCTCATCCACGGAAGTTTTGCTTCAATGAAAGTTAAGAGTTAGAAAATTGCAAAACTGGTCAAGTACTTATTTGCTAATTTTCTTACATGGCTTCTAAGGACACCCTTTAATCCGTAGTCTTGCAAGCATACCACCTCACAATTTGGTCATATGACAAAAATGAAAACAGGATTGACATAATAAATGAAAAATTAATGTTTGAATAAAAGGTACAAGGTTACATATATGATAAAAGCGTACCATACTGTCTTCCTTCTTTCTCTTTCTTAGCTGCTTTGATCCAGAAGGGGAGAAATATATAAAGATAAGTCGGAAAACCCAAAAGCAATTAATGAAGATCGCAAGGAATCCTTTAAAGCCAAAGTGCCAAAACTATGATTATTGATTTGTCAAAACCACACTAAAGGCTACTACGATAAGCCAATTGTACATTGCCAAGTGTCCCTCAATGATGTAATACTATTTTTATATAGGCATGATCGACCTAGCTAGGTCTCTCTCTCTCTTTGCTAAAAATAAAAACAAGCAACTTTAACTTTGCCTTTCCATTTCCACTTTAGCTTTCTACAAACATAGGATAGATCACCTTTTCCTTGGATCAACTTTTTGGTACACTCTGACTCTCTCATTAAATTCTTCAATTAAATTGGCTTAGTTATCATTTTGGTAGACACAGACTTGAAACAAAAATTACCAAGCATGAAATTGATTGGCTTTATATTACCAAGTACAAAAATTACCAAACAAAAATTACCAAGTACAAAAAGGTGATAAGTCCTTGGTAGTCGCTACCAAGTTTTCAAAAAAAAAACAAAAAAGGTGATAAGGTTTTATTTATCTTTGTTAATTGGCTTAGTTAAAATCAAGATTCTAAATAGCGTTTATCGCGTCATAGCGGGGAGCTTTCAAAAAAAAACTATAGCGAATAGCGACGCTATAGCGAAAGCTATCCCAAATAACGTTTTTTTATTTTTATAAAAATTATATTATATATTTGTACTAAATATCAACATTATTTAGTCTCATAGAACAATAAATAATATCAAATTGATTAAAAAATTATAATATTCATATTGAACCAATACAAAGTCCAAATTGTGACTCAAAATATCTATAGTAATACTAATATCATAAACTATCGATCTTTTTCTATTTAAAATATCTTCAACATCATAACATAATTTATCTTTTTTCTATTTAAATTTCAAAATAACCTAGAAATTGAAAAAGAAAAAAAAAATCATACTTCTAGTAAAATAAACAGATGATCCTTGAAGAAATTCTTGTTAGTCCCTAAAATTTCCATAATTTAGCAATTATTTATTTGATTTATCATCAGTTAAAAAAAAACCAAGAGCAAAATGAAAAATTTATTATAGCGGACCTGAATTTGATATAATATAATATTCATCAAAATTAAACAATATCTTCACCATTTATTTATTTTAAAGCTCATATAAATTGAAAAAAAAAAACAACAAATGTTGCATAGCGGGCGCTATTTGCGCTATACGCTATGCGCTATAGCGGACCGCTATTACAGCTATAGCGTCCATAGCTCAAATAGCGCGTTATTATGCATAGCTTAGCATTTTGGGTCCAAAAAGCTATAGCGCCGCTATTTAGAACACTGGTTAAAATTGATTGGCTTTATATTATCAGCCAAGAATAATAAATTTGATTGGGTTCACACATCATAATTTATGAACTTAAGAAGGATTGGTATTTTAATTGTTAATTATGAATGGTGCCATCTGCCATGAGACAGTTTCAAAATATGAAATTGTTAGTCCCCATGCGTGAACTCAAATGAATCTTTTAAAATATAATTCATATATATTATTGTACATAAATTTAAAGTTTAGCTAATATATGATTCATGAATATTTTGTGGGAACATTTTTGGCTCAAACATAAATGAAAGTAAATTCTTTTTAATCATTAAACATTATATAAAATTCGTTTTCTTATTGAACATCAATTTACTTTTATTTTTGTCTAAATTTAATCATTTTTTAAATGCAATATGAATTACTTTGATTGTTTCAGGTGTTGGTTTCTGCTACCACCTGTTGGAAGCGAGCGGTCCGATGAGCATCAGATTAAATTAATCTTAATTAATGTGAAACAAACCGTACTGATTGAACATCAGACTGAATATAATTTGATGTCGATCGGCCCCTCTCCAATTCCAGCATATTAATTAGCCTCGAGATTGACAACATTAGTTGATTTAATGTGCAAAACACAAGTTGCCAACAAAAGTGTTATTGCCATAAAAAATATGAAAATATGATTTATTGCTTCTTCTTTTCACCAAGCAATATGTGGCATATATACTAACCCTGAGAACATTCTTAGAAGTGTGAAACTTTAAAACAGTTTGATCCTGAGTATTCTGGTTGGAAGGATTGAACTTTAGTGTGCTACAATGGCATACTAACATCTCTCTCTTTTGTTTGCAAATAAAGGGCTGATAGATAAGAAACAAATTGTTAAAATTTGATGCAATAATCAAATTGAGATGGAGACTTTTTGTAAAATTCTGAAGAGATAGATAGATGGATCAATTCTGGATCATCTCTGTTGACCACAAAATAAAGTAATCAGGAAATCCAGAAAATACACAGAAATGAAGATGTACGGTGAAAGTTAAAATTGAGCAGAAAGAAAAAGAATGCAGGAAGAAAGGGAAAGAATTATTTCCGAAAGAAGTTGGGCTAAAAAAAGAAAACGAGAGAAACGATGGGCTGAAGAGAAAAAGGGACCAGCCCATAAAAGAGAAGGAAGTTGGGCCGAGGAAAGGATAGGCTGAAAAAGAAATGGATTCGTCCAGTCCTAGAAGAAATGGAGAAGAAAAAGAGATTTCATTTACATATAATAAATTAATATTCTCATTGTTATCTTATTTACTTTAGATATTATTAAACTCTAGTTCTAGATGGAGTCAATAAAGCAAAAAATTGGGTAAATATTTTAACAGAGCGGTTTTGGCTTCATGCAGCGCATTAACTATATGCAACGATCGTTTAATTCTATACTCTGTGCACTGGATGAAGCCAATACTGATATATTAAAATCATTACCCAAATAATTGCTTAATCTATCGCCTCTTTCATACTTTCTTTATGGGAGACTTATATTTTTTTTACGTACTTTTTTTTTTACTTTTTATTTTAACAATCATCTCTTATATAATTCGTGACAGTTAATTAATTTCAGCATCTATAAATGTATCCTTAATTAATTTATCATTTTTAAAAAATTTATTATAATTCCTAACATTTTGTATTTTCCAATATAAATTTTAAAATTGATAGTAATATTTTTAGGTTAAACAGTAAATGTTTATATGTTTTCTAATTAAAAGTAGTACCATGTTTTAAATCTGGTGCATTTTAGAAACAATTGATCATGTATCAAAAAACCGAATCAAGTAAACCATTACCTAAAAGATAAATTACTTACTGAACTAATTAGATGAGCAATTTATGGATTATACGGAAGGGAAGGAGTGAACTTTTCGCATTTCAAGATTAAATATTATATTAAGATATTATGTAGTCATGACATCGTATTATTTCATGCAGCGGGTTAATATTGATAAAATTGAAAGAAAACATGGATAGCTATACGATAGTTCGATTTCCTATGATTGAAAATGCGTAAATGAACAGTCTTAGTATCAGATTCTAGGTGGACTAGCTTTCGAGTCTCACCGTGTAGCGAGTCAAAAGGAAAGTAGAAACTAGAATCAGACATCATTGCGACATTGTGGGCTGCATAAGGAATCACAATTTAAGTTCTGTACGGGATAAAAACGAATTCGTATCCTCTGAGATATCTCAAACTTTGTGTGACTTTGTGGAAAATCCCAACCGTTTAAATATGTTCTGCGCTAATCTCAAAGCACACATAATACTGATCCCCCACATCAGCCCCGAATAAGCACCGGACACGTCGGTCACACAAAAGTTGAGATATCTCAGAGGATGCGCACTCATTAAAAACACACCAAAACAGTAATTATGAAAGAAGACAGGAAGTGGGTCAAAATGTTTGTTGCTGCACTGTTTTTATAATTTTTCATGTAACAGGTCCATGTTCTCTTCATTTCATTTTCTTTAATTCACCTAGAGTGGGAAAAATGGCACGGTGGAGCCGGCTCCATCACGGAACGGTACGGCACGTGTGACTGTTTTGTGCTGTGACTTGCGTGTTCCGTGCCATGACCAGCTTTTGAAAAAATTGGTACGACACGTCACGCGAAATATCCGGTCACGTCATGGCACGTAATCATGCGAGTCACGTGTAATTAGAACCGTTAGGTCTTAATCAAATGGTGAATTTTGAATTAATTAACTTAAATTATGAAAAAAAAATAGTTAAATGTGAGAAACGTAACCAGTTACGTTTGAACATAGCATGCGAGTCACGGCGTAACTCGCATGCTATGATCACCCCTCAATATTTTGATCATAGCACGGCACGTTTTTTCCACTCTAAATTCACCTAATACATTTGGAGTTCAGATCTAGTGCGGTACCCTACTGTACATGTAGAATGAGATACAGCAAACTTGTATAATTCAAAGAAAGCTTAGAGGTGTTAAAGATTTCTCATGGAGTCTGAATTTGTGAAACTTTGATTTAAATCAGGCTTTTCGTCAGAGCTGAAATAACATTAATAAAAGAGTTCAATTAAAATTTTAACTTTATTAGAGGTTTTCGATCGGACTCTTAATGAAATAGTTCAATTAAAACACAACTGTTGTTTTACCCCCCTCATAGTTGTTAATTGTTCTTGGTTGACCAATAATTAAATGAATCTTGTACTGTGACTACTTGTATGTGTTGATGAGTGCGTCAAGAAAATCAAATTAGAATGAAATTTTGAAGATAATACCTACTACCTACTAAATTAATGAAATTGAAACGTGCTCAGAACGTGCTGTGATGTGACGTAACATGCCGTATAGTGTGAGAAACATATACAACAAGTAGGAGTATCCGACTCTCTTTTTCATTTTTTGGATACAGATACGAGTTCGGATCATATTAGATAT
Source organism: Carex rostrata (assembly GCF_964058835.1). Taxonomy (NCBI): domain Eukaryota; kingdom Viridiplantae; phylum Streptophyta; class Magnoliopsida; order Poales; family Cyperaceae; genus Carex; species Carex rostrata. The sequence continues at coordinate 3,454,359 of NC_135945.1, read as the reverse complement.
TTATTAAAATAATATAAAAAAATATTAACAAATATTAAAGTTCGTAATATTTATCTAATTATAATGGTGAATAATATAATTTTTTCATAATATATATTTAAATATATGATATATATATATATCTACTATTTGGATACGGATAATTAAAACGTAAAACTATATCAATATCTTTATCCATACAGATATTCAAATATCGGACATCTACATCTAAATTTTCGAATACGAATCGAATACCGTTTTCACCCTAACAACACGTCTATACGGACAAGGCATAGCGTGTTTAGATGTGTCAACACGTGCACGTCAAAATTGGTAACAAAGTGGATCTAAATTCTGATGTTACTCCAATTTATGAATTTGATGTATCATTAGAATTTATCACTGCCCACATCATTCCGCTCGTGTTTTGAACAGATAGAGAACAGCTAACAAGAAAAACCAAATACAATTAGAAAAACAAATCAGGTCCAACAAGTATTTGATTGCTGGTACAGAATTGTACCAAGGGTTCAGGACAATGCATTAAGCCATGATAACAATTGGTACCAGTGAGAAATAAATTAAAAGTCAGTCAAGATTGTACCAAATAGCAAGACAAATTAAAGAAATAAATCAATTAGAAATCATTCTTAGCTTATAATGGCTTTGTAAGGAGTTGCGCATCAGAAATCATTCTAAGCTGAAACACCGTCCAATCTGTATTAAGATGCGTGCACTCCGTTTTAAAATCCGTACATGTCTGCTTCAATTTTCATGTGCGTAGATCTTAATACGAATCGAACGGTGTTGGAATTCATTGGACTCAGAAGTAGGTCCGATGCCTATGGGACCTACTCCGCTCTCCAATTAGAAAGTAAAGACCCAAATCACAGAAAACCCAAAAATAGGAATTGGTCTGTTGTGCTCTTTAAAGGCTTTTGAAATCACAGAAATCGTCCTTCACTGAGAAGAAAGATTTTATTTTTGGGACAACAATTCACGGAAAACCCAACAAAAAAAAGGATTATTACCAAATAGCTCCTGCTTTGCTTTAAGTTTTTTAGGCCTAAAATACCCAGCCCAACCTGGATCACCTGTATACAGTTGCACCTTTCATTTTATCAGATATAAATATATTATGTTAACAAATGCTAGTAAATAATTTTTGTAGCCATTGGTGGCCTTAATAATTTACTACCTTCACATAACAATTAAGACATGTCAACTACACAATAAACATATCTAGTTTCTCTTACAATTACAACTGATTAGTTTTCACACCTAATACAAAAAGCATGTATTACCAGCACATTTATATAACACATGAGCTAGTGTTGCCAATACATATACTTAGCGTTGAGGTCTTAGCAAATTACACCCAATCTGTTACCTTTAGAAGTAATTAACAAGTAATAATTTAATTGCAAACAAAAGCAGGGTGTACTTTGCAAACAAAATGAAACATCTATAAATATATCTTAGCTACTCCCCCGATTGAAATGAACTACCATTGTTAGAATTTCTCCTCTTTCTTGCTTTCTTAGTTCAAAAAGGCAAAGATCCCCTTGCTTCAGTCCATTTCTACGAACAAATTTGTTCCATCCTTGACCTATGTATTTGCAACATTTATTCTTCAAGTAGGTTGCAGTACATGTCTTGCTTCTCTTATCTAAATTGGCAGGTACCAGAGTAATCTTCTTCTCCTCGCTTTCAAAAACTTTGCACGCAAAACCAACTGGTAACCTCTGGTAACATAGTAGTAACATAGTACAATAAGATAGTAAGATTGATGCATAGTACAATAAGACAGTTATCTTGATTACATAAGTGGTTGACCATGGAAAAAAAATGCTTACATACCAGTACACAATTCCTACTTGGAGGAGTATCGGATTCAGTTAGAGTCAAGATTTTGACGAACAAGTCACTACCCTTGTGAGTTTTTCGGGCCATCCTGTTAGCAATCTCCTCTTGAGCTTTTGTCAAATGGGTCTTGTTGGGTAAGATATATAAACGGGAAGCTTTCTTAGTTCTATTCTCCTTTGTTTTTCTTACAGTTCCGTGCTCTCCTTCTTCACTGTCGCTTGATTCTTGTACAAATTCTGTCACCAGAAATTTACAGAATAGGGAAAAAAAAAAAAATAGGATCAGAATCACATTTCTTGATTAAATAACATCCTTGATGTATAAATGATTACAAAGTTCAAAAATAAAGAATATGAATAAAATATACCTACCTCTTCGTTTTCTCTTACAACATACCCTTTCTCTAATCGTGTGTGTTCGAGTGGCATGTGATGAAATATCACAAGAGGATTCATCACTGTCACTACTACCAGTGGAGAAAGATATGATCTCTTTCTTAACCTCACTGTGAAGTGCAACATTTTCTCGGATCGAACTGTCGTTCGACTCCTCAGACTGTGTCTCTGTCTCCGTCTCCAACTTTTTTGCAAAGAAAGGAGCAGCTTTTTCGCATCCACTCCGATCAAAGATTGCAACATTAAAAGAGGAATTACCCTTGTATGTAAATATTAAAACATCATTCTTATCTATTCGATTAGCAATTACAAATTCTTTCCAACCAGATCGCATAACAAAAGTGTTGTTAGACGACCTGATCATTTTCACATGCCAAGTAAGTTCGCTTGGACCTTCGAGTTCAACAATTTCTCTCATGGACCCATTGAAGATTTTTGCAAACTTCATTGGAATATTCTGCAATATGCAATGCAAGGAGATAAAAATTCCTGTTTTTCAGAAATAGTGAATAAATTCCACCGATTTCATTCAGAAATCAGCAAAAAAGTGTCATGGTACCAATACAAAAAAGTAGTTCACAAGCAACGAATTGCTGAGTAAACCTACTACAAAATAAAGGAGCCATATCTAACAGTTTGTTGGTCAAAGCAAAAACATGAGATTATTACCAAAGAACGAACTGCGCTGACTGAAAGAAAACTAGAAATTTGAGGGACAAAAATATAAAAACACTGTCATTGTATGCATTAGGAAAGAAAAGTAGAAATTTGAGGGACAAAATATAATGTATAAACTTGCCATTGTATTCATTGAGGAAGCATCCATCTCCACATAAAAGTTGCTCATTTTTGGATCCAATTTGCCACCGCCTTTCATGCTCTCTCTCTTTCTCTCTTCCCCTTGTCTCTTCACCTCCAATAGAAGTTCCTTCATCAATTTATCCTTTTAAGTTTACACGCATATTTGAACTGCTGCATTTATTGTCTCCAATCAAGTCAAGTGTTGATAGAATGACAGGTCTCTGAGGTACCCCTGTTTTTAGGAAAATGAAAAAAGAAAGAAAGCTTTGTTCCTCTGTTGCATATCCTCTTATAACGTTCCTAAAGCGAGTTACTATATGAAGTGGGCTCCGAAAGTAATTTAAATCTGTCTGTAGGACCCACCCGTCTGGAACTATTAATAGGAGTCATGTCAAAAAAGATGGAGCAGAGAAATATTGAATTCCTGTCCTCTGAGATATCTTAAACTTTGCGTCACTTGATGGAAAAATCTCAACAGTTTAAATACGTTCTGCACGAATCTCAAAGCACACATAATACTGACCCTACATCACGTCATCACCCCCGAATAATCTCAGAGGATATGCACTCAGAAATATTGCTCCTGTCTGTCAAGTTTGGGAAATATTATCGTCGCCAGTGATAAAGATAAATGTAAGACATTAACTGACAGAGCAGTATTTTCTTTATGCAGCGTACCGTTAATAGTCGAAACAGTGCTCAAATGACTTAGTGAGCTAAAAATAATTAATTATAAAACCATAAAAGAGTAAAATTTCGTAACTTATTAATCATATCATATATACATCCTCACTTCTATAATTTTATTTTTAAAAATAAACCACTGATGTCACGTATAATTAAATTTTTAAAGTAATACGATTTTTGTTTGTTTGTATTATCTTAAAAAAATGTTCTGACAACTTATCATGTGAGTCTTTAGTATTTTGAAAAAATATATTTTAAAATTTTTGAACTTTCTATAATATTTTTTTTGAGTGAAATGTACAAAAAAAAAACTACAGTAAATATAATTTAGTATGCAGGTGAGATTCACTGCTAAGACGATTTGTTTTTTGGGCAATGTTTTTAACTAAAAAATGCTTCGAACTCCGTATTCGTTTGGAGTTTATAAAAAATATATATTGTCATTCAAAAAAATAAGCATAATATGGTATGACTTATGACAATTTACAATCTTGCTTTAGAAAATGTATCCACAATTTTACCTTAATTTAGTATTTCAGTTGTTTAATTATAGATCGATAAATTAATTTGTATTTATACATACATATATACATACTAAATTGTAGAAAGCAATGATTAGCAAAAAAAAAAAAAAACAAACAAAATAAAGCTGCAGGACATTTAATGCAATATCTAGTGATTGATTTAATTCAAAAAGCTGATGAATCTATCAGCCAATAAATGAATAAACAGAAGAGGCTGAATTTATAGAAAAGTCCGAAGAAATTGATATAATTGAAATTTTGATCCCAAAAAATATATATTTAAAGAGATTCTTGTAACTGCAGGGCTATATAAGCATTCTTCAAACCTCACTGACAAAGCGATATAATTTGCAAAACATAAGTTGCCAATAACAGTGTTATTTTCATCAAAATCTGGTGCATTTTAGAAACATTTGATTATGTATAAAAAAACCGAATCAAGTAAACCATTACCTAAACGATAAATTACTCACTGAACTAATTAGATGAGCAGTTTATGGATTATACGGAAGGAAAGGAGTAAACTTTTCGCATTTCAAATTTAAATATTATGTTAAGATATTATGTAGTTATCAGTGTATTATTTTAATGCAGCGGGTTAATATTAATCAAATTGAAAGAAAACATGGATAGCTATACGATAGTTTAATTTTCTATGATTGAAAATGAGTAAATGAACCGTCTTAATACCAGATTCTAGGTGGACTAGCTTTCGAATCTCACCGTGTAGCGAGTCAAAAGAAAAGTAGAATCAGTGAAACATTGTGAACTCATAGTCATAAGATTCGTGAATTAAATCCGAATTAAATCCAAATAATTTGTTCTTTTGGTGATGTCTAACCGAACGCTAAATTATTTGGTTGACCGAATTAAACCTAAATAATTAGAGAATTTTACAAAAAATTTCCGAATTTTTCCCAAAATTTTTTTTGGTGCTTTCTTTCAGGACTGAGATCTCTGGTTCGGATAAATCAGAATCATTTCTGAATTATATCCGAATTATTACTGAATTACATATTTTTGACATCGCTGAACCAAACTCGAATAATTCATTTGTCACTATGGACTCCACAAGAAAGCACAGAGTTCTACATGAAATGAAAAACACACAAAAATAAGGAAACAGAGTCTCGGACCTACTTTGGTTCCAACGGGTTCAATCACCGTCAGATTGGCTTTAGGACTCGCGTCAGAACTTTCGCGTCTGCTTTAATATTCGTGCGCACAAATCCTGAAGCAAATTAGACGGTATATCTGCTCATCGGAACCAAACTAGATCCGATGGGCATCGGACCTACACCTTTCTCTAAACCAATTTCAGAGGAAGTGGGTCAAAATGTTTTGTTGCTGCCCTGTTTTTATAATTTTTCATGTAACATGTCGCTGTTCTCTTCATGTAACAAGTCACTCAACTGAATTTATCTTCCTTTCTCCCCTCTAGCTTTTGTTTATGCTCTACATGCTGTACAAGTGACGGAATGACTTAATTAAAACAAATACGAAATTCAGTGGCTTTCAAGAGACAAATCAAACTTGAGTAACTAATTCGTGACAAAGAGCAAAGTTGAGTGACCTCTAGCGAAATTTACCTCATTTTCTTTAATTGACCTACTGTATTTGGAGTTCAGATCTAGTGCGGTACCTTATTGCTTGTGTAGAATGAGATCTTTATCGTTTGTTTTAATTTGACACGAATTTTAAAGCAAACTTGTATAATTCAAAGAAAGCTTAGACGTGTTTAAAGATTTCCCATGGAGTCTGAATTTGTGAAACTTTGATTTAAATCAGACTTTCGTCAGAGCTGAAATAATATCAATTATAAAAGAGTTCAATTAAAATTTTAACTTTATTAGAGGTTTTCGATCGGACTCTTAATTAGTGCATACTGAGATGGTTTATTATGTAGGTTCCAAAAGCCGAAAATTTTATTTATACCATAATAAAAAGAAAATCAAATTTTTTGTGAGAATTCCACATTTACCCCGCTGTCAAGCTAATCTGTAATCTCATTCTTAGAAAGCTTCATATTGACTTGGTGGCTTCTCAAAAGCCCCAAAAGTCCAAACCAATCTGCGGCCTTCAAAGAATAAAACTGCATATTAACTTCACAAGAGGAATTCCCCATAATTTAGATTTTCTTTTTTGAAAGGGTACAAATAAAAATTATTTTAACTGTTGGAGAATCATATATTATTCGATTTTTCGGAAAAAAAAGGAAAGAAAAAAATAGTGCTACCGGGTGATCTTTGCTTTTGGAAAAGAAAAAGAAAATGCGGCCATCTTCTATTTCCAATATCACCGATGTATTGGTTTTGTTTACTAGGTTCATGTTGAATTTTAATTTGGTGTATTTTTTTTTTTTCAAAATTCATACAAAATCAAATTTAATTCAAATCCGTTGTTTCGAATCGGATTGATCGGGATAATTGGATTTGATGAATTGTTTGTAGATACCTAACAAAATTAACCCGTTTGAACTTTCAAAATCTTGCTTGATTTTCACTGTATAGAACATGTACATTTGATGGTGCATAGAAACAGCCTTTGAATTTTTCTCTGTTCCAGTTTAGGCACCCAATAATGGCAAGTTGTGGTTAATATTTTAAACTAATCTACAATTAATTAATTGGCATTTAACAATTCTACTATATCGTTGCTATTTGTTTCTCCAATCCCTCACAGCTAACAAGAAAAATCAAATACTATTAGAAAAACAAATCAAGTCCAACAAGTATTTGATTACTGGTACATAATTGTACCAAGGGGCAATGGTTCAGGCCAATGTATTAAGCCATGGTACCAAAGGAAATACCCAAATCACAGAAAACCAACAAAAAGGAATTGGTGTTGTGCCATTTAACGGCCATTTTTATTAATAACCCAAAAAAAAAAGTTTTTTACAAAAGTAACCTCAAAATCTGAGTTTTTTCAAATATAACCAAACCGCCAGGGATACTGGCGGTCCACTTCTATAGCAGACCGCCAGGGACATGGCCGGTCTGCTAGGGACCAAACCGCCAGTGTTCTGGGCGGTCCGCTTTTTTTTTTTTTTTAGAGATCTGATTTTTTTAAATTTTCATTTGTGAAGTTTTAGTATTTTTTTGCTTAGGGTATTTGCCAAAAAATTAATTAGAATGTTTAAAACATAAACAAAATTTTTATTAAAGAACTAGGAGTTTAAAATTAGAACAATTATAATATTAGTCTGAAATTTCGAAACAGTCAGACCTAATCGAATTTTGAAATTTATATCTTATAACTTAAATTATATATGTATATATATAGTTGTATGTATGTGGAGTTATATACATATATTCTTCTTTTATTAATATCAAACAAGTGGAGGGGCTATTTAGCAAATTTCCAAAATATGCAGTTTTTTTATGACGTATTTTGAAATGATTGCAGTTTTTTTATGATGTATTTTGGACTATAGCATTATTGTGATTGCAATTTTATTTTATATTTCATATTGGTTTTTATGTTTTTTTTACTTTACATCGAAACGGTCTTCTGAAATTACAACGTGTCTATTTCGTCAAATTATAACTAATCAAGTGTTAAAACTAAGCAATTCTATCGAAACGGTCTTAAACCTGTAGCAATCGCCTCAAAATCGTCCAAAATTATCCAAAATTGAAATGGTCCGTTATTTTTGGCAAATCAAATCAAAATGAAATATAACAATGAATACATGTAGCAATCGCCTCAAAAACGCCTAAAAGAAGAATATTAATAAAAGAAGAATATTTGATTTGCATATTTTGGAAATTTGCTAAATAGCCCCTCCACTTGTTTGATATTAATAAAAGAAGAATATATGTATATAACTCCACATACATACAACTATATATATACATATATAATTTAAGTTATAAGATATAAATTTCAAAATTCGATTAGGTCTGACTATTTCAAAATTTCAGACTAATATTATAATTGTTCTAATTTTAAACTCCCAGTTCTTTAATAAAAATTTTGTTTATGTTTTAAACATTCTAATTAATTTTTTGGCAAATACCCTAAGCAAAAAAAAATATAAAACTTCACAAATGAAAATATAAAAAAATCAGATCTCTAAAAAAAAAAAAAAAAAAAAAAAGCGGACCGCCCAAAACACTGGCGGTCTGGTCCCTAGCAGACCGCCCATGTCCCTGGCGGTCTGCTATAGAAGTGGACCGCCAGTGTCCCTGACGGTTTGGTTATATTTGAAAAAACTCAGATTTTGGGGTTACTTTTGTAAAAAACTTTTTTTTTTTGGGTTATTAATAAAAATGGCCGGCCATTTAATGGCTTTGAAATCACATAATGACACAAATCATCCTTTACTGAGAAGAAAGATTTTATTTTAGGTCAATAATTATTTTTTCCTTTTCTTTCATTATTACCAAATAGCTCCTGCTTTAAAAAACTAATAACTGTGACCTGGACTCAGCTTTAAATTTTTTAGGCCTAAAATAGTAAAATACCCAACATAATACAAATGCTAGTAAACAATCTTTCTAGCCATTGGTTGCCTTAATAATTCACTAGCTTCACATAGCAATTAAGACATGTCAACTACACAATTACAACTGATTAGTTTTCACAATTACATGCATTACCAGTACATTTGTATAGTACATGAGCTAGCATTGCCAATGCATATACTTAGCATTGAGGCCTTTGCAAATTACACCCAATCTGTTACCTTCAGAAGTAATTAATAAGCAATAATTTAATTGCAAACAAAAGCAGGGTGTACTTTGCAAACAAAATGAAACCTCTATAAATATATCTTAACTACTCACCCGATTGAAATGAACTACCATGGTTAGAATTTCTCCTCTTTCTTGCTTTCTTAGTTCAAAAAGGCAAAGATCCCCTTCCTTTAGTCCATTTATGCATACAAATTTGTTCCATCCTTGACCTATGTATTTGCAATTTTTATTCTTCATGTACTTCGCAGTACATGTCTTGCTTCTCTTATCTAAATCAGCAGGTAACAGAATAATCTTCTTCTCCTCGCTTTCAAGAATTTTGCGCGCAAAACCAACTGGTAATCTCTGATAACATAATAGTAACATAGTGCAATAAGAAAGTAAGATTGATGCATAGTACAAGTAAGATATAGTTAGCTTGATTGCATATGTGATTGATATTTGTATCTTCCTTAATGTAATTTGTTATGTTTCCATCACTGCAATTTTAAGTAACGGTGACAATATAAAAATTGCTTATGTACCAGTACACAATTCACCCTTGGAGGAATTTCGGATGGAGTCAAGATTTTGACAAGCAAGTCACTACCCTTTTGAGTTTTTCGGGCCATCCTATTAGCAATTTCCTCTTGAGCTTTTGTCAAACGGGTCCTGATGGGTAAGATATATAAATGGGAAGCTTTCATAGTTCTATTCTCCTTTGTTTTTCTTATTCTAACAGTTCCGTGCTCTCCTTTATCACCCTCGCTTGATTCTTGTACAAATTCTGTAACCAGAAATTTTCAAAATAGGGGGAAAAAAAGGAGCAATTAGAGCAATTATAGGATCAGAATCACATCCATTGACAAAATAATATCCTTGATGCATAAATGAATAAAAAGTTCAAAAATAACAAATATGAACAAAATGTACCCACCTCTTTGTTTCCTCTTACAACAAACCCTTTCTCTAATCGTGCGAGCTCGAATGGCACGTGATGAAATATCACACAAAGATTCATCACTGTCACTACTACCAGAGGAGAAAGATATGATCTCTTTCTTAACCTCACTGTGAAGTGCAACATTTTCTCGAATCGAACTGTCATTCGACTCCTCTGACTGTGTCTCTATCTCCATCTCCATCTTTTTTGCGAAGAAAGGAGCAGCCTTTTCACATCCACTCCGATCAAAGATCGCAACTTTAAAAGAGGAATTACCATTGTATGTAAATACTAAAACATCATTCTTATCTATTCGATTAGCAATTACAAATTCTTTCCAACCAGATCGCATAGCAAATGTGTTGTTAGATGACATGATCATTTTCACATGCCAAGTAATTTTGCTTGGACCTTCAAGTTCAACAATTTCTCTCATTGAACCATTGAAGATTTTTGCAAACTTCTTTGGAATATTCTGCAACATGGAATGCAAGGAGATAGATACAAATTTCTTTGTCATTGTATTTCTTACTTTTTTTCAGTAATAGTGGGTAAATCCCATCGATTTTATTCAGAATTCAGCAAAAAATGTGTTTGCGGTGCCAATAAAAAAAAATAGTTTTACAAGCAAAAGAATTGCTGAGTCTACTACAAAAACACTAAAGGAGCCATATCCAAACTGTCAAAACAATGCAAGGGGAAAGAAAGCTTTTTTCAGAAATAGTGAATAAATCCCACTGATTTCATTCAGAAATCAGCAAAAAAGTGTTCATGGTACCAATACAAAAATGTAATTTTACAAGCAAACAAACGAACTGATGACTAAAAGAAAACTATTTAGAGAAAGGCCCCTATCTTTGTCAGTAATCTAAAAGCACTGTCATTGTATGCATTAAGAAAGAAAAGTAGAAATTTGAAGAATATGTATAAACTTGCCATTGTATGCATTGAAGCAGCATCCATCTCCACATAAAAGCTACTCATTCTTAGTCTCTCTCTCTCTCTCTCTTGTTCTTCCCCTTCATCTCTTCGCCTCCAAGAAAATCTCCAAATCTACATATACATTGAAAATTTGAAACTGCTGCATCGTTTCAACTGTGAATTCACATCCTCTGAGATATCTCATATTTTGTATGACTTTTTGGAAAATTTCAACCGTTGAAAAACGTTCTACACGAATCTCAAAGCTGAAATAATATTGCCCCCGCTATCCCCGAATAGACAGCTGACACGTTGGTCATGCAGAATATGAGATATCTCAGAGGAAACGCATCTTTTGAAATGCTGCTTTTATTGTCTCCAATCAAGTCAAGCGTTGATAGAATGACAGGTAGGTACCCCTGCTTTTAGGAAGTTGAAAAAGAAAGCAAGCTTTTTTTCCTTTGTTGCACAGCTTTCATAACCTTCCCTGAAGCGAGTTACTATATGAAGTGGGCTTCGTAAGTAAATTAAATCTTTCTGTATGACCCACCCGTCTGAAACTAGTAACAGATGTCATATCAAAAAAGCGGCAACAGAGAAATATTGCTCTTGTCCGGTTTGAGAAATATTGCTCTCCAGTGAAAAAGGTAATGACATTAATGACAGAGTAATTTTTACTTTACGCAGCGCACCGACAATATAGTGAAAACAGTGCCCAAATGACTTAGTTCGCTGCATGAAGCAAAATCTACTCTTTTAATATCTTTACCCTTCGTTTCCCTTTGCATCAGTTGATGGCTAGGTTATTAATGGTCTTCCCGGAAAAAAGAATAGAAAAAAGGGTTATTAATAGTCATTAAACTTTATATAAAATTCGTTTTCTGTTATTGAACATCAATTTATTTAATTTAATTTTATGTTTGTCTATATTTAAACATTTTTTAAATACAATATGAATTACTTTAATTGTTTCAGATGTCTGTATCTACTACCACCTGTTAGGGAAGTGAGCGGTCTGATGAACAACAGATCAAACTAATTTTATGCGCAAATAACTCTGATTG